>NC_088622.1:5281447-5591532 GCF_036013475.1 Columba livia
TGCATCCCCCAAAAACCCTCCGTTTAGTGCTTTTATTTGACATGTTAGTGCCTTTATTTGACGCGACCTCTCCCCGCAGGGTAAAACAGTGATCCAGGCAGAAATCGATGCCGCTGCCGAGCTGATCGACTTCTTCCGATTCAATGCCAAGTATGCGCTGGAGCTGGAGAGCAACCAGCCCATCAGCGTGGACGTCAGCACCAACAGCATGGTGTACCGGGGGCTGGAGGTGAGGGGCTGCCCGCCGCTTCTCAGACTCCCTTTTTTTTCCCCAAACTCCCTGTTTTTGCCGACACCCACCCGTCCCTTTCCTCTCCCACCCGCAGGGTTTCGTGGCAGCCATCTCGCCCTTCAACTTCACAGCGATCGGTGGCAACCTGGCCGGAGCTCCGGCATTGATGGTGAGTGTCGCGGTGGTTTGGGAAAGCCAGGGATGGGGAGGACAGGCCACAGAAAGGCTGGGAAGGGGGACTCACTCTCCCCAAGGCTGCGGTTGGCCTGGTTTGGCATCCCCAAGGAGCAAATTCAGCCCTCTTGGTACTCTGGTGCTGTTCAATAGGTCACACCTGGGCTCCCGCTTCTGCTCATCCTTCAATCAGCTGCCTTGCAATTAGGCACAGCTGTCTTTAATTACAAGAAGGCGTTCTAGTGGCTGGATTTTAGACCTGTTCACTGATGGATAGGTGGGGTGGGGAGGCGTTGAAAAAGGCAGAACTACCCACACCTGCTCTTGGAGGGGTTATTGTTCAGAATAAAGGTGTCTTTTTGCTTTTAGGCTGAGTTTTAAGTCAAGAGAAGGTGAAGATGCTGCAGGGAGATGTGAATAGAGCGGGGTTTTGTTTCTGTGCGTGGCGCTTGCTCTGTGAACGAGGCTTCAGGGTGCTGTTGTGCCCCAAAAGTGCAGTTGGTTTGTCATCGCTCAGGTTCCCCTTGGACACTTTTTGGGTGCAGCGGGTGCGTTAGGGCGGTGGTTGCAGAGAGCAGGTTGTGGCCCTGGCATTGAAATGGGAGATGAGATCCAAGGATCCATTCCAAGGATTGGTAAACAGCATTCCTGTATGTTTGCCTGTCGAGCACAGGGAGCACCTGCCTTTGCAGGGTGGGTTTTGGGGAGGGGCTGTAATAACCTGATGAATTTGGGCTGAGATTAATTAATTTATTGTTGCACTGAGGGGAAAAAAAACAAGAGGAGGCCGGTGGCACAGAGCCAAAGGGGTGGGAGCCTCCAGCAGCGCTCGGGCCCTGTGTTTTCCAGCCAATTGTGCTGTTTGCTTGCGCACGATTAATCCGAGCCAGAGGTTTTATGTCAGTGCTTTGGCTGGTACAAATACCCGCTGGGTTGTGCGCAGACCCGGTGGCAGCGGGTGACGGGACTTGCGATTGTCGTAAGTACATTTCTTAGTGGTGATGTCCCATTTCCTGAGATGTAAACCAGGTGTGTGTTTTGTGGCTCCTCTTAGGGAAGGGAAAACTGTGTCCCTGGTAATGGGGAGTGTGAGTCTGGCACAGCGACCCGGGGTGTGAAAGGGGAGAACAGGAGCTGAGGGGAGACCTTCTGATCTCTGAACTGCCTGAAAGGAGCTTGGAGCCAGGGGGGTCGGGCTCTGCTCCCCAGGAACAAGCGCCAGGAGCAGAGGAAACGGCCTCAAGTTGCGCCAGGGGAGGTTGAGGTTGGATGTGGGAACAATTTCTTCCCCAAAGGGCTGTGGGGCATTGGAACAGGCTGCCCAGGGCAGTGCTGGAGTCACCATCCCTGGAGGGCTGGACAGACGGACACGAGGTTCTCAGGACATAGGGCAGGGACAGAACGGTTGGACTTGATAATCTTAAAGATTTTTTCCAACCAAAATGATTCTATGATTCTATGAATTTGTGCTTCCGCTGGCCAGGCCCATCACAGCCCTTTTCAAAACCAATGCTGGGGCACAAGGCAGGTGTGAATCACCCGAAGGTGCCGTTGCTCAGGTCCCATCCACCGCGGGCTGCGGGCCAGGCTTTTGCCGGAGCATTTAAGCCTTGCACAGCTGTGTGCGGGCTTAAGCCTTTTCTCCCGTGCTGACTTTCTCCTCTCCCGCAGGGAAACGTGGTCCTGTGGAAGCCCAGCGACACCGCCGTGCTCTCCAACTACGCCGTCTACAAGGTCCTGCTGGAAGCCGGGCTCCCTCCCAACGTCGTGCAGTTCGTGCTGGCGGACGGGCCCGTCTTCGGAGACACCGTCACCAGATCCGAGCACTTCTGCGGGCTCAATTTCACCGGCAGCGTCCTGTACGTTGGCGAGGGGAGCGATTTAGGGGAACGATAGCGAGGAACCGCTGGCTGGGATGATGCCGAGTGCTCATCTGCGGGTCCTGTGATCATGTAGGTCAGCGTTGAGTAGGGCAGCAGGCAAACAACCGGCTATCCTCACCCGATGATGTTAAAGTAGGGTTTAAATCTAACTGAAAAAATATCTAACCAGTTTATTTTGCTGCACAGAGCGGGTTTAATGGCAGGGTGTTTGTGTTGCTAAACTCAAGGCACAGAGAGTAGCTGAAGCTGTGTGTGACAGTGCCCTGTCTCCCAGGGATGCTGCAGTTTGGCTCCAGTAACCGCAGCGCGACGCCAGCCCCACCGAGATTTGCAAACCTGCTCGTTGGGGCGCGTTAGCGATGCTGAGGGCCCCGGCAGCCCGTAACGGGCTATTAAACCTGGGGACCCCGCTCCACCGACCATGGACATGGTCGGATGAGCATCGTGCTTTAGCGGTGGGAAGCTCATAAATTAGTATTAGTGGCTGTGCCTCCTGCTGGGAGGTTATTAGCATTTTTATTGTTTTCCAGCCAAGGGGTTTGTCACAGTAAGGACCGAAAGGAAGGGGCGAAAGAACAGAAACTTCTGCTGGATGCTCACTCCTGTGTCTTCACTGCAACAGCTGCTTATTTTAAAACTGTTGTGTAGTGCCATTGCCTTAATACCTGTGGTTTCATTGTCAGCATCTCCTTTTCTGCTTGCAGGGCATCCCTTGTTTTGGGGAGGGAACGCAGGGGTTTGCTGGGGTCCCCTGCAGCACATTGCATCACCCAGATGTGCCTTTAAACCAAGTGCCACCTCTGTGCAAAGACACAGCAGCTCCTCCTTTCTCTTCCAGGACTTTCAAGCGGCTCTGGAAGCAGGTATCCGAAAACCTGGATCACTACCGCAATTTCCCACGCCTGGCCGGAGGTAACCGCTGCGTCTTGCACCTTTTTGGGGGGTGGGTTAGTTTCTCCCTTTCTCGGGGAGAAGCTGAAATGGTGGCCAGGATTCCTTTCTTTGTGAGCAGAGAGCAAATGACACAGTAAATTGTGTCCTCTCCAGTATGGGATGGGCTTTTATGGTGGGGAACTGGCACTTGGGCGGGAGGTGATGATGCTCTGGGGTTGCGGAGCCTCCACACTAAGTTTGGGAACTTGGGTCAGTCCCTTTCCCATCAGTTCTGTACATCTGCTCCAGCTCCAGGGTTAGAATCATATTAATAGACTCATTTTGGTTGGAAAAGACCCTCAAGTCCAACTGCTAACCCAACACTGGCAATAAGCTGTGTCCTTAAGAACCTCATCTACACGTGGGTTGTGCTCCCGGGATCGTGGCACTGTCCCTGTTCCCCAAAAAACACAGACTGGGCTGCCTGAGCCCCTTGCAAGGGACCTGGCCATGGTTTCTGCTTTTCGGAGGCGGTGCAGCCCAGACAACTCCTCATTTCCCTCTTTTTTTCTCCCTTTCTCCAACACCAAGAGTGCGGCGGGAAGAATTTCCACCTGGTGCACAGCTCAGCCGACGTGTCCAGCGTAGTGAACGGGACCCTGCGCTCGGCCTTCGAGTACGGCGGCCAGAAATGCTCGGCTTGCTCTCGTCTCTACGCCCCGGACTCGCTGTGGCCCCAGATCAAAGAGAAGCTGCTGGAGGAGCACGGGAAGATCAAAGTGGGAGACGTGAGCGGAGCTGCCGGGCTGCTGAAGGGCTTTGCGGCTCAGCGGGTGGTTGATGGGATTAGAGACTGCGGTAACTGGCTACTAATTCCTATTGAACCGAGCTTTTTATCCACTGGTTCTCCCCACCGCCGCCCCTCCGTGGGTCCCCCCTCCCGCTTCATCTTTTTTTTCAGTGCTTAGAAATTAACTTGTAGCCAGTGTCTGCAGGAAGGATTGTGTAAGTCGCTGAATACTGCAGACTAATTGAAAAGGGGGGAGCTCGAGCCGAGTTGCGTTTGGAACGGGGGGAAATGTAATTTTGGGAATTTAAGCTCCTCCTAATTTCAGAGTTAGTTCTTTTGGCATAGTATGTACTTATATTGTCTCCTTTTTGGCTTCCCACAGCCCGCCCAGGACTTTGGGACGTTTTTCTCGGCGGTGATTGATGACAAGGTGAGTTCGCCTCTCCCAGGCCAAGAAGGTAACACCACCTGGCTTAGTAAGTGTTAAGTTCAATGGGTTTTTATTGCTTATAGCAAAGTAGGAATATCAGAGCTGAGTTAGAGCTGATGATCCTCATAGCCAAGTATGACTATCAGAGATGGATTAGAGGTGAATATCAGCCCTCTTTGGCACCCTCCTGGAGCATTGCATGGCTCAGTCGCTGCCCCTCTTGAAAAGCAGGTTATTTTGCAGAAAGACTATCTCAGACATAAGGTTCAGAGTGTCTGGGACTGTTTTTCCAGCTCTGCCCACCCCTCTCTAAACTGGAAGAGCAGCGTAGCCCGTAAAGGGGTTGCCCAGAACTCCTTTTAGACCCCAAATCCACCCTTCTTTTTCAATTATTATTTCCTTTTCTCCCAGTCTTTTGCACGGGTCAAGAGATGGCTCGAGCACGCTAAGAAGTCGCCCAACCTCACCATCCTGGCGGGAGGCGGCTGCGACGACAGCGTCGGGTATTTCGTCGATCCCTGCATCGTGGAGAGCAAAGACCCGCAGGATCCCATCATGAAAGAGGTGAGAGCAGGAGGGGCCGGGAAAGGAGCAAAAGGGACAAAAATCCCCATCCTGAGGCATCTCCTGCGCACCTAGAATTGAGCTCTACCAAAAAAAATTGGTGCCGGTTTTCTTTTTGCATCACAGTTTTAGATTAATCAGGTGCTGAAACACCCACTGCTTATTTTTAGGGCTTTCCCCACTAAGGGCTGTATATATTTTTTTACCATACAGGAGATTTTTGGCCCCATCCTCACGGTTTACGTCTACCCGGAGAAGCGGTACCAGGAGGTGCTGGATCTCATCGACACCACGTCGCCCTACGGCCTCACGGGGGCAATCTTCGCCCAGGAGAAGTAAGTGCCAAAATCGCCGCATCTCGGGAAGGAGAAGATGCTTTTTCCCCTTCTGGGCTGAGCCGTCGCGCTCGCGTCTCTCCACAGCCCCGCGCTGCGTGGGGAGGGGGAAAATAAAGCCTTTCCCACAAAGCTTACCCTGCCTTTAGCCCTCCTTCTGCTGAGGAGGGAGGGGGATGGATCTAAAGTGGGGTTTTTCAGGCCAAAAAAGCTTTTTCGATGAGAAATTACCCCAAAGGCATCTTCTGGAGCATACGGGAGGCTGCACCCCAAAGCAGGAGGAGGGCTTAGAACAGAGTAACCTCAAGAAGGGACGACCCTTGAGTTATATACAGAAGGGTATTTTTGCGTGGTTTTGGCCGGTACGGGCGGGTGGAGGCCGTTGTGTGGCGCTCAGCGCCGGTTCTGTCCCCGCAGGCCGATCATCGCCCAGGCCCGGAGCCGCCTGCGCAACGCGGCCGGGAACTTCTACATCAACGACAAGTCGACGGGCGCCGTGGTGGCTCAGCAGCCGTTCGGCGGCTCCCGCGTCTCAGGTGAGAACAAACCCCTCCTGCCAGTCACCGGGCGCCCCTCATTGACATTTAGGGTCAAGTCCAACCATTAAACCGACGCTGCCAAGTCCGGCTCATCTCCATGAGACATGGCAGCTGGTCAGCCCATGTCTGGAGAGCGTTTGGGAGAAAAACACTTCAAATATAAGAAGATAACTTAGTAACTAGTAAATAACACCAGATTGCAGTGGTAACTGAAGTGTTCTGTGCTATTTCAAGCTAGAATAGTGAAGCCTGAAGTAATTCCCACCTTAGCGCTGACACAGAACCGTAATACACAAAGTATTATTATAATATTACAATATAATGAGGGAGGGAAAGCAGCTTTGCAAGAGGTAGAAAGTGGTTTATAAAATCTTTAGGCACAATTCTTTGCGATCTTTAGAGCTCTCAGAATGTTGCAAAGTAATAATGACGTTACACGTGTATTTGTAAAGTCTGTTTATTTTTATTGGAATAAAAGTATTTAATGCACTCCTATATAATATTTTTCCTTCTAAATTGGTGGAAGATTATTTTTCTCCTACATCATATGTGATTACATATATTGTACATAATATATACTTATTATATGTAAGTATATATACACGTGTGTCTGTGTCTGTAGATACAGACACATATATATATGTATTATATCTGTATATATACACACATGTATATATATAGTATTATGTATTTGTATATACATACACATTTATATGAATATTTTATATGTATGTATGATGATATGTCTATGTGTATATATACACACATATACATATATACATATACATAGACACATACTATATGTATAGATATGTACTGTACGTATACATGTGTTATATATACATATATGTGTATATGTATGAGATATATACACATGTATATGTATGAGAGACATATATACACACACATGTATGTGTATATATGTATGATATACATATATGTATATGTGTGTATATATATGAGATATATATGTAGATGTGTGTATATCTATGTATATGTATAGATATACACACATACAAATATATATATATATTTATATACATACACACACATACATATATATATACACATATATATACACACACACATATATATATATATATATATAAAATATATTAAATGTACTTACCTAAGTTGTCCGGGCTCTCGGGATGCCCCGTCACCAGATGTTCCGCAGCAACACTGATGCGCTATTGACACTTTCTCAAGAGGCGCGAGGATCGCAGGCACTTTGCGCAGATCTGTGCGGCAGAGAACAGGGAAACACTCCCAGTCCATTAAACTCTTCTGAGTTCCTTCAGTTCACTCCCCCCTCAGTCAACAAGCGAATGGTTTTTGAAGGGAACTGTATTTGTCACCTGCGCTGAGCCACATCTGGGCAAGTCCCTCGGCCTCCGTGTCGTGCTCACCGCTGTTTCTTTTCTCCTTTGGCACAGGCACTAACGACAAACCTGGGGGTCCCCACTACATCCTGCGCTGGACGTCGCCCCAGGCCATCAAAGAGACGCACGTGCCGCTGACCGACTGGCGCTACGCGTACATGCAGTGACACCCGCGCTACGTGTACGTGCAGTGACACCTGTGCTGCACATACATGCAGTGACACCCGCGCTACCTGTACGTGCAGTGACACCCGCGCTACCTGTACGTGCAGTGACACCTGCGCTGCACATACATGCAGTGACACCTGCGCTATGTGCACGTGCAGTGACACTGGTGCTACACGTACATGCAGTGACGCCTATGCCGCTCATCCTCAACGCACACAGTGGCTTCGCAGCTACAGCCTGCAAATAAAGCACTTAAAACTACTGATCTTTAACCTAACAAGCTTAGGTTTTATTTTTAAATTAAAAATAAAATTATTCCTTTTTTTGAGTTAACCGTTTAACAAAGTGTTTGTGGTTTTATGAGCATGCTTCGTTAGTGAATGGGGGGTTGGGCGGGGGGTGGGTGCGTTACCTGGACTGGGTTTCCCTTTTCCTCCTGTTTTGTCCATCCCGGACCATCCAACGCGGTTCTCTCTGAACACGGCTGAGAACACTGGAATTAAAGCAGGAGATGGTTATATGTCACCTGTAAAAAGCAAAGTCCTTCTTTTCTCTCTCTTCTCTTCATCCCCAAGACTGTTTCACCGCGGCAGCGCCTGAGCTGCACCAGCAGCAATCCCTGCAAGTTCAGTTTCCTGTTCCAGCCTTCCTGGGATGTGGGGAAAGCCAAGCTTATTTTAAACCTGAGATCAAAATGGTTGAAGCCCTAAGACGTATTTTCTCCCCGTTCCTGAACAAGAGCAAAACCTCCCACACACCCAAATGGTTTTTATGTAGGAAGAGAACTTGGCAGAAGGCGCTTTGTGCCAGGAGAGGGCGGCTGCGAGTGTGGTGTCGCTTAAAACTCAGTTTAAGCGCATTATTTTGCCCCCAGGAAGCCAACAGCCGGGATTACCTGCACTGTGCCCTGCGGACGGTCCCGGGGTGCGCTCGGCCATTGCGCAGGGGGAGTAGCAACACCCCGCTTGGTCCCAGTTTCCTTACTGGTCAGGCTGCCTTCCTGCTGGTTTTCAGCTGCTTCCACCGCTCCCATCCTTGTACGTCCGCTTGAAGGAGATGAAAACATTTAATTTAAGAGATGTTTCAATAATAGGAACGTTTCTGGACATGCTTAGGTGGCTGCAGTGTCCCTCACCCCCCAAAATAATTCAAGTGTTAGCAGAAGGCCCTGGGACAGCACCAATTCTGCAATAATTAGAGCAAGATGCATTTCCCAGCCCATCATGCTCTGAGCAGCCTTGTGCTCTGCAAGCTGCTGAGTTACATGAGTTGAATGAGTTCTGACCTCTGTGACCCGCGCAGGCTCCGCGAGCGCGTTCTCACCCGCCCGGCCTGGAATGCAAACAGGAAAACGATCTGAAACACAAAATCCTCCCAGGATCGGTTCTAATTTGGAAACGTCTACATTTGTAACACCTCCAACTAATAACTGTTCAATCAGCAGGATTTGCAGATAACCCTGTTAATGCTGTTGTAACACGCATTAAGTATTGATCCTGGGCTGGTATTTAACATGCGGGTCATGGACAAGTTCATTAATACCTGTGAATCCTGATTTAACTGAGAAATCCTGCAATAAAACAAATTGTGAAAAAACTTGGTGTTCTTTTATGAATCATTTCTCCAAATAGAGAGCTCCACCGAGTGTGCGTTCGGCACCTTTAGTGCACTTGATGTGGTAATATGGGAACACTGAGAATCCCCCCAAAACTGCTGCGCCTGCCCCAGAACAGGGGGTGCAGCTCTGGTTGGTGTTGGGACCCAACTGCAGGTGCTGCTGCACCCACCCTTGTCTATATTGATTATATATTACAAATATATATAATCAAAAAAGCACCTGTTTGCTCTCATCTTAAGCAGATAAACCAGGACACCTGGGCTGCCACAGCTCTGCATCTGCTGAAATACACTGCAGAGATCCCCAAATATCAGCCTTTCGGCTGCACTTCTTACCACATGCGCATCCCAGAGGCAAAATATGATATAATACAATACAATAAACCAAAATACAATAAAATACAAACATCCCAGCTTTGTATTTTCTGCTACAACTAAGACAATCCCCATGCATGGGAATAAACAGGCAGAAACTATCAGTAGGTGCTTAATTCAATATAATTCTGGTTACTACAACACATCCTCATGCTACACACCGGGCGGGCACGCGGGAGCCCAGTTCAGCTCCAAAACCCCCCAGTTCCCACCCCAATGTCAGGAATGGTCTCTGAACCCCCCAAGATCACCCGGGTGGGACCACAGCCATGTCCAGGTCACCTCCTGCCACCAGCCTGGAGCCTTGCCTGGGTGGCCCATCAGCTCATTCAAATCTAATTAAGTCTCTGCCTCGCACCCCCTCCCTTCGGCTCACGCCTTTACGACTTAAGGCGGGAGCGTCAAGTGGATTTTTTTAGCCTTAACTCTGAATTTCATGGCTTTTTGTGACTTTAAATCAGTGCCCTAATGCTGTTGAAACACTCAGCTGCTGAAGGCTTCGGGAGGTGTTTGGGAGCAGCGGGGGCTTGAACATCGGACCCCTGAGCGCTCCCCTGACCGCTGGGATGTGCTGGGACCGCTCTGCCTGACACTGGAATGGGAAAAATAAACGGGAGGGATGGGGAAAATAAATGGGAGGGATGGGGAAAATAAATGGGAGGGATGGGGAAAATAAATGGGAGGGATGGGGAAAATAAATGGGAGGGATGGGGAAAATAAATGGGAGGGATGGGGAAAGGGCCTGGGGAGGGAGCGGGGACTCTGCGCAATCCCAATAGAGACACGCAACAGGTCTGGAGCATCCCTGGCGGGGATCCCACCCCTCTCCTGCATCCCGAATCCCGGGAGCAGGCGGGACACTGAGCCCAGAGGAGGTGGCAGATTTTCCCCTCTGATAACACGCAGCTCCATCTGCTTCCCGTTAGCGGCCCGGCTGCGGCTAATTGCCAGATCAAACCCCGCCATGTCCCCGCGTTAGGGACGTCGTTAGAGAGGCTGGAGCGAGGCCGGTGCCGCTTGGCCGGAGCCCAAACGCCGTCCCCCGGCACCCCGGGCTGCGCGGGTGCTAATGCAAACCACCCGGAGCTGGGGTGAATGGGGAAATCTCACTCTAAAACAACGTGAAGCAGAAAACAAGGCAACACGGACCTGTTCGACCATGGGGGGGTAACCCAGAGAGACAGAGAGGACGAGCGGCAGGTTCTGCACAGGGACACCGGCCACCCTCTTTTCAGCATCACCTCTGGCTCTCTGAGCAATCTTATAATTCCCTAGTTTGCACAGGAAAGGCAGTGCCCACGGTGATGCAACTGCTGCCCTAATTTCAGCCTCACCAACTTCAATTTTCTTAAAAAATAAATAAACTGGTTTAACTCTCTTAGGGTTACCATCTGCAGTTCCCACATTGGAACAGCTGCGATTCAGGACAGGTCATGGGGCTGGAAAACCCAGCACCGCATCCTGAGGACAAAGGGGAAACCCGTCGCTTCACCGTGAGCACAACACACAGACCCAAAACCTAAACCACAGAGGAGCTGCCCCCTCGCGTTTGGCTTAACAGGGTAGAGAAGAGCCCTTAACCCCCCACCCCGAGGAGTCAATAAATGAGGTCTAGAAGCTTGCAGAAGCAGCCAGTGCAACATCACACTGAAAATGCTTTCTGGAGCCTCTTTATAATGCAGGATACACTGGGGTCCCTGCAAGCCTGGAGGGTGGGGGAACGCTCCAAACAGGGGTGTTGCTCCGCAGCACATGTACCTGGAAAGGCCCTGGAGCTCAGGGTCCCTTCCCGCATTACAAGCACCCAAAGCTTCCCCAGCACAACATCTCTACCCACCCAGCGCTCCGGGCAGCCCCACGAGCCAAATTTAACAACAGATGGAGCAAATCTCTGCTCTTACCTGGGGGAATCCAACCTCCGCATGAGCAGCAGCCGCCTGATGGCAGATCTGTGATCCACAGCCCCGGACCAGCGCTCACCTTTGCTCCTGGCCCAGGATTTTGGGCTCTTCCCTTGGCTTTGCTGGGCTGGTGTCAGCAGCACCTGGAGGGTCCTGCCCCAGCTGGTACCATTCACAAGCTGGATCCCATTCACAAGCTGCAGCTGGTCAGGGGAAGCTGCTGCCCCTCCGGCCACCCATTTCCCAACAAAGTGCTTTGGGGGAGACCTTTAGGGCTCCCTCCTTCCTGATTCCCTCCTAAAAATCCTCTATACCACATCCTAGGAGCAGCTTTCCTGCCCAGCCCGTGTTTCAGGCTGGAGAATAAATACTAAACACAATCTAAGAGGCTGTTTTTACCTTTTGCTGGTACCAAGGGGGCACGGGGGTGAGTGGGTCTGACTTTGGGGGGGTTTGCTGTGTTTCTCAAGGAGAGGACAGAGGAAACTCATGACATGGACACTACAGGGGACGCAGGGAAAGACCAGGGATGGTTGCGGGATAAAGGGAATATCTGACCTTTAAACACAAGCCCAAACTGAAGCCCAGCTTTAAAAATCCCTAAGTCGGCAAACTCCCCAAGGCTGAAAACCTTTGGGAGTTCAGGGTGCTGGCAAAAGGGGGGGGTCTATGTGTGATTCCCATTTAGCCCCGTTCCCCCAGGCAGGGCTGCTGCTGTTTACAGGGAACATCTGCCCAGGCCAGGGGCACCAAGCACCGAATGAGCCCCCCCCCAAAACATCCTCCCTGCACAGGCCCCGGGGCAGCGACTGCATCACCTACACCCACACCCGCACCTACACCCACACCTACACCTGCACCTACACCCACACCCACACCTGCACCTACACCCACACCTACACCTGTCCCTACACAGAGACATTTTTGGGCACAACCTGTGTCATGATTTTTAAATCCCTTAGGAAAAAAAAGGGATGACGAGGAGAAAAGAGACACAGGGGTGAGGGGGTTGGAAAGACACAAAAAGCCCCACGATGCAGGGGAGCAGCAACAATCCTGAAAATACGGTTTTCCAGCGAGATGAAGACTTCTTTGGCCTAGTTTTTCTCTTTCTGCCATATATTATTTCTCCCTTCTTGCCGCTTCTGCCTGAGGATTCACCCCCTGCCTCCCCAGGGCTTCGGGAGAGCAGAGCAGCCTCGGGGGCCGGGCGGAGGCGTTTGCAGTACAAGGACTGGGCGGCAGATGGTGGTCTTTGTCCCGTTCTCTGCAGAAAACCAGCGGCCCCACAGCTCCCACCGAGCTGGGAGACTGGAATTGAGCATCCAGGGGGTTTGGGACTGGGAGGAATGGGAATGGGGCTGGGTGCGGGTACGAGCGTCGGTTTGGAGTGATGGGGAGAAAGGAGAGTTCAGCCCGACAGCCGGATTTTCCCACAGTACGGATGGGAGAAAACGAGCAAAGAAACACTGAGCGGCAAGAAATGGGAGAGGGTTTGAGTCCGTCAGCCCCGCTCAACAAACAAACAGGGGTTTTAAGGGCTGTAGCAAGAGCCCACACTCCCTGTCCCCTTCCGAAACGCTGCAAAATTACGGAGAGGCTTCTAATATTTAGCATTTTTGCTAAAGCCCCAAGTCCTGGAGTCATGAGAATGCAGCGGGATGTCAGCTTCCAGCTAAAATAAATAAAGAGGGGATTCGCATCCCTGCGGCTAACCCGGCAAAGCTGGGAGGAGATACGACCCAGCCTCGGGGCCGGAAGAAAACCCTGGAAAGAAAATAAAGGGATGAGGAGGCAGAAACCCCCCCGCACCCCCCCATCTCCTTTGCAATGAAAAATCGGGGGATACATGGCTCCGGAGGGGAGAAACGTCCTCCCGGGGCATCCGAGGACACCCGGTCCCCTCGCCCAGGTTTGGGTGCCTCTTCCCCCACCTTGGAGCTGCGGTTCGGCCTCAGGGCACATTGCCGGGGGCTGTTTTGGGGGGGTGAGGAGCAAACCCAGCCCGGCCTTTCCCAGTTTACCCCAGGGAGGGCTTGTCTGGGAGCCTGAATTATTTTGGAGCCAGGCTGCTTGAGAAGAGGAACAGGTGAAGGCGGCCGACTCGGCCGCTCTCTCCTCCCCCCGGCTCTCCGGGGAAGCCCCCCCAGGAGATAAATTACTGGGCTGTTGTCTGACATCTCGAGGTTGGCTCCAAAAGCGAATAAACGGGGTTTCTGGCAGCAGCGGGGAACCGCAGCGAAGTTGGCCCAGGGCAGCTTGGGATTAAGAGCAAACTTCTGCATCTGCCAAGCGGCTCCTGCGCAGCCGTTTCCCTGCCAGCTGTGGCCAAACCCCCCCAGAATCAGCCCCCCGGGGATGGGCAGAGGCTGGGGGGGGCTGAGGCACCGTTTTCCACGCTGAACCGGGGGGTTTGTGCAGCCTCAGCCCATCATCATCCTCACATCATCATCCTCACATGCAAAGCACAACCCTCACCCCCACAGCTGCGGGGACGATGTTTTTCCCTCGAATCACCATTTCTTCACACCCAGAGGCCATCTGCACCCATAGTCCCTTTCGGGGGGGGGCGGGGGTTATCCCCTAAATTCTGCTCCTGGCCCCACAACCCCCCGGGGCTCAGCACCAGTCCCTGCGCAGCCATCGATCCACCCTTCCGAACCGCAGCCCTTGGCAGCGCGTCCCCCCCTCCCCAGCCCTTCGTTTGGGTGCTTAAAATGTATCTGCGGTTCCATCTCAGCTGCTATTTCTCATCCTTCAGCGATAAGGCATCTGCATGTACACAGCACCCAGAAAATGACTTACAAACAGCAGCTTCCTCCTGCGGATATTTCCCCCCCTTTACCAATTATTAATATTATCACAGAAGCAGCCCCGCTCTGCCGTTGTTTTCATTAAAGATTTTTCCCCCCACACACCCTTTGGTTTGTTGGGTTTTTTTAACCTCGTCCTGTGTCATGATCACCGATTTGAGATCACAAACCTGACATTTTGGTGCCTGCTTCACAGTGCCAGGCGGGCAAAACTGCCGGGGACAATCGATTTTCCCCGCATCGTCTACCGGTGCCATCCAAAACATTTAATCAAGGCGAGATCAACCCTTCCGGCAGCTCCCCGCTTGGGTTTTGTCTTTTTTATTCCCAGTCTGTGGAAATATGTGACACCCCAAAAATGAGGGATGTCAGGAGTAGGCGCTGGAGCATCCAGGAGGGTGGGGAAGGGAAGGATGGTGCTGGGCATGGAGGGGATGCCAGAAAGGGGGGGAAAGAAGAAATTGTTGACCCTGAGGGTGGTGAGAGCCTGGCCCAGGTTGGCCAGAGAGGTGGTGGATGAACCATCCCTGGAGACATCCCAGGCCAGGCTGGACGGGGCTCTGAGCAACCTGAGCTGCTGAAGATGTCCCTGCTCATGGACTGGGTGACCTTTGAAGGTCCCTTCAACCCAAACCATTCTATGATAAAAGCTGCAAAACCAGGGCTGAGACTGCTGATGCCACCCCCTGCACGTCCCCTCGCTCCTCTGCACCCAAACTCCTCGGGGTCCCACGCTGGAGTGAGCTGTGGGGGGCAGAGGTGGCAGCTGCTGCGGGGGGGGGAATGCGGTTTGAATAAAACCCACGTGCATCAACCCACGGGGGAAAGGCAGAGGCAGGGAGGGGAGAGCCAAAGTGACGCCCGTCCCCCAAGAATGCGCGTCCCCCCCTCGCTCTCCCCTGGCCCTAATCCGGGGGTGGCAGCAGGATGGCTGGAGACAGCTGTGCCTGTCCCCCCTGACATCACCCACCCGCTATGAAGGCGCTTCCCTGGGCCAAGGGCTTTGCAGGGGAAGGGGGGGCAGGAGACACCCCCGCTGCCCTTAACCCTCTGCGGGACGCTCCACTTGCAAAGCGGCTCCAGACAGCGTTTAGGAAATGAATGTTTTCTGCAAATGCGTAAAGCAGGGTCGCTCCCGCACGCGGGTGACACCAGGCTGCTGTCACCATAACTGTACACAGGGACAAAGGCCCCAGCAGAATGGTATCGTGGAATGGTCCAAATATTCCCCCCCGCAGCTGCCCAGAATCCAGCTGTGAGCTTTGTTTTCTTAGCCACAAGTCGCTGTTGCTGGTGCCTCGAAGCAGGAACAAAAATAGGTGGAAGGAGGGAGGGATGTGAGCAAGGTCCAGCTGGAGACCCCAAAACACACCCGCTCCCCTTGCTGCAGCTCCCTTTGCAGCTCTGAACTCCCTAGTTCTGTTGCTTTGGGGTTGTACATCAACACCAGCCAGCATAACCAGCCCCAGGGTGGTCTGGCTACCCCCCCAGAGGATGGTGGCACAGAGGGAGCTGTGCTCGCGGCCTCTGCTCTGTATAACTGCTAATTCTGTCTCACTGCTGATTCCCCTGCTCCAGGTAACTCCTCTGGGTTTGTACATTAGCACCTCTGCAGCTGGTTACCTTTAGTATTTTCCTGCATGCTCCATGGGTTTGTTAAAAATGGCTTTTTTAGACTATACATCTATATATATACCTATAGAGATACTGGGGACACCACTGGGGTAGTCCTGGGTTTACATGGGAAGGCAGCGTTGCATAGGGGGCTGACACCCTAAATGTACTGCAATGTATGTCGGAAAAGAGAATTTCCTTCAGCATTCCCAATGACCCAGGGCTGGACGTCGCAGAACCATCCCCTGACGGCTCAGGCTGACCAGAAAAGGGACCCAGCGAGATGTCATGTCCCCTCTGCTCCTCTCCCGTCCCCCATCCTGGCCAGGTGACAAGTGGGACAACCCCGACTGGGGGGGATAGGATGTCAGGCGGCTGCGCCCTTGAAACTGTGATCCCCTCTGGGCCGAGCTGCCTCATGTTTGCACTGGAACCATCAATCAGCGCGGGAGACATGATCATATTTTATAGCCAGAGCTGCTTGTGAAACTCAAGCTCAGCGTGGCAGCCACGGCTCGGAAGAGGAAGGGGACGCCTGGCCGTGGCTTTAACCCCTTGCAATGTCCTCTGAGCTGCGATTCTGCTTGGGTGATGATTTCTTTCCTCCTCTGTCCTCAGGATCTGATGCTGCAGATGCAGCGTGAGGTGTTGACAACGCTGCAGCCTTTCCTTGCGCTCCCGAGCAGCTCTGCACACGCAGAGACGCAGGGATGCACAGAAATGCTCCTTCCCACACTACTTACAGCTACACATCGCCCCAGACTTGCTAGAAAACAGATAATGGTATAAAACACCAGCTGTCCTCGGCTCCCACAACACCCAGCCCGGACTGCAGAGCCCGTGATATTCCCCATGTGTTTGCAAACTTGCCGCTAAAATAGATATTGCGCAAGCTACCCCTTCTCTGTGCACAAACGCAAGTAAATCCCCACCCGGGAAATGCCGCTCTTTGGGAAACGTGTATCAATCAGCGACGCTGCTTCTATTAAACTCAAATCAAAGCGACGCTCTGGTCAGATAGCCCAGCACTGGCTTCAGAAAGTTGATCCCGGTGTCCCGGTGCCTTTGTTTGCCCTCTCCTTGGGGAGCTTGTTCCTGGGCACCGTCCCACTGTGCGATGCTGTTCTCCGGGAATTGCTCCGGTGGCTTCGGTTACGCTTGCCCAGGAACAAAGCGGCTCTGCCTGACGTGAGCATCCTCCCCGCGGGGGGAAGAGCAGCCTGGCTATTGAGACCAGAGGCATTCGGGAGGCCTGGGGGATGGTTTTTTACAGCCCAGCCATGCCAGGCTGATGGATTGCTGATTGGAAATTAGATTTCCAAAGCTCGAAGCAAGTCCTAAGTGTTGGAGACAAGACGGCTCCCACAGGGAATGAATGCAGGGAAGGGAAGGATGGGGCTGAGGTGGGGACGGGTCAAAAATACAGACAGCAATGAAAAACACAGCCTGGCATTTATATGTGTTATGCGGGGAGTGCACTAATTAGCTAAACTGAATTTTTGACAAGGAGACTGGGACAAGGGGGTGCACCAAGGATGCTGAGAACCTGTTCTGCATGGACCCATCCCTCCTTTGGCACAAGGACCCCCAAATTCTGCACAGACCCATCCCTCCTTCAGCACAAGAAGCCCCAAATTCTGCACGGACCCCTAAACCATGATGCTCGAGGGTACCAGGGTCTCTTGTCTGCTGTTCTTGAGATGCCAAAGGCATTTGACATTCGCAGCACCAGCCCGGACAGCCGCTTGTATTTGCAACAAGATCTCGCTGGCAAACGGCGGATTATAAATGAATAAATCTGTTGAAGGGAGAAATTGAATGCGCACCGAGGAGACGAGCTGGAAGCGTTTTCCATGCTATCGAAACTAGGAGCTGGCTGATTAAATCAGGCCCAATTTCCAGCAGTTGCCTGCAGGACCAGGGACCTGCAAAGTCACAAGTTTGGGGCTTGGGGACCTGGGGGTGAAGTGATAGTGGGGAGAATCAGCTAAAAACCCAACATCACTGACCTACTCGTGACTTGGAGCCTAAAAGCGAAGGGTTTAGCCTACACCACCAATAAAATATTGTCAGCTATGGCCATGCTGCTGCTCCCCGCCTGGTCCCTCCATTCGGGTGCCGTTCTGCTCCCCTCCCTGCACAGGGCTGATGGGGCGGTAACATCAAAGAGATGAATGGCTCTTGGAGCAGGAATTCTTGTCCCCTGTTGAAGGGAAGAGACTACATGAATATACAGGATGTTTCAAAAAGATGGACCCAATTTCAAAGAAATTGGAAGGAGAAAAGATGGAAGAAACAGGCCAAATCGGTGCCTTTTCTTTCTACTTCGGTCACTAAAATGGGAACTGCCTGGCGCTTGTTTTTTCCACAACTGGTGTGTTTTGAGCCCCTCAGAAGACACCAGTGCCCCCAAACCCCTGGATCCCAACTGGGATGTGATCCGTGTCAACCAACAGAGCTCAGGATCTGCTCCACAAGCCCATTCCTGGACATTCTGAGCATCCTCAGCCCCAAACGTGATGGTAGCCGGGCTGATTTACTGCTGCCCAGGCGATAATTCCTCCCTAACACCTGCATTTACGGTCTGCTTGGCCTGGGCTGCCTCCCCCACTTGTCAGCTCCTTTTAACCGCAGCTGATAACTTGTCAGAGGCTCTTGACATTGTTTTTTTGCCTGTTTTTCCCCCTCGAGCTGGGCAATGTGGTGAGCAGCTGCATGCGGGGAAAAGTCTCATCTTTCTGCTCCAGCCAAGGCAAACCCGCCCGTAACCTCCCCACCTCCTCTTTTCATTACCAACGTTAAGACTTTGGCATCACTTCAGACCCTCCCTCCCGTCCCGGGCTGGGGGGAAAACCAGCTGTGATGCCTTCTCACAGCCTGGGAAAATAGTTCAGGGCTCCGTTTTTCCCTGAGAGCCCTGAAATTCGAGTGGCCAACGCTCTCGCTCCCACCTCCCTCCTTCTCCCCTTCGTTTTCCCTCCCCTTTTCTCACCCCAGCCTACACAGTTCTTGTTTAAAATTAAGCGCTTTTCTTCCCTCATTAGAGGCGAGATCAGGCCACCCATCCCACACTCTACAAGAATACATCCTGCATCTATTTCCCTTAGGAATATTAACCCATTCCTTTTCCACCCCATTATTTTTGGGCAGTAATTCCAACCATTCCAAGACAGTCCTTAAAATGATACTCTCCTTTTAAAATTAGGCTCTCCTTTTAAAATGATGCTCTCCTTTTAAAATGATGCTCTCCTTTTGCATTTCACTGCGACCGTACCTGTATGGTGAGGCTTTGGGCATTCATTATTTTGTCCATGGGTTCATTCACATCTTTGGGGTTGCAGCTCCCAGCAAAGAGCCCACATTTACGCACCTCCAAGACCTCCCTATTAATAATTAAGCCCACCCATGCGTCCCAGTTTTAAGCAGCCGCATGCTGTTCCCCCATGACAGACGAAACTATTATTTATCCCTGTTTTATAAATGAGGAATTGACGTGTAAAGGGATTTTGCAGCTTCCCAGTGCAATAAAGAAGGGCCAATGGACACAAACCTGACTCTCACCACTACCCAGGGCCTCTATTTGAATAAACTTATCCCTGTTATAGCACCGAGAAACCCCCACAACACATCACAGACAGTCATTTCTGTCATTCAGGCATGAAGCCGTGGTGCAAAGCCACTGATGTCCCCAGCCGGGGGTGCAGGGACAACCAGGGCTGCTGCTCTTTTCAAACCGGATTCCCCGGTTTTGCACATATTTGGCATCACCCCCAGGTAAAGGATGCTCAGGAGCAAAACAAAAAAGTCATATAAATGGACCACCTATGCAGCAGAGACCTTTGAAACATCTGTCAGCACCTCCCTGCTGCGCCCTTCTTGGTGCACAATAAAACCTCAGTGCTACTTGGCA
Organism: Columba livia; assembly: GCF_036013475.1. Classification (NCBI taxonomy): domain Eukaryota; kingdom Metazoa; phylum Chordata; class Aves; order Columbiformes; family Columbidae; genus Columba; species Columba livia. Next base: position 5,301,048 of record NC_088622.1, read on the forward strand.
AACACAGGACCCAGTTCTCCCTCAGGATACTCCTGCAAAATGCCATTAAATCAGAGTAGTGGTGGTTTTACCCCTTTTGCACCACAGAAGACTGCAGCACAATATGCAGTCAATAGTCAGGGTATGGAAAGTGTTATGCACCTCTTCTTCCCCCTATATTTCGCTTTTATTGTTTCTCCAGCAGGGAGGTGGCTGCTGGAGACCTGCTCCAGGTCTGGACCTTCTCTCCAGATGATAGAAGCTCTGGATCTATGTTTCAATCCCATAGAGCAGATGATTTGGATCAGTGATTTGTCACAACCCCCTCAACTCACGGCGTTTCAATGACGGGATGCGTGCACAGATGTAAAACCTCACTCGTGTGGCTTTGATCCGAGGGTGGATTGACAACCGTAGGGAGCTCGGGGTTTGATTTGGGTTCAGACTGAGAGCTGTTATCCCAGAATTGTCACCCAACATGATCAATAAATATCGTGCTGGGGACAGAAACAGGCAGGAAGATTTTCAGACCAGGAAATCCAAACTTCAAAACGAAGCCTGAGCTCCTCAGAGAACCCAGCATCGGATTCCGTCCCCATTTGCCAACCATCACTCAAACCAAATTCACTTGAAGTCTGGCCCAAAAAATGCTCACAGATGTCGCAGTGAAGCTGGTTTCTGCTCTCTCCCCTGCCTGCAGGCAGATGAGTTGTGAAGATTTGGGGAAAGGGAGATTTTCCTCCAAAGGGAAGATGCCAGAACTTCCAAAACACCCAGGCTGGGCTGGATCCCTCCTGCTCCCGTCCCCTGGCAGGGACACCGAGGGCAGGGAGCAGCGGCGGGACCCTCGTTGCGACGCTGCCGTTCTGCCTGATCACCAAAATAGGAGGAGGCAGCTTGGAACAGCTGTGAAATGCCACAGGGATCGGCGCGGTGACGCTCTCGCCAGCTCCCTTCTTCCACCCCTGACACAAGTCATTGATTTATTAACTTCTCCCCCTTGCCTTTCTGTCTGTCTGTCCAATGGTAGGAAGAAAGTGGACAAGACCGAGTGGGGCTGGATGCCATCGAACCGCCCCGGAAAGGAGGGATTTTGGCAATTTTGGCATATTCAGCACACAAGATGCCAGCAGAGCCAGTTTATCCCCATTTATCCCCAGAGCTTACCTGCTTGGGAGGGGCGAAAAGGCAGCAGGATGCTGTGAAGGGCTGAGCTCGACTTGGGAGAGGTGGGTTGGAAAAGGTTTATGTTCCTCTTCATTGCATTTTCACTGCAGCAGTGGCCATGGAAGCAGCTGACGATGAAATGAAGCCTGTTCCCTTCTCTTGTTGGAGGAGGAAAAGTCTTTACATCAGCGCGGGTCCGTAGTGATGGAGACGATCCTTTCACAGCCAGCACTCCTCCCTGCGGGCAAGGGAGAGAATTTGGGTTAGAAAAGGGAAGTTGCTCATTTGGGGAGATAGAACCAAAGGGTTGTGACTTGCAGAGGGACATGGACAGATGTGAACAGCTCCTGTGAAGACACCATGAACCTTCATAGAATGCCCCAAACCATTTTGGTTGGAAAACCTCCTCGAGATCAAGTCCCACCATTCCCCCACCCCTGTCCCTGCCCCATGTCCTGAGAACCTCATGTCCGTCTGTCCAGCCCTCCAGGGATGGTGGGTGACTCCAGCACTGCCCTGGGCAGCCTGTTCCAATGCCCCACAGCCCTTTGGGGAAGAAATTGTTCCCCACATCCAACCTCAACCTCCCCTGGTGCAACTTGAGGCCGTTTCCTCTCGTCCTGTCACTCGCTACCTGCGAGAAGCAACTTACTACTTCGGGCAAGTTTGCCCCCAACCATGCGACCTCGGGGTCCCATATTCCCCTCTTTTACATCAATTCAATCCCAGGGTGACTCCAATAGCTGTGAACCCCAAGGAATGCAGAAATCAAGCCACCAAGCAGTGCTTTCCCTGTGTATTTGGGCACAGTCTGGTCTCCCGGCCACACCGGCGTGTTTTCCCAGCCCCGCGCACCTGGAGCACGGAGGACGGAGCAGGACGCGACGGGGAAAAATGACAAACAAAGCAGAACAGCACATCTGACGCCCTGTGAATTAATCAGAGAGCAGGGCCAGCATGCTGGGCAAACAAGACCTGGAATTGCGTCTCTAACCTTGATTAAATTAGAAAGCTCTCCAACTAATACAAACGGCCCTCGGTAAACAAGGGAACGGGGGCTAATGAAGTGGATAAGAAGCAACTTGACAAGTGATGGGGCTGGTGAGGGAGAGGCAGGGAGGGAGGAAGGCAGGGCCAGAGATTTAGAATAGAGAAAAGGGAGGGAGACAGCTAGAAATGGGGAGAAGAGAGGGGTGGAAGGCAAAAAGGGAAAGGCAATTTCCTTCCAAAATGTTTTCCTAAAAAGCCAGCACACAAAGAAAGGGTCTGGTTTTTGTGCCAAGGGATGCGAGAGCAGAATCCACCCAGACCTTTCTCCTTCCATTTTGGGAGCATTTACCCCCCATACTCAGACAGAAGGAATAACATAAACATTCCTGAGACCCTCATCCCTCCACACAACCCCCCGGCATCCAGGTCAAACCTCATAAGCAGATGTACCACCTAGTTTTGATGAAGCCCTGCAGAGAGCCCCCAAATAACCACCCAAGTACAACTGGGAGTGAGAAAAGGAGCAGCCGGGCTGGGGAAAGAAGAGACAAAGCGGTCAGGAATCAGCTTGGGGGAAATGTTAATATATCCCCATGCTGGGTGTATGGCAGAGGTGCCCTGAAGGGATGAGGAGTTTTCTATAGGCGATGTGGCTATAGAAAGGATGGTATGATGCTGGAGCATCACCAGTGACAGAGCACAGCCAGCGCTAAGCAGCCATCCCATCAGCTGGCTCCTATGCCCAGAGGCTTGGAAAGGGATTTTGGGTAAGATAAGATAAAATAAGTTTCTTTCCTAACACTGTGTCTTGCATCAGAAGAGGCAACATCCACCCAGGGCTGTGACATGACGCTTGACCGTATCCACACACATTTATCCCTCTGTCTCCCGTCCCTTCTGGCTCACGCATCCTCCCGCTTTTCCTGCTGGCTAGTTAAAAAGACTTAAATATTGCTTTTAAAAATTTCTTTCTGTCTTTCTCTCTTTATTTTCTTCTCTTTCTTGCATGGCAAACCAGGAGGCAGAGCAAGTTGATTCCCACCCCTCCCAACCTCCGCTATGCCAGCGAATTTCCAATTTTCAGCTAATATCAAGGTCGTGACAGAAAGCGCAGAGGCCCTGGTAGGACATAATGGCAGAAGAATTGTAAATGTTGCTTTTAGTGAATGCAGAATGAGGAAGGGCCAAGAAGGGGAAATTTTCCATTCAGCGCCGGCCTCTGAAAAGCGAATATATTTTCTCCTCCAGTGTGTCGCATTAGATTTCCAGAGGTGCTCGGCACCAGGTACATGTCATTAGTAACAGTTTGCGTGGTAATGAATCCTTTTATTTCTCTTCCACACAGCTCATGAATACATAAAGAGGCTGGTTTTAGTCACATCTGGTTCAGCGGCAGGAGCTTCACGTAACTTAATTTCGCCTCCTCTTCAGGAGGGTGGCAAACCCAGCTGGGGCCAGGCTTAAAGGCACAGGGAGGTCCGCAAAAGAACTAGGGGAAAGTCTAGGTTTGGAGGTGAGGGTTTGGTTGGGGATGTCTTGGCGCTTGCTCCAGTCCCCAGTGATCCTCCTCGAGACCCGGCATCCTTTGTTTTAACACAGAGAAAGGGATGCGCTTGAGCTTGGCTAAAACATCACCTGTTTGGGGCAATGGTGGGTGCGTTGTGCCATGACACATGATGGATAGAGCGAGTCTGTGTGCCTCGTGCCTTTGGTTTAAAAAACGTCAAAACAAACCCCTTCCTTGCCCTGGGAGGATGGAGCTGCAGGTATTTGGGTCTTTCCTGAAGTTAAAAACTCGCAGGCAGGAATTACAGCTGCGTTCACACCCGCATTCCGCAGGGGAGGAGCTGCTGCCAGCGCCCCGGCAGCGGAATTGCCGTGCTTCCCTTTCTGAAGATTTATCTGTCTTAATTACAATTAATTGCTTTGCAATATTAATAACAATAATAAGACAAGCTCTCGTGCTTTTGGCAACTGCCCTGCAGGGCCATGGCCACAGGAGCTGCCGAACAGCGACAGCAAGAGGCAAAGGAAGGAGGATCCCCAGCCGAGCAAAAGCATCTTGAGTGCAGCTGGAGAACAAATTAAGCCCAAACCTCCTCAAGCACCCAGCAAACCCAAACCTGCACAACGTCTCGCTTGCTTTCCAGGAAGAAATAGTTCCCGCATCCAACCTCAACCTCCCCTGGCGCAACTTGAGGCTCCTGGCGCTTGTTCCTGGGGAGCAGAGCCCGACCCCCCTGGCTCCAAGCTCCTTTCAGGCAGTTCAGAGATCAGAAGGTCTCCCCTCAGCTCCTGTTCTCCAGCTGAACCCCCCAGGTCCCTCAGCCGCTCCATCACACTTGTGCTCCAGCCCCTCACCAGCTCCGTTCCCTTCTCTCCACTCGCTCCAGCACCTCAAGGCCTTTCTTGGCACCCAAAACTGACCCCAGGATTTGGGGTGCCAAGCACAGTCCTGCAGAACAAATCACTGGGAACTGGGGCCTTCACTTGAATACTGACCCAAAAACCAGTGTGTGGAGCTGCTTTTCCTGCATCCCCATCACAAGGTGCCCACTGCTGCAGCTCCATCAATAGAGACACATGTTGGTTTTATTCGGGTTAAAAGACAAATGAAAACACATACATGAATTATTCTTCTCAATACAGATTTGAAGCTTGAGCCTAGGACTGGAGAGACCCAGCTGTCTGCAGCTTTAGTTAAGAGAACAAACTCCTGGTGAAATAAAAATCACAGGACTATGTAAAGAAGATAAACGCCCAAACTCTTCTTTAGGAGATGGGAAGAATGAAAAAAAAAAAAGGTGCTTCTTGAACTCATGATTTATTAATGGGCACAGTCCCTCTGTGCTGTCCTGCAGCCACCAGGTTTAGCAGAAAGAGACCAGGTTCTTCGGGATGCCTCTAAATCCAGAGCATCACCCCTGAAGTCAGAGCATTCAGTGGTTTGTTTTCACCTGGACAAGTTCATAAGAGATCAGAATCTGCCTCCTCTTCACCCTCCAGGTGACGGGGAAGGTGACCAGAGCCAGCTGAGGCCCCACAGACTCGGTCCAGCTGTGACCTGAGCCTGAACCCATTCCCAGCAGGACAAACCTGGTCCAGCCCCCAGCAGCTTCTGCAAATCACGTCCCCGAGCACCTGGCACACACATTTCATCGCTGCAGCACCAAACCAGCAGCTTCCACTGCTGGCAAAATGCTTTTCCTTACCAAATTAATAATAAATCCTCCAGTTATAGCGATAAGATCTCAAAGACTGTCAATGGCGTTGAAAAAAAATACACAGTGCTTTCTTTCTGCTTATATATTCTTCTAAACTAAAATAAATGCTTGTTATTAAATATCAAGAATCGCTAGATTTTCTAGATTAAGACAGGAAAATTTAAAAGAATATAATAATAACATTAAAAATGTTTACAAAGGGGGGAATGAATTGTTTCCTGGTCAACCCAAGTATCCTTCATCAGGTTGCTCCTGCCACAGGTAACTGGTTTCAAGTATTCACACTAAGCAATTCTCAGATCATCCTTAGTGACCCTCCAAAACACCAAAGTGCGGTTATTTCCTCACAAACAACTTACGAAACTTCCTAAATTTGGCTAAATAACCCATTTACATAGTTAAGGAGCCGTGCTCGATTCAGTACAACACGAGCAACTGCAGGGGATGCTCAGCTCTGTTGTTTGCAATGACTTTTTTGCTACAAGCTCATCTGAATTTAACAGTTGATACAGGATTCCCGCCCCCCTCTCTTTCCTGACATGCTGACACGATCACAGAGGGAGAATTTTCAGTAAGAACCTGCGGCGCTCGTAATTTTGGGGGTAAAAATCTCAAAGACAAAGCAAGGCCAGACCTCAAAGCCATAAAAGCTGAGACTAACCCCAGCGAGTTCCCTGTGAGGTGCTGCAGACAGTGATGTGGGTTTGGAGAAAGGGAGGGATGGAAACCACAAAGAAAAGTTATTTCATGGCACACAAAGCAATGGTTACATGCTGCAAAGGTGTAAACCCGCCCCTGCACCACAACTTGGCTTCTTGGTGGGTTTTCCAAGTCAGCACTAAGGAAATAAGACAAAATCTGTGTACGAGGTTTCTCATTAACACCCCTGAAAACACAAGCAGGCTTAAAAAGCCACAAATATTTTACCTTAAAGAGTTGCACCCACCACGAGGCCGATTTTCAGCATTAACCCACCTCACACTGAGTCTCCACACAAACAGGCTCTAATTCAGACCAGAACACCATGACACCTCCCAGCCTCCCACTTTGTTACCCCAAAAATCCACAATACATCAGAAAAAGTGCATCCCCATCAATACCTTCATGCAATAAAGACAAAAATCAGTCAATTTTAAGATAACTTTAATAAATGCTACAGACCTAGTGACCGTTCTTCCAGCACAGGACGCACTTTTGACTCCTTCTCATCTAACAAAGGTGCCAAAGCTCTGTGCTTAACGACAACAATTCGCACCTGTAGACACAGGTGTTCACTTTAAAGGCCTTTTAAAGGACCCTGCCTCCCTCCTCAGCTAAAAAACCTGGATAAATGCGTTATATATTTATCACTTAAGGACATTTGGTTGCTTCCTGGGTAATGATTTAAGCACAGCACATGCTGCCTGGTGAAATATTCCTATGAGCCATTTTATAGAGGAATTAAAAGAGGATCTGACCCAGACCTACCAAAGCACTGGACAACATCACCCATTTTCAGGTACAGTTTATTCTCCCAATCCACTAATGGCTTTTAATTTAAATATGCATTAAATAGAAGCATCAGTATCACTATCAGTAGGTGTCTGGGTGCAAAGCTACAAGCCCCTTGCGTTCAGCATCACCAGAAATCAGATGGGTTGGTGATATTTTGATACTTTTAGCTATTCGAGCCTGAATTTTTACCCAAGATAAACATATGAATGGTTCAGAGCTGGGCATCCAGCCCCTATTTTTGTCCCCACAGCAGGTTTTCTTGAATAAGAAGGGGGAAAAAAGAAATCACGGCATCACCGCAGCACAAACATTATTCAAGGTGGGGAAATATCTTTGAAGGAAACCAGCTAAAGGCTGGTAAAGGCTCCTTGGAACCGGGGCCTGTATCTCCCCCCACAAAGTTCACCTATTCCTACAAACTCCCCCCTTGTTATTTCTTTTCTCCGCGGGCAAACGCCTGGGTCACGATTTCCCCGATTCGCCTCGTGTCGCCGCCTCTAAAAAGAGACCAGAATGGCCAAATAATTAAAAAATAAAAGAGAGGAATCAAACCCACCATTTTAAGGGAGAAAGAGGAGTTTGGTGGGGGGGGGCAGGAGATCTGCAGAGCTAGTAGATAACCAGCAGATGTGATTTTTGCAGATAAGCGTAGTAATTTAGATAAATCTGGAGGCTTTAGAGCCTTTCGCTTGCGTTCCTTTTCTTTCTGACTGATTCTTTATTTCAATTTTATCTGGTGAGTCAAGAGGAGGGGGAGCGGGAAGCAGGGAGCGGGGGGGGGGGACGCTTAATCTTTGGGTAGTTTTTCTTCTCTTTTTAATGTGTTTTTCCCCAGAAGGTGGGATAATGTGAGCCGCTCTCCCCCCGCTCCGATACATCCCCATCGCACATACACATGGGCTCCCACGCGCCCAGGAGCCGGGGCTGTGTTTTTTAAAAGCAGCGGACAAAAATCAAAATATTTGAAAATGTATTTCATGGTAATTATGTCATATTTCATGGACTGAATGCCTTAATTTGTATAGAAATTGTAATCATTTGTTCATTTCAAGGTGAAAATTGCATTTTTTAATTTAAATTGTATCCTGCGTGATAGTCTATTATCTAGTAAAATTGTCTCCATGTCTGAATGCCTTATATGCAGCTGCAATGCTTGTTACAAATCCAGTTATATTCATAAAAGCTTTGTCGACGTCTCGGGAAATGTGAACAGTTTCTTGTGGGTTTCTTCTCTCTCTCTTCTTCTTTCTTCCCCTCTTCCCTCCCATTCTCATCCTCCCTCCCCTTCCCCCTTAGTCCATTTTTTTCTCCCAGTTGAAATAAACCCATATCTACTATTAATAATAATTAGCCTGGCTATACACAAAAGACAATTCTGTGCGGAATAGGGCGAGGGACGTGCGGAAAGTGTTCAGGATCCCTGCTTATTTCTCTATTTCAGAGCTTCCAGGTTGCGTATTGCTGGGGAATAAGGGATGAGAGGAGAGAAAGGATGAGATAAAGGAAGAAAATGAAATGAGGGTGAGGGTTTGTGTGTAAATAAAGCCCAAGCGGAGCCCCAAGGATGGCGCGGGCAGGGGCGCTGATTGAAGACGGAGATTTAAATCGTTTTGGTGTTTTGGAGATGTGGGACTGTGGTGGGATGGAGGTAGAAGGTCACTTTGCTGGTTTTTTGAGAGATCCCTAATATTTTCTATGGCGATACGTCCTGTCGCACAGTGAACCACAGCCTTGGGGTCTGGTTTGATCTCCAATGTGATTTAGGGATGCTCAGAGGTTGCAGGAGGGGAAATAGAGCCCAAGGAGTTAATTGTGATGTCCAAGAGCCCCCAAAACACTGATAAAAGGCCAGATCTCCTAATTCGCCTTCTTGTGCCGTGTTCTTGCTGCATTTTCAAGCTCCCTTGTTTTGCAAAAGAGAACTTGGATAGAGGGAATCGCAGCCTCCTCACCTTCCTTTCCTGCTTCAGCCAAAGAGCCGAGGACACCCTGTTTCCCAGCTGTTCTGGGGAAGCTTCCCAAAAAACCCTCTGCTTGGGGTAGAAACACTGGAAATAGCGTTCCATGGATGCACAGCATTAGGGGATGAACCTAAAGGAATGTTCCAGGAATGCAGGATGAGCTCGCTGGCTAATGTAAATCAGTAAAACCAGTTAAAATTCCGGGCTGGTTTGCACCGGGAGAACGTGGCCTGCCCGGGACAGGATATTAATTCTATTAATCCTTAAAAAAGAAAGAAATCGGCCTCACAAGGAAATCCTTTTTCAGTCATTTAATTCCCTTTCATACACCTCTCCCTGCTCAGAATACCCTGATTTTATGCAGGTCCACAGCCTATTATAATAAACTTCTCTACACCTATTCCACAAAGAAATTGCTCATGAAATGCTGCGACGCCAAAGGCTGCGGAGCCAAATTTGCCATCGGAGTCGCCGTCTGCCAGCAGCTATAACCACTGAGACAAGCAACACGGGATCTAAACACGGGTCGGGAGATGGGTCTGACCTCTGCGCCGGGCAAAAATCCCTCGGGGATTAAGATTTGAAAAGGTGGGGGGGACCAAAATGCTGTTAGGGATGCATTCGGTTAGGCGAGCCGTCCTAGGATTTTTCGGTCATGCCTTTTGCAGCTTTGCTCGTCATCGCCCCAGTTCATTAAAGAGATTGAGCAGGTGGAAATAAGGAAAACACTTGTGGCTAAAACACAAGGTGGACCCATTGTAGGGCAGGAGGGACCGCTTGTGAAAAGCGATGGAGCTGCGAAGATGCAGATATAACAGCAGAGGAACTGTCCTCCCCAAAAAGACGTGTCAATGCCTTCCTATCCAACAGGTTGCATGGCTATACGCAAGCCAGCTGAATTAATGTGAGTCAGAGGGGAAAGGCTGGTATTTCCCAGCAAGTTCCTGCTGTAAGCTGGACCAGTGCTCTGCACTCCCCAAAAAATCAAGGCCGTTTGGGGCTGAGCAAAAATCACAAGCAGGTTTTAAAAGTGTCAGCACGTGGTTTAAAGAGGAGGGACTGGTGTTTGGAGGGTGAGACGGAGAACAAGGCGCTGGGCAAATGTTGCACATTTCCCTTTGGACTTTCCTGAATTCAGCATCACCTGCACACTTTAATGGTCCTTGGTTTGTACTTTCAGAGCATATTTTTCATATAAATATAAAAAAGAATACTAGACAGAAGACTAAGCCCCACCATAGCGCTCAGGCTTTGCAGGGCTGGGCTTTCTGCCTCGCTTTTCTCTGATCTTTATCACACCACAGTTGAGATTTGGGGGCTGGTCAGTGGAGACACAAACTCGATTCAGACACAAACCAACGTGATCCCACGTCAGCCACTCAACCTGAATCAGCTTCCAAAACCGTAACGTGATGGCAAAAAGATTAAAGCTGGTTTAAACAGCTTTTCCCAAAACTTTTTATAACAAAGGCCTTTTCCGAATTATTTTAATTATTCAGTTTTTAATAAAGAGAAAGGACTAAAATATTCAATTCCTTTAGTTTTAGCTAAAAAACAAGTAAAAAGGTTTTAAATCTCAGGTTAGAAAGGCAAAAGTGTTTGGCTTCCTTTCCGGGTTGTTCTCTATTCTTACACACATTTTAAAATGAAAAAGTGGAAACAACCTCAATATTTTCATCTATTCCTCGTACTTCCTCTAAGAAAAGTATTTGTGAGACTGTCCAGGAAAAGAATGTAAACACATTAAACGGGGTATTTTTGGAGCCATTAAAAGTGCTAATTACTCTGCCCTCCAAAACTGCATAGGAGATATAAATTTATGTATATAAGAAGTGCTGTGTCCCTGCACTGTCCTGTGCTTTCCGAGCGCAGCGAAGGGCTCGGGGGAGGCTGTTGTAAGCACAGGGGCAATGGCTCAGGTCGCAGAGGGGTTTTCTTTACTGGAGGGACTACGAGTGACACCCAAATCAACAAATAAAGGTGGCAATAAAAGCCAGAGGAAGGAATCAGATCCCATGGGGCAGACGAGCAGCCCCTCTCACGCAAAGCGCCGCGGGGCATCCACAGCACATGGGGTCAAGTTCAACAACACGGGACCACGTTTGCAAAAGTTGGCAGCCCGGCGTCAGATTGACTGGAATTTGATTTATCACCGGTTTATTGGCAGATTAAAGCTGACGACAGCTTAGAGCCATAATTGACCGGTGATACTTGCAGCGGGAGCTGTATCGGCCCCAGCGGCTCCCTCGGGGGCTGCCTCGTGCCCTTGATGCCTTGCAGAGGGCGACGGATCGACTTTGGCAAGGCCGGGGAAATCTCCTGCGCTCCTCAGATAAGGTTTGGAGCCATGAGGAGGGAGGACGAGGAGCCGAGGGAACAGTTGAGGGCAGTGTTGAAACGCTCGCAACGCCAGGGCCGGCGGCGACGTGAGCAAAGTCATGGCTGGGAGAGCAAAGCTGTTACTTTTCAGATTCAAAAACAAGGATGTGGGTAGAAATGATCCTGCCCTGTTTTAGGGCTCCTGGAAAATGATGGTCCTTTTCTCTACAAACCCCTCCACGTGGTCACTGCCAAAACTGACCGGCTACGGGGTGGAAATCAAAAGTGCTGCTAGAGTGAAGATGGAAGGTGGGGAAGGGGGTTTTGGTGTGGGGAAAATTGGCAGATGACAAATATAAACTGCACCAGGACAGAGCTGGAAAGCTGAGGCTACCACCCCACTCCAACGGCTGGAGTCAGTTATGGTTCATACACAAAGACCTCTCAGTTTTTCGAGTTGTCACCAAAAAGGGGGTTTCTGACGGCACGTTGCCTTTGGCATCACGCAAGAGGTTTCCAGCCTTTTCCCCAATTTGAGACTTGTAATATGTCCCAGGGGTGCCCAGCCCGCTGCCCCCCACAAACCCACCTGCTGGGCTGCCCAGCCCTTGGCTCCTGTGTCCCCCTTCTTCCCCTTTTCCTCCCAAATGTGAATTACCCAGGCGTGGAGCAGTTTGACCTGTGCTAGGCCAGGCTCTGCTGCTCTGCGTTTCTTTTTCTGGGACCGCAGGAGGTTTTTGTGCCCCGGTGAGGCTGATTCTCTCAGCAAAACCGCTTTCCCTCACCCTGCCGGAAAGAAAAGCAGCAGCCGGGGTTTCCACATCCCACCTCACCCAAAAGTGGCTTTGCTGGGCACTAAGAGCAGCATCTGAAACCTCATCAGCCCCAGTGAAGCTTTGTGCCTAAACCCAGCGCCTAACGAAGCTCGTTTCTGCGTGTGGATATTCGTCCAGCACGACTTGGGCCAAGATCAACTTATGTTACAGAGAGCCAAAATGTCTTCAGACGGGAAGGGCTCCTCAAGTCGGTGCTTTGTTTAAAGGCAAACCGCTTTATTAGCGATTGCCGAAGCCCCGAGCCATGTATCCCTCCGTAGTTTCGGAGTGTTTTTCCGCCTGTTGACGCTGCGCTTTGGGCTCTAACGAACTCCAGGTGCCCGCGGAGCTGGGAGCGAAGGCGGCGGCGCGGCCCCAACCTGCCTCCCAACGCAGAAAGGAACGGCTGTATTCAGAACAGGCCGGGCGATTGTTCTTCCCTTGCGAAAACTCACAGCGAAATGAAACGTTTTCTTTATTCACGTAGCTTTCCCGCCTTTGCATTAGCGAACAAAGCGCACGATTTTGCCTCTTTTTAGCAAAAACCGCATGTATTTTGTACGCACATGCAAATACTTTTGATTTACCAGCCTTCCCCCTTGCACTTGGCACAAGGTTAAGCAAACAAGCCACCCAAAGCCACTTTTAATCCTTTTTTTTTTAATGTATAACAGTTATGCCTGAGTTACAGAGAGACACCTACAGGCAGCAGGTAGTTAAAGCAAATACCAGTTTCTCTTTCTACTAGAACTACTCCATATAGCTGAATAAATTATGGTGCGATTATATATATACACACGCACGCAGGCAGGCACGCACGCACACATCCTCCCGGCAGGCACACACATGGAGCAAAATGGCTATGAGGCAAACACAGAAGCGACATATCCGCGGTTACTAGGGATAAGGAATGTCCTATAGTGCTATGTAGATATTCCCCGGGTATATGGAGGTGTTAGGGATGACGGGTTAGAAGCATTAAATACACAAAAGTCTCTGAGCGGCAGGAGCCAAATCTGCTGAGTTACTGGACACAGTGAGGAAATGTCCATTTTGCTGTGGTCTCGGGACGGCGCTGAGAGGTGAAGGCAGGGGAGCGGGGAGGCCAAAAATATCCACTCGGCGCTCTATTTTCCTTTCCCCGAGGATGCCAGGTCTCATCTAGAGGCATGGAAGAAATGTCGACCAGAGAGTACGTCTCCCTTCCCTTGGGTGAGGTGCAGAATGATTCTTTTGGATTCTAAGAGTCACCACAAGTTAAATATCTGCTCAGTGCCCACTTGGAGCGAGCGCGGCCACACGTTCCTCAGGGCCCATCGCTGCTCTTCCATGCTCTTGTTTCACCTTCAAGGCGCCCCCCTCTGTTCTGTCCCCCCCTCCTCGTCCCACCCCATCCCCTGAGTTTGTCTCTTTTCAGCAGAACTGAGGTTGGCGATCCATAAAACGAAACGAAGCAAAGAATAGTCTGACTTTCATACATGAACGTACCATGAAACAAAACAAAGAAACCGAAAAAAAATAAAATAAAACAAAAAAAAATCCCCAAATCAAACCCATCCCACCCCAAAGGTTCTGGAATGTATTTTGAAAACACACGATAGGCAAATTTCTACAGTTCATTTCCCCCCACCCCCTTTTTTTTTTTTCTTCTTTTTTTTAACTAGCACGGCACTCACTGTGTTTTTAGTATAAAAAAATGTCAACTTTCTATAAACATACAGCACATGACCAAATTTCCAACTAATGTACAAAGTGCGACCACGAGGGAAAGGTCAGAGAACAGCTATTTGCGCTAGCACGGGGCGTTTTCGGATTCCTCTAAGAACTCTATTTACAGCAGTGCCCGGCTGTTCACGGACTTTCTGGTGAAGGTAATTGGCAAATAGGTTTCTACAGTGCTCCCTGTTCTGAACAGTTTGTGGTTTTGGGGTCTGCGAGGCCCATGGCTGAGGGATGCTCGGGAGATGTGGAAGCACGCACGGGAGAGCAGATAAGATAACGGCGGGGAGATAAGAGCTGACGGGGCTTTGCGAGCGCAACAGCAGACGAGCGATTTTCACGACAAACTGAAACTTCCCTTCTAGTTGAGCGGGCAGCTAGGAATGCATTTGGTCAGAAATTTCAGTATAAAGAAGAAGGGATTGCGACTGTTTGGGGCAATAATCACCATCTATAAACCCCCAGGGCAAGGAGGATGTAGATTTGAAGGTGCTTCCAGATGGGGTGATTATTGGTATTTGGCCTCTTAAATAGTATTAAGTGTGGTAAGTAAGAAAATCATGTGCTCTGTTGTTTTAGCAGTTCGCTCAGGATGATACTGAGGTACAGGAGCAAATTCAAACAGATGCTTCAGTCCTTAATCCCCCAGTTCAAGCGTGGCTGCAGGTTACTGGTGTTGGGAATGATGTTTAAGCCCAGACTGGAATTCAGAAGAGATTCCTTCCTTAGATCAGCTCTAAAGCGTAAACAGCATAAACCAGCATCTTCTGTTGCTTTCTGAGATCTCACACTGGCGCTAAGCAGGGAGAGCACTCCAGAAAACACGACCGGTCCAAGGGATCTTGGCTTTTCAGTCACCTCAAGGATATCGGTACCTTTGGCCCCACCTGTTCATCCAGCTGCAGGTGCCCTGAGAAAGGAGGCAAAGAATGGAAGCATCAAGTGCTTCAAAAGCTTCCTGATCCAACCAGATTGCAACCCAAGGGAAGCTTCACGTGTGGTACAGCTGGACAAGCAGAGGCTGAGCTGCGATTTCAGGAACATAAATGACAGCAATACAGCCTCTGGATGCGCAGAAGCCTGTATGAGTGTGTGAGAGGCAGAGGAGCCAAGCTGGTGTATTAATTTGCTTTTAGGAACGTCGAGCAGGCTCCGGCACAGCCATAAAGCAAAGCTGATGGAAGCCATATGTGGCTCTGGTGGGAAGCTGAGCAATGCAAGGAGCACAGCTCTGCTTTGGAACAGGTACTTGTCTACACAACTCAGGAGAAAGCAGCTGGGTGGCTCATGATATATGATATTGGGGTAAAGCAGGGGATAGTTCCCCAGAAAAATGTTATTTCAGCTGCAAAACCAAGATGAAATTATTTGAGAAGAACGGAAGCAGCAAGAGAAAAGAGCACAAATGTCTCCTTTAACTACCTAGGAGCACACGAGACCAGAACCCATCCGACCACACTGTCCTCTGTTATCACCCGTGGACTAAAGCAGACATTTCTTCTCCTACAGCAGGTATATAAAATAATAAGTGTATTATAAACCCTAACAGTCTGTAGATGACTTTAAGTACTGCCTGTTGCCATCGGACTTTACACACCAGCCGCTGGCTGGCACAGATTCTGTGCATCGGGGTGGTTATTCAGGGACAGGGTTCCTTGTCCTCTCCAGGTCCAATTTCAGCACATTCTTGAATTGTGCCCTCGCCGCACTGGAAGGTGAGGGGAAACAAAGTCTATAATATTGGACATCTGCTCAAGAATCATCAAGAATCATCACCACATGCAAAAGTGAAACTATTGAAAAACCCATGTGGGTCGTGACTTGGCAATAACCTCTTATTGTTGGCTGCTTTGATCCCAACAGTGCGATGAGCGGAACTGTGAGCCGGTACAGAAGGGAGAGCGCTGGTTGCTGCAGGAAAGGGGGGTGATAAATCCAGAGAACAAGATCTGGCTTAGAGAGAGAGAGAAAGGGGATCCACCCCCAAAATGGAAAGCAGAGGGAAGGGACTGAGAGACTGAATTGTACACGAAATGAGAGGGGTGAGGGAAGAGCTGGGAGGATGGACAGGGGCGTTTCTCCTGGAAGCTCAAGGATAAGGGATGCTGTGGGTAAGGTAAAACTTCTCCTGCAGTATAAATAGCTGTAATATTGTGGCTGAGAGCACCTTTCCTCCCTAGCTGCTGTTAGAAAGACTCTTCAGGTCACCTCCCCTCTGACTCCACAGCCACATCCGTCCCTCGGCGAGAGGCAGCTGTGGGAAAGCACCTTCAGAACACGCACCGTTTTCTTTCAGGTGGCACTTTCCTTGCAGAAGAACCTGGCTTTGAATCCCGACCCCTTCGAGCAGGCGCTAACCAACGCCTCGGACTCTTCCCTCTCTCAGTTTTGCTTCTCTCCAGGAGAAGGAAAGAAGAGCCACTGACAGTCCTTGCCCTCCTCGAACAGATGGGCAAAAGCTCCGACACAACGGGGTGTACCCGATCCCTTTCCTCTTTGTGTGCAAGGCCAGCGCTCGCTATTGCATCTCCTGTCTTCTCAGTGATAATCAGGTCTGAATTGGTCCCTACGAGGAAAAGTAAATGTTGCTTGTGCCTGTGCCCATCATCTCCACTCCTCATGCAGCAAATTTACATTTACACTTTCCAGAAGTCCCAGGCTGGACGGACTTAAATCCTGCCCCTGCTTAGCAGCGGTCTGGCCTGTTTGGCCCTACTTTGGGAAGCCACCAGTGAGAACAGAAGGGGAGAGTGGGGTGGGGAAAGTTGCTGTCACTTTAACATATGTTCTTCTGGTTTTGTTTGTATTTGTGGTTATTTTTTTTTAAACAAGTTCTTGTATTTGGTCCATAGGTCTTCTGTGGTCCCGAATTATATCACCATTAATGATCAGCTTGGTTATTCCTTCCTATACAACATTCACCAAATTTACAGCAATGGAAAGAAAAAGAAACAAAACGAAACATGGTTTTTTTACAGAGGAAAAAAGATCAATTTGGCTTTCACTATGCCAACTACCTAGATCAATGGAAAGTCCTTAAGTGTGGGCGAAATGCCACGGCCAGGTAGGTTAGAGGGAGGGCATGAATTTGGGGTTAATAAATGTACCCAACCCATTGTCTCTGGCCAGAGGAGAAGTCAGGTCCCAGAAGCCAAGCTTGCCTCTGAGATGAGTGCTCTGGGAGCAGCTGGACACTTGGAGAGCCCTCCCCATCTTTCCCATCTCCTTCAAGTTGGTGCGAGGTGGAAGGGAACCGGGAAGGAGTAGGGTCCGGGTGCAGGTGGATCCCTGGAAGGCTGGTGGTGTTTTCTCCAGTGGTACCAAGTTGCTGGAGTGGGTTGTTGGCACAGGCGGACTCTTCAGTAAGCTTGGCCCGTCTCTACTGGTAGGAGGCCCAGAACGGCTGAATGTTCTCCCAGCTTCATCCTACGCTGTGTAGACAGACTCACGTTCTTGGCCAAGTAATCAACAGCGGCTGAAGAAGAGGGGGAAAAGAAACAGGAGGGTGAGAAAACAGCACAACATGAGGGTTAGCATTCAGTGGAAATGAGGCATTCGGCATCACAGGGCGTGCAACCAACAGGCCCAACGGACTGACTCTTACAAAGAGTATCGCGGTGGTTGTCACAGACACGAGAGCCCCGCTGTGCTCCTAGCAAAGGGTTCAAACCGACGATGGTCTTGCCAGAAACACCTGAGAAAACATTGCTGCTGCGAGAACACATCTGCAGCGTGCTGCCTGTGCTGCTGCAGTCCCTCCAATCTCTGCATGAACCTCCCGCAAAGAGCTAAAATCCTACTTCTGCCATGGAAAACGGTGTTTCTGAGGGAGCTGCCTGAAGACAAGCCTGAGCAGAAAGGCAGCGGGATAAGCCTTCCAGCCTCACCTCCCCATATCGTCATCTCACGGTGGCAAAGTCAACTCCTGAGCTCAGTGACGCTGGTGGAAACGATCCCAGAGATTTCAGCGGACGCTCACCCAGTCTGGACAGGGCTCAAATCTGACTCATCCGCTGCACGCTGACTCATGTGTGCGAGCTCTGCTGCCTGCCTGCAGCCACCCTTCCTCGGGGAAACCGATCTCCATCTGGGTGAGAACCGCAGCCACAACTCCTGAAGCGATGCATGAACCCGTATCCCAGCTCGCCTGACCGCCCCGCGGTCTGGGGGGGAAGAGGAGCGGGGCAGGATGGTGACATTGCTCATTAGCTGAGCTTCAGTCAAAGTCTCTCCCTTTCACTAGCTTTAATGTCTCAAATTAGATTAATAAGGAGCTGGCAGGAGATCTACAATCGGTGCCAATGAGTAAACAAATTTCAGCCATCAACGTCTTGTCAGACGTCTGCCCCAGAGGAGGTCCCTTCCAGACACAAATTCTTATTAGACTTGTCATATCTATTAGAATTCCTTTCACGCTTCTGCGTTCCATCACCGGCATCATTAACACAGCTCCGGCCTTTGGGAACCGCAAGGACCACATTAATCTGGCATCTCTGCTCCTCGCCGGCTGGGCCAGCACAGGCGCTGGAAAGGAGCAGGATGAGCACGGGGTGAGCTCCACGGGGCCGGAGCGAGGTCTGCGGGGCAACGGGGCTTCTGCCTGGAAGGAGCCAATTTTAGGCAAGTGGACATGGCACGTGTGTGGCGCTCCTTGGGGCCAATCCTGCCGTAGCTCAACTTGAGTGCTGGGCTCTGTCACCTTGTGTTGTGGTGCCTCTAGCTTCAACGGAGTGTATACAGGGTGAGACCCCGCGCTATGGTTCTTTGTCCAGGCTTTAGCAACTCGGTCCCCTGATATTTCATGGAACCACAGTAAATAATGTCTTTGAGAGGTAACGAGGGGACTGCCTCCTCTCTGTGTGGTTGTGCCTCTGTTCCTGTTGTCACCTGTGTGAACTCAGGTGGGTGTTTGGGAAAGGACGGGGGTGACTGGTCATCCTGCCCTGGGCAGCACCCAGCGAAATGGAAAAGTGATGGCAGTCCCTTCCTTCTAAAAAAAACCACGCTAAACTCCCAATATTGCTTTTTGTACCAATGGGAAGTGTTCAAAGGCATCAGGGCATCCCATGCTCCGAGTCCAAGATGGGGTTTGTTGGTTTAATACAGTGGAAGTCAAAATAAAACCAGAAACTTACCCAAAGTACTCTGGGTGTTTATTTGTTTATGTGCGAGAGAAAGTATGTCTGGATTTGTGTTTCTAAAACAGACAAGTGGGCAGAGGGAGGTTCTCCAAAGCCTATCAAAGCTACAAGCCCTGGTTACATCCCCTGTTACACAGAGCCTGCCCCCACCATAGCAACCCTCCATTTTTATTATATCATAGTGTTCACTAGAAAGAGTTTTGATACTTTTTTGCCGCATCATAGAAAGAGGAAAAATATTATTTGAACTGAATATCACTCAATAATGATCTTGTGGAGGTCACCTCCCACCAATCAGCATTTAAACAGCATTTAAAAAGAAACAGTGAAGAATTAAAAAGCAGGAGGAATTAAAAGTATCTGCTAAATACAAAATGCACTGAGAAAGACAAGGAAAAATGTTGTTCTATCAAGGTCAACTTCATGTAAGTGATTGCTCTAACAGGACTAATTACCAATGAAAACTGTTTCCTCACACAGACATTATTATAAATGGGACTCATTATAAGAAGCAGCCTGGACTCTCATGACTAGTAACAGGAAAACACTCCTGTTCCAAACCGAGCCCAGCAGGCTCTAAACTGGACTTGTAAATTAAATAGGCGTCCAGCAGAAAACAGGGAACCGTGCAACAGACATCAGAAAGTTGGGGCAAATAAAGCATCCTAAATAGGGCCGTGTGAGCGGGTTTTCATCAGCTTAAGGAGAGGCCCAAGTAAAAATTCCTGCAGCAAACCAATACAAACCCTTCTTTCTCTTTCCTCCTCCTTTGCTGGTCTCTCTCTCTCAGAAAACTTAGCTCGTCCGCCTGATTTTATTTTTTACACACATGGGTGTGACTAACGTCTTGCCCAAGGGAATCTTTATTGGAAATACATGGTATTGGAATTTGTTTAAGATTTTTATCAATAGCACGTGTGTCCAGCCTCACATCCAGAAGCGAGGGGAAGGTCAAGGGGTCACAGATCAAACTCCCGAAAAACAAAAAAAGGAGGGGTGGGGGGAAGCTGCTATTGATCCCGTCTGCCGCCACAGCCGGTTCTCATTTAACTGGAGAAGTTAAAGACATTAAAGGGCTGTGACGGAGAGGGGAATAAAAAGCCACAGCCAAATGGAAGGAAAGGTCACTGAGGACAAGCTGTGGGCAAGCAGGAGTGCTCCCGGAGGAAGAGGATGCACCTTTAACCCTCCACGGATCACTCTCTCACAACACCACACTTATTATTAGTTTAACACCGGCAGGTGAGCCCGTTGCCAGCTCGCTGGTGTTTCTGTGACCCATTTGGGAGGAGAAACAGACCCTCCCAGGGTCCTTCCACCTTTCAGGTCTGAGGTTTGGGTTCGGGATTATAATTCCAGCCTCACTTCAGCCCTCACAGAACCACGGCCCAGTTGACAGGCATTGGTTTAACATATTTTGTAGCAAAATCTCTCAATATGACCTTACCTGGCAGAGGGGAGAAACGACACATCTATAATAGTTCTGCACTACTAAGGGATGGCACTAAAATCCCAGTTTCCCTCTGGCCGAGCAGGATGAACGAGCTGTAGGACACTTGGAGAAGTGAGAATTGGAAAGGGGGACGGAGAGTGGTCTGGAAGTTGTCCTTTTCTATATAAAAATGTAAGTATAGGTAAACTAAAATGTTTTAATTGGGACTTCAGAATCAGACTACAATGGTGCTGGGGAGGCTGTGCAGAGCAATCTCCATCTGCGTCTGGTGAGCAGATCTGCTTTTTCTCTCTAGATGGACAGACTTCCATAGGAATCCCTTCCAAAATCCATACCTTCCCCATCCCCTCCCTCTCTTCTACGCAAGGGGAATACAACCAGCGCACTTACTTTGTCCGTACTGTCCATACTGGTAGCCAGCCACCGGGTCCACGCTGTAACTGGTGGTGCTGTAGGTGGGAGGACAGTAGGACTGGGAAGTCGGGAGGCTGTCCACGGATTTGATGGAGTCGCTCCGCTGGCTGCAGCTGGCAGAGATGGAGTTGGTGGTGTCCAAACCACCGTGAAGGGGAGAGATGGAGAAGTCAGCCTGGGGTTGAGGAGGAACCCCACTGGGGTTGCTCAGGATGCTCATCACCTGCAGAAACACAGGAGACCACACGTCAATGGCTGGAGGAGAAAGGGCACACGTGCAGCTGTCTTCATGCATACCAGGGAGAAACAGGCTGCATATATCGTTCATCTATATGTATAATATACAATATCAACACAGGCTGGAGAATGAAGGCCTGCTTCCACCAAATAATAACAAACAGACCCCCACAGTGGGCTGCTCGGTGTCTAACGCTTTATTTGAAAGACCTTAATAGGGATAATTGAGAGGTTCCTTCACAGCACACTTGACTTTTGGTGTTTCTTTGCTGACCCACCAACAACGTCAGCTGTGCTGTTCCGAATGAATGCTGGAGAGAGGAATAAACCCAGGAGAAACCTGCTCGACATGCACTGCCGTGAACCAGCACCCCCTCCCTTCCTATACGAGCTGCCCTCGCCCATGAGACACGGAGCAAAAGTCAGTATTTTCCACAAGGGATGCTGAATACAGCCCCTTTCTTTGGAAGCCTGAGTGGGGCTTGGCTTGCAAAGGTCCCTAATGAAAGCAGACACAATCCCCTTCTGCCTCTGACACAGATTCCACTTTAGGGACTGAAATGCCAAAGTTCTCTTTACCCTCAAATGTTAAAGGATAATAGGTCCTGGTTCAGCTCCTTTCAGTGTAGTGCTTGGTTTAAAAATGTAATTAAATTTGCACACAAGTGATCTTCCTGCTTTGAGACCTGAAACAGATGAACTTATGATCTTTGTTGGGTTTTGGGTTTGGTGGTTTTTTTTGAAGTTCTTTTGCAGCAAAAATGCCAGATTTGTTCCTGCGGGTGAGCTTGGGGTAAACCACTGCCCCCAAGCCTTCACACAAGGACCTAAAACTAGCATTCTAATGCAATTGCCTTCTGCAATCAGCAAAATTACCCCCGGGCTGCCAAGCGAAGAGTGTAAAGAGTTTGCAGAAGCGGGGCCGTGGCGAGGGAAGGAAGGAAGGGAACTCGTGATGCCTCTCGGTTGATGTCGGCAGCGCCGCAGGCTGGGGACAGCGGGGGGAGAGGGGACGGGCAGTCACCTCGGGGGGCCAGGCCAGCGCTCAGATGCCGAGCGGCTTGAAAATCTCTGAATTTAGCATAACCTTATTGACATCAATTAAAGTGGCAAATTGGAAATATTTGGAGCCTGGCAAGTGGTAAAATGAGCCCTTTATCCCCCAGCAGCGGCCTGGTGAGCTATTGTGTGGAGGATACATTCTCTGGAAGGACACAAGGGGGGTTGTATAGAGCGGCGTGTCCCCTTCCCGCTCACCCCAATACCTTCCCCGTCCCCTCCTCCTTCACCTTCCTGCTGGAATGGGGGCTTAGGCTGAATGACCAGCTAGGCTCTGGCTTTCTAAAGCTTCTCCTCCCCTCGGAAGGACTCGGGAGCTCTGCAAAGATGCTTTTTCTCTTGATGAGATGCCACCTCCCGATTCAGCCGGCCTGAGATTTGGCTGGGAGGGGAATTTGGGAGCAAGGGTGGCTGGACGCCTGTGGGGAGGCTCTGGGGAGGGAGTTAGCTAAAAAGCCTGGAAAATCAATCCAACCCTGACCACTTAGTCTGCCATGAAGTACAGAGACACAAGAACCAGCTCTAAAACAGCTTTGGACAAGCAGCACAGTGGTGGCAGCACAGAGCTCAGACACTGTTCGGTCACCCCCTCCTACTGCACTGAGCTTGGAGTTTGCTACTAGCCCCCGAAAGTTAAACCCAGCTTAGCTGTTTCTACACTGCAGGACAGGCGGTGCTCCAGACAGAGCCTAAACCACCTCCAGCTCTCCAGACCCTCCAGGCACAGCTTAACCACAGCGATTAAGCCCCAAGGTATCTAGATGAAGTTGTTTCATAACGCTGTGCAAAATGTGCCCGTGGAACTCCCTGTCCCATTGACAGCCCAAAGACTGAAAGACAGGGGGATGAAGAAAGGAAATTGCATTTAAATATGCAAGACAGAGTGGATTAATATGAGAATAGGGTTGTCATGCTTTTCTGTGTGGATGTAACGTAAACCTCTCTGCCTCAAGGCTTATGCAGTGGGGAAATCACAGGGCTGCAGCCTGGTTTTCCAGCTGCAAAGTTATTTGTAACCTTCCACTAAGCCGGGTCACGAACTTTGCTCTGGCTCAGCTCCGAATTCTCCTTCTATGCCCCTCGATCCCGCCGGCTGCATTCAGACCTCACAGCTTCAACATCACTTTATCTGTAGGTGTTACACCCTGCACCTCCGTGCCCTGGCGGATCTCCAGGACACTCGCGTATACAGCAGCCACGAGACGTCATTGAATTTCATTTGCAAGCAGAATCGGATGGTTAGAACAATAAATATCCTTCTTGCAGGCGCAAAAACCACACCAGTTCGGGCAGCGCAAAGCTGGGCCGTTTGGTCTCTCCCTTCCTGAGCTGTCTGGGTCTGGTAGTGCTGCCTGCAGGTGCAGAAAAGAAACTGTGAGCTACAAAACGAAGGGCAACTGGAACCACTCATGGAGCAGAAGGTTTTCTAGTGCTCTCCCTCCTGGCCATCTCCCCAAAAGAGTCAGCTGCTTTATATTACTCAGAGAAAATAAAAGGCTCTTAAAGCAAGCAGAAGTCATATTAACACTTCCGCTAAGGCCCTTTTAAAAAGAAAAGGGGATGTAAAGCAACGTTGGTAAATGAAACCCAGATTCACACTCTTCAGATTCAGAGGAGCTGAGACCGGAGAAGACACTTGCACAAATCCCACTAAAGACAGTAATTGGCTTTAATCAGTCAGAATCAGGACTGATTTCTAATCCCAGCTCTGCTACTGACTCACAAGGGCTTGTGCAAGTCACTTAAGCTAGGACTCAACTAACCTTAGCCATGCAAAGTTAAGTTTCTAGTCTCTGCTAATCCTTTAGAATCCCTCTACAGAGAAAGTGACACTTCTGAAGGACAATTCATCCCATCCTAAGACCCCTTTCTGAAAAAGACGGGCTGAATTTCCCTCTGGAAATCCGTAACGAAGCATCAGGATACCGGGATTTCATCAGGACGATGCCAGGGGGGTGAATGGATACGGAACCGTATGGAGGCTGGAGACGCTGGAGGCTCCTGGGTGGCTGCCAGATGAACCCTGAGAGAGGTTTGGGGCTCAGCTGAACCCCAAAAGTCTCTGTTCCCTCTTCAGCAACGCTGATTGTGGGAAGGCTCTGCCTTTCCAGGCATGCTGAGAGCAATCTGGGGCTGGGCTCCCCCAAAACTCTGTTTGCACAGGTTTATCAGAGGACAGCATCCCATCTTCCCCACCCCAGGACACATGGAGGTGTCAGGAATAACAAGGGCAAACCAGAGGTTTCTATTCCCTCTCTGCTATGCAGCCACCCAGCACAGATAGCCCTACACAAGCCCCCCAGCCTCACCAGCCCCACGTTATCTGCCTTCTTGTTTCAGCTGGATAAACTCATTTTCCAGGCAACTTTTGAACTTCGGAAAGTCTGGGGCAGCTGGAGAAATCCCCTCCTCAAGAATGCAAAGTCCTTTTACCTTTTCTTTTTGACCTTGCTTTCTTATAATTTATTACTTCTTGGTGCATTATCATCACTAACTAAAAATCAATACTCACTTCACATCTGTAAGGTTTTATCTGGAGGGAAATCTGCTCCCTGTCCATCACAGTGACTGACAGCCTTCCCTTTCCCCTCCCTCTCACCGGCTGTCTCTCTGCCTTTCTCCATCTCCTTTCCCTTTGCTCGCTGTCCCAAATCAGTCACAGGTGTGGCGTGGGCTCGCACTTTGGGCTAAGTCAATAAAAGCCACGGTGTGAGGAGTCTTCGATCTTGTTTCCACCCTTTCCAAAGGTCATTTGGTGTGGGGGAGAGGAGGTAGGGGTGTCCATGTGTTGGGGAGACCAAGGTTAATGCACAAAGATCCTCCTGGATGAAAGAGCCACCCCCCCTTGCCTCCTGCTGCCGCCTCCCTCCTCACCCTCATCTCTGTGCTCCCCCCTGTTCCCTGTCCCCCCCCCGGGACGTTTCATCACTCTCTCCCATACTTTAAAAGAAGGGGAGTTAAAAAAATGCAATTAATTCCCTCCATTTCTGAGCTGGCCCTCAGGGCCTCTGGCCGTGGAAACTGTAGCAGGGGAAATGTGCACCCTTTATGATAAACGAAGGCGGCTTTGGAAAGGGAAGTGCAATTAGGGCCTTCAATCTGTGCCATCAGGCCTTCGGATTTTAGGTTGGGGGGCTGGGGGGGGACACAGTTGGGTGGGTAGAGAAGTGATAACAGAGATACCGCTTCGATAGAGAAGGGGGTGAGAGCACCAGGGAGGGGAGCAACCAAGTTTCACGACACAACCTTGCCCCAGAACCTGGCCGCTGCACCTCGCTGCTCTCTGCTGTCAAAAGCTATATGACAAATACCAGGGCAGCCCAGGACAGGCTATACATCCTCCGAGTCCCTACACCTCCTGCCCTGCGTTATCAGTTTGCTTTAGGCTTCCTAAGATAATCAGCCGAGGAGATATCAGGCCCTGGACACAGCAGGCTTTATATCCACATTCAGCGATGCTGCGCAGCTCCGTGAGCAGACAAGGAAACCGCCTCGAGTTGCACCAGGCGGGGTTTAAATTGGATCTGGGGAACAATCTCTTCCCCAAAGGGCTGTGGGGCACTGGAACAGGCTGCCCAGGGCAGTGCTGGAGTCACCATCCCTGGAGGGCTGGACAGACGGACATGAGGTTCTCAGGACATGGGGCAGGGACAGGGCTGGGGAACGGTTGAACTCCATGATCTTGAGGGGCTTTTCCAACCAAAATGATTCTATGATGACACCGAGGAGCCACACGGAGATCAAACCCAAGGCAACAAAGTGATGGGGAGGCAGGAGCCTGCGGACAGCGTTTTCCAGAGTGACCCTGGATTCTGTGGTGTCTCCATTTCTGGGCATCTGATTTGACACAGCGCAAAGCGTCCAAAATCAGAGGCTGCCTTCGAAAAATGCTGCGTTTAGAAACTGCTGAGCCTGGCTAAGTTCTGAATAAAGGGAACACGTAATGATCTGCAACTAGCTGAAGGGTGTTAACTCCAGAGAAGCTGCCGGGTGGTCCCAAAGGGATGCAAACTGGACACCAGGCAGAAGTGGAAAAGGGAAAACCAGAGGAAGGGTCTCTCCTGGCACTGGGGGCTTCCCTAGGAACGGGGAGAAATCCTCTCTTTTTGGGAAAGGCTGGAAATGTGATCAGTTGGAATATTTGATACATCAGGAAAACGCACTTGGAAATTCTGTGTTGTAGAAGAGTGTTGGTGGGCTGAAATCCCTCCTTGTTTCAGGTTCTGTGGTGTGAACATTTACACCACTTCCTTGGGAAAACTGCAGGACCTGACAGGTTTACTAAGGACACGGCCCAACCTAACGATCCGCTCCGTGTTCTCCACGAGGGGCTGGTCTCTCTGCCACGTGGGTTGATCCAGCTCCTGCTCTGGCCTCCAAGACTGTTCTCAGCTACTTGGTGGGGACTCAGCTTAATCTTTTCCATCTTTATTTTGCAGCCTGTTCGGCTAATCTTTTCCTTCTCTCTTGCGGAAGGCAACCCTTCCTCATCTTAATGCTTTTTGATCTCTGTGGATTCATTTTCACTTGGTGAGAAGAGGAAGAGTCGATTATTCTATACATACATTAAATGGAAACAAAATGAAGAGGTGACTGTAGGACTACTGAAAGCCGAAGAAAGAGTTGTGAGGAGATAAATACAGTTTCTCCAAAGATCTTCACTTGAAAGGAGGATAAATATATGCAAATATGCCCCTAGGTAGGACTAAAATGACTTATGTAGCAATCGCTAACACTGCACTCACAAAACCAAGCAATTAATTTTGAATATTTTCCAAATCACCAGACCCAGCTTAGTTGTATCCCAATATGCCATACCAATCCAGTAAGTACACCCATCACATTTGATTTTGCAATCAGGCCAAGGATCTAGACAGTGCTTCACACTTCTCGCACCTAGAAAATATCTGATTGGGGTAATTGCAGTTGCTTCTAAGTAAATTTTGGAGCAAACTTCACATTAGCCTGCCTTAATCATAACTTTACTGACTTCAAGCACAGTCCTGATTAACACTGGGGTAAATGAGCAGGTGACTTAACTCTATTTTGTTGTGGGTTTTAAGAAGTTTAAGTTTTAGAAACCTGATGCTCCGCTGCCTCGTCTAGCCAGGTATTTATAATCCATCCATCCACACGTTACTAGTGCTAAAGAGTATTGTGACTATGAGCTAACACAACCTCACACAACCACTCTTCCTGCTACAGAGGGATCCGGGCTGACAGTAGCAGTAAAGTCTCATCTTTGTAACCTTCCCCACTCCATAGGAAAACACACGGAGGCCAGGGAAATGCCCTTCCCAAGGCCACGCAAAGTGTGTCAGAAGCAGAGCCGGGAACAGAACACGACGTGCCTGAATAATTTCTGGAGCATACGGGACAGACGTCACCAGATCCCTTCAAAGTGGTCAAAAACGGTTACTGTGGGCCTGTGCTTGACCAGTGGTAGCGTTTG
The DNA here is from genome assembly GCF_036013475.1 of Columba livia. Classification (NCBI taxonomy): domain Eukaryota; kingdom Metazoa; phylum Chordata; class Aves; order Columbiformes; family Columbidae; genus Columba; species Columba livia. The sequence goes on from NC_088622.1 coordinate 5,328,472, forward strand.
GCAGCGAACAATAAACCCAGAAATATCATCAATGCCTTTCGGTGACTTAAAACATCTGAAGGATGTTTCAGTACCGTAGGGGAGCAGTCTAGGACACAGCGGGTGAAATGGAGATGAACGGTTTGTGTCCTAAAATGACCCTGTTCACTTGACGGATGGAAAAACTGCTACACACTCATGATGGAGAGGGCTCGGGGAGATGCCGGGGGTGGGATGGAGCTGGGGGTGCGATGGAGAGCTGCAGCAAAGCAGACCAGTGCAGGCTGCGCAAGGGGAGGATTAGGAGAAACAAAACAAAAAAGGCGATGGGAAGTTATTACCTGATTGTTCAAGGCTATGGTGAGGTTCCACCTGGAGCACTGCATCTTGTTTTGGGCACCCTGCTTCTGTAGAGATGTACAAATTATGGAGAAGGTCTAAAGAAAAGTTTCTAAGCTATACAAAAGAAGGGGAAGGTCTTAACTGTAAGGATAAGAGAAATTGCTTAAGTCTTGATGGTATGGGAAAGAGGAGCGGGCTCTTCTCGCAATGGAAATACCGTAAGGAAATGGGAAGCACCGCAGGATTCTACACCCGTAGTTGGGAGGGGAGTGCAGGGAGGCATCACTGTGAACGGGAATTACATTAAAAACTTCTTCACCTTGAAACACGAGTCACTGTCCCTGGTTTTAGGGCACCAAACTCTACTATCACCTAGATAAAAGGAGATGGCAAAGCTTTCAGTAGTCTGGATAATCAGAGAGGAAATAAAAAGACATGCCGTGCTAGTGGGGGCTCTTTAATATACAGGGAGGTTCTACGCGCACTAATTTCACTAACAAGCAAAAGCAAAAGACATGGACTCACCCCTTCCAGAAATGGGAGAGACTGGAGCCAAAAGGCTAAATAGTGCCTGGCCATGTTGAGTGTCAGAGGAGCCTGATTTTCCTGTGCTGCTCAGTATCCCCCCTCTGAATATGGGCACTTTGTGCTTTACTAACCATCAACATCACCACCTTGTGTTACCTCAGCGGGAAGTTTTTTTCCTGATTAAATTGGAATTGCTAAGACATTTTACACAGGATAACTGAAAGAAGGCCAATGCTTCCCAAACGTGCTGGCTGGCAAACTGAGCCACCCTGCACTCCGTATTTCCAGGCACTAAACTGCATTAACAGAAACCACCGCAAGCAAACTCTACCCTGATGGCTGTTTTCCCTGTAAAAGCCAAGTGAATACATGGGAAAGGGAAGTTTCCAGGGAAAAATCCCTTTGCTGAGATAGGGAGCATCCCTGGGCAGCTTTACGCAGGGTACTGATTGCAGGAAGATGAATCTTGCTTGTGGCGTTTTGGAACTCACAAAATCATCTGGGAGGAGAAAGCAGAAAGGCACAACCATGGCAAACTGGAATTCCTCGACGTTTCCAAACAGACAGAAGCACTCAGGTTAGGTCTGGCTTTGGAAATAGGCTGGAGATCACTTGTGGTTTTTATTCTGCACCTATTCGTCATTCCTCAGACATGCTGATGGCAGGTGAGGAACAAAAAGGGCTTGGTATAAGATACCTAATACCAAGAAATAAACAAAGGTTTCCTGCTAAATCAGCCCTAAATCTACTGCTGTGCATCTGCCTGATGTGAATAATGGCAGGGTGGGGAGATCATGCAGCACAACTAAGTCCCAGCAAATTAAAAGCGTTTGATAAACTCCTGTCGTTCCTCTCTTCAGCACCCCTATGCCAGCAGAGCCTAACAAAGACAACCCAAAATTCACAGAAAGGTCTCCTCGTCCCCTCCTCCCTTTCCATTTCTCTCCTTCCTTTTATTACTTTTTTTCTTTCCCATTTCTCGGCTAAGCTGCTCTGTGCTCGCTCACTATCAGAACCCCCGCGGACACTGGTAATGGAGTGCGGGTGCTGACTTACTGCTTCGAAACAAGATTTCCTGAGATCCTTTGAGTCCACTCCATGGCCCACCCCCCCGCCTGCTTTTCTCTCCCCGTCTTTCCCTTTTTGGAGAGTGGAGGGGAGCCTCTATAAATGTGAAAAGAGCCGCACTACAAAGAATCCCCCGAGTGCCATATCCCAGCCCCGGGCGAAGCTGCTCGGTGCACTGATAGACCCGTATCTGCTCTAGGACTCCTCTTTCTCTTCCCCTCCCTCTCCCTCTGATCAATCGAGGGCTGTAATCAGTTAAGGTCCAGCTTAACTGCAGTGTAAGATACACCAGTTAAGCAAAGCCAATGCCTCCAGGGTTCCCATGGTAAATACAGAGAGGTCATGGGGAGATGAAATAACCCTGATAAGTTCAGCAAGTGCAGGGCTAGCCAGGCACGCACCCAACACTTAATAACTTGAGCTGGCAAAAGAATGGAAGAAAGGGAAAATCAGAAGCATTTCCTATTGCCAGCTCCTCTGCTGCTTGTTCATTTGCGCTCTCGGTTCCCCTGATTTCCTGGGCAGGGTGAATTTTTTAAGGTGAGGGTTTCTCTTTGCAGCTCAACCTAATGAATGAACGGACCCTGGTCCTGTCTGCAAGCGCCTCAAGATTATTTGGGATTTTCTGAGGCTGCCACAGGGATGAATTTTTAAAGGCAGGACTTCTTTTTCCCCTCGCCCGTAGGAAAATCACAGCTCCTAAATCCAAGGAAATACCTTTTGCAGCCCTACGTAGTGCCACGTGCTCTTCCCTCGGACTTCTCCCTGCTGCTAGGGAGCACTGGGGTATTTCCAAAGACAGGGAAGAGGAGAAGGAGGGAGAAGGAGGGAGAAGGAGGGAGAAGGAGGGAGAAGGAGGGAGAAGGAGGGAGAAGGAGCGAGAAGGAGCGAGAAGGAGCGAGAAGGAGGGAGAAGGAGGGAGAAGGAGGGAGAAGGAGGGAGAAGGAGGGAGAAGGAGGGAGAAGGAGGGAGAAGGAGGGAGAAGGAGGGAGAAGGAGGGAGAAGGAGGGAGAAGGAGGGAACGAGAAAGGTGGGAATCCTTGCTGAAAACACTGGCTTTAAGAGAGGATTACCCTTACAGCTAGGATGTTCTAGCTCAACAACTGCTTTCCCCATTTTGCTCCATAGTAAGGCTTTTCCTTTCTCTCCAGAAATGTCCCTTCTCAGAGACGGTCCAGGGAAGAACGAGCCTTTTGTGTTCATTGTTTGTAATCACCTTTACACCAAGTTCATGCTGTGCTGGATCCAAACAGCTTATGGTGTCGTAAAGCACTTCAAGAGGAGGCTGGGGACACTTGGACTGTTGAGGGGACTTTCCTGTGCAGGGCAAGCTGCTGTCTGCTTCCATTGCTGAATTTCTGCCCCTCACATGTGAAAGATCTGGTACAATTTGGTCACCATCAAATCCCTCCCTCAAATTCTACCTGGTTTTAATCCCAAATTTATAACTCCAGCTGAACACCACATGAGGTTTGGGTCCAAATGCCACTGCAGAAGCTCCCCTCTAACTGGACATTGGCTCACCAGGCACTATAGGGATAAAAACATTTAGGATTTATTAAAAGCAATGCAGACGCACAAAGAACAGAACAAAATCTTTAACCAGAAGCAATAAGAAAGCCCTAAAGGATTTGAGTTTAGATAAGTATCCCTCTTGGAGTCCTCCAGCTCTTTAAAAGCTGTTTGGATGGGAGTTGTCCTGCGGTGTTAGAGGTGCAGGGGATGACATTAGTTCTTCCCTGGGTATTTTGGCACCTGCCGAGGGGCAGCACAAACCTTGAGAAGTTCGCAGTGATTATTTGAGTAGCCATCGCAAACAGGTGAAGTCTCTGAACAACAAAGTGTAAAAGTCGAAGCTCCTGGACTAACACGTCGTTAACTGCGCTTCCTTCTTATCTGTCTGCCACAATTTGGTTTGGCTACATCTGATGGTACTCTAAAATAAAGTCTTTTTTTAGAATTACACTCTGAAGCCACTAAGAAGTGATCTCAAGCACCAGAGCAGCAAAATGCCTGTTGTTAAAAGCTTGCCTTTCTCGCGAACATCATTTACTGCCTTGAACTAAGTGATTTCTGAAAATAAAAAGATAACCTAATGAAAGGTAACTGTTTGCTGGCAAAGCTACATCTGCACCAAAGCAAAGGGTCATAGAATAGAATCATAGAATCGTTACCTCATTAAAATTAAACCTCTCCCAAACAAAACCAGCAATACATTTACTAGGTGGGTATGTAAACCAACACAGCTTGCTCTCAAACGCAACCAAAGAACTTTATATATTAACCGCACAACTCCTGGCTGAGCCGCAAACTCTCTTTTATGAAAATATCTTGATGAAAAGCCTCCAAAAACTGGCAAATCCTCTGATTTGCTGTGTATGGTTGTGCTTCACCTGTCCTCCTCGCTGGGGCCAAGGGGAGCAGTGAAGGTCTCACCCACTTGTGTTACTCAAGCAGAGTTTCTAAGGCATCTCCTGCATGTCGAAGTTTCAAAGCGTACAAGTCACTGCTGATCCAGAGATAACTGGTGGAAAAGGGATTAGAGATACTTAGCGGAGGAGAGGGAAGACTCAGGAAGGGCTGATTATTTTAAAGATATGACTATTTAAAGATAATGATTGCATAAATTTAATTAATGCATTTTCATGCTGCAAATGGCCGTTTTGTAATTAATGTATCTGGCCTCGCTAAGCATGGGAGATCACATCTCCCAGCCCCCCCTCCCCTTCTCCATTCCCCCCTCCGCCTCTCGTTTAATGAAAGACAGAAAGCAGATGACAGAAACAATTTGTCAGCCAGTACGGGTGTCAGATGCCTAATTGGTTGCGCTGAGTTAGTGGAAAGTAAAGGGGGAGAGGGTCGAGGCTGGGGGGGCTCTTTCCTCTTTATCCGAGGCTTCGGGGTGGGTGCCTGTATCGGTGTGGGGGGGAGAGTGAGGGGGCGAAAGTGTTTCTTGTTAATTGATGGAGATTAGGACACAGATTGGCGGTGGCAGGGACTGGGCAGTGACAAGAAGGGGACAGGAGAGGCTGGTTAACACCCGTGCAAACAAGCTGCCATATCTCACAATACGTTAAGTCCTGGCAGCGTTGACAACGTCAATGATTCTCTCCCATCCTCCCACTGCACCCCCTGCACCCCTGGGTGTGAGTTTTCCCCGTTTGGTTTGCACCCTCCGGCTTAGAGAGGAATCGGGACCTTGGCACAAAGTTGGGGACCCCAGGGAAGGGGCAGAATTGAGGCAAAGCACATAGACCAAAGCCCCAAACCAAACCTGGGTTTTACTTGCCCTAAGCCTTGCCCAGGGTTCGCACCATTCACACCTAAGAGATGCTCAGAAAATCTGTGTGTCCTGGCTCCTCCCCACTGTCTTAAAAACCACGAGATTAAGCAAAACTGGAGTTAATGTATGTACCAGCTGGTGCCTGAGCTTTGTGGGTGCATTTGGGTCACCGATAATAAAGTCCCCATCTGATTAACTCTCCCCTGGTCATTATGTGGAGAGAAAAAACCTCCTGTCCATGCAAAAAAGACCCAGCAATCCAGAGCTTTCTGTATCAGGGAGCTGAGCATCCCGACCCTTCAGACACCCCCAGAAAGCAGCAGCACAGAGCACGTGTTATCCAAAGTCCCACCTATGTAAAAAGCAGAAAAGTGTCTTATTTCTGCAACATTCTTCTTATTTTCCAAAGATTTCTGCGACCTACTTTAATGTATTTTATCACCAGCACTCTCACCTTACAAGGGGAAAAACGAGCCCAATAAAGGCTCCAAGTCGAGCCGGCACAGACGTTTATGGGGGAGAAGGAATGTGAACCCCCCAAAGCCAAGGCTGGTGTCCTCATTCCAGCCTTGTAATGAGCTCAGCACAGAAATGAGGGGAACTTCAAAACATTAGTGCCATACGATGACATTTAGTGTATGTATATAAGCCTTTCCGTGGAAGATAGAAGTTTTCCAAAGGTGGGAAGAGTTCTACCAGCTCTGTTTTCATTGCCACACACAAGAACGGTGATGGATGGAGAGGTATGAGGAGAAAGAGCTAAGAACAGAAAATGTTGAGTTTCCATGCTGGGCTCTGATCACATTTAAACACGCAGTAATGAAAATACTACTAAGTTTTTGTGACATTACTACAGGTCCCTCTACAAATGGCTTACAAAGGGTTGACAGATGTACAAATAAATATAAATGTAATGAAAAAACCAATGTTCTCTTTTAGATGAAAAAAGCCTTTTAAATAGCAACAATGAAAATGGAAAGGAAATGGGTGAGGGATTTGAGGGCAAATACAAACTTTGGATGGAAAGATCGAAATGCAGTAAAACACTGAAATTCGTAACAAAAAGATATTGAAAATAAAATACCCAGTTGCAAGTTTGGTCTCTTTGAATCTACTCCCCAGCAAAGTCAAAAGAGTAGAAGCCAACTCAGTTGCAACTCTAAGAAGGAAAGAAAGGGCCCAAGGTGCTGCAGGTAAAACTATTAATCCCACACACCTTTTTGTCCTTCTGGTTTATAAAACAAGAGTGTGTATCGCTGGGCTCTGATGGGGAGGAAGATGCTCTAGTGGGTATTAAACAAATGCTAAATGATTACAAGCACCATATTGGCTGCGGAAGAGAGCAAGCTGCGGTGAGCTGTGCCTGTCACGTCACCGCTCCTGCTTGGCAAATAAGTTCTAATGCACAATTGGTATTTATTAGATGACATACAACAACTGTCTCATTAAATCAGGGCTTGAGCATAGGGCAGAAGTCTTAATTTAAAGTGTCACCAGCTATTGAAATCAGATGGTTGAGGCAGGAGCGGAGTGAAGGGGGGGGAAAAAATGGGGACTAAAGGAGTAGGAAACAGTCACTGGTCCTAACCCACCTTTAGAAACGGGTTGTGATTTCTATGCTGGTCTGGGCACTGGTTCAAAAAAACATTTGCTCTGCGTTTGCTTTCTCTACGTGCACTTTCCAACTCTCTCCCTAATAAACGGTTGGGCACCTTTCTGTGTGTTTCAAATGCAGCGTCGAAAGCAAAGGTTAATGCTGGAGATTGCATTCCAATTGAAAACGCGGCAACCGGTAAATTTGGTTTGTTTAGAGTGGAAATGCTTGAACTGCTGTAGATGGGCGGCGGGTGCGCCAGAGTGGGGAGAGGGGGGTGGGAGACGCTCCCCGCGCCCCAGCTCTTCGCTGGGCAAAATTAAATTTCAAAGTTTAATGAGTTGCGAAGGGCGCTGGATGAAAAAGCCTGGGCTCCGCGCTGCCAAAACTGAAGCAGCGAGATGAAGAGAGAGAGAGAGAGGGAAAAAAAAATCCCACCAAACCCAAAACGTCAGGGAACAGAGCAAGTGAAAAATGTCAGGGCAAATTGCTCTTGACAGTGTTAATATCTGCACCTCATAGCAATAATTACATGTAAATAAATAGTGAAATAGCTCTCAGCTGGAGTCTGTACTCTGAGTGCAGATGCCACTAACAGCCAGCTGGGGACCTTTCGCTCTTCGACTGCTGCTTTCCCCCTTTTCTTCCCTCCCTCCCCCCCCTGTTTCATCTATGCCAGAGCTAAGAGAGCAATTGCTGGCGACTGCAAAATCTGTGCGCAGTCCTCCCCCCTTTCCCATGGCACCGCGTTCGCTCCCTCTTCATATCACCCTCCCGGCCAGGGGCTGCTCTCGCTGTCAGGGGAAAGGTACGGTCGCTTTTAGCCCCTTGCCAGGGGAAAACAAGCTTTACTGGCTTCACGTCTGGCCATGGCGTGAGTAAAGCCGAGGGGACGGGAACGGCGTGGCTGCCTATCCTTCCATCTCTGTGGGCTCCTAAAGATGTCAGGAGGGATGGAGCTATCTGTTTCAAGCACTGGGATTATGTTCTTCTTATCACCGAGGTTGCCTGTATTTCAAAAGGACACTGGAGAACATACAGTTTGGCAGCAGGATGCAAAAAGATGCTTCGTTTCCACAGGAGACGCGTCTCCCACTGCTATCAGAAGCATCCACAGAGATTTATAAGCCTGAGCCGGTGTCTCCAAGCTTTGCCCAAGCACAAAATGCACTTCTGCAAACCCGCCTCGTTCCTTCCAAGGGCGTCACGGCAAAACTGCCACGGCCCAAGCAAGGACCGGGGGAAAAAAGCCACTGAGCCATCAGCATCGCTGGGTGGAATCAATCAGCACCTTTCCTGGTTCCCCAGGCTGTGATGGCAGCTTAAGAAATCACAAATGACACGGAGAGGGTGAATATTAATTGACTATTCACTGTCACTTCCAGAACGAGCCCTTCAATGGAGGCAGTAAGGGGGAAATTCAAAGCAAAAGAAGCTTCACTTGGTGGAGCATCAACACATGGGACTCCTCACCACAAGATGCGAAGCCGTGTGGATTGAAGAGGAGACGGGATAAGTACCTGGAAGGAAGGTTCACTGAGGATTAACAGGCAAACTACCTTTTTTTTAAGGAAATCCCCTGAGCTGGAAATAGTGGGAGGCCAGGAGAGCGCCCTGTTCTTGATCCTCACGAGGAATCTGCTCATGGTCGCTATCGGAGAGGACCTGCTGGGCCGGGCAGAGCTGTGACTGTCACCAAGCTCTTGGCAGCTCCAGGGAAAAAAACTTCCCAGCGTCTCCCAGGCACTAAAGCCAACGGGCCGTGGGCACCTGAGCGGGGAGGGAGGACTCCAAAGGCCTGAAAATAAAGCTACAACTGCATGGAAATATAGAATTATAAAATACGGAAGCACTTTTACAAAAAAAGCCTTCTGAGCTAGCAAAGGGTCTTGACAAAGCCTCAGGTTCCTACCTTGCATTTAAGCAGGATAAAAACTCTGCGCCTCCATTCTTGGCCTTGGGGATACAAACCCTCCCCACAGTACCGTGAGGAGAAACACATCGCGGGATGATGAGATGCTCAGATATTATGATGAAAGTCTTAGATAAAGTTAAGCTCATTATTTCAGCCCTACTCGCTTCCGCTCGGTCAACTGATCTCTCTGTGCCTTCAGTTTAGCTCCAGCCCTACAAAGTCCAGGCCTAATTGTGAGCCATAGGGCTCTACTAACCAACTAGCAGACCTGTGATGCTTAGTCCCGAATGAAGCCGGCGTGTGCCCAGCCCCACTGCCAAAAGATGCCGTATTTTCATGCCGACAGCTCATTAGCCACTCCCTAATTAGCAATTACTCAGGGGCCAAACTACTGGAGTAAAGCAAATGAAAAAAATAACCTGCCACTGATAGGAGGGAGATGTTCCTACCGAACCGCAGCCTTGTGCAAGGGAGAAAAGCTTTGAGGCCTTTCCTTTCGGCTAATGAGATTCACAACAACACCCCACACTGCACCGAGCAACAAACACAGCTCCATTCTTTGGAAAACAAATATGTTCTTTAGAGCTTCCTGGTTGTCAAACACCTTTTTGTTTAGCTCAACAACTAATCCACTTATCGGAGGATAAAGCTGCCAGTGAATCACCAGTATGATAAAAGCATGCACAAAATTAGCAAAAATTTGCCTATGGCTCCTGCACATTCAACAAACACCAGCTAAGAGAAAAATGAGTCCTTTTTTTGCTTTTTTTTAATAACTGAGATCCCCAGGAGAGATTCTGTCAGATAGCAGCTTTTCTTTTGCTTGCAGTTTTTTCTTCCTCTCTCTCTCTCTCCCTCTCTTCCCATCTAACCCAAGCACCGAGGCTGGGAGATGCTGGGAGCTGATATGAGAGCCACGGAAATTGGCACTATTTGAATAAGCAAGAGATGCAGCCGGGAAAAATTTTAATATGTTGTTGGGGTTTTTTTTAATTAAAAAAAAAAAAAAGAAAATAGTGCTCAGGCATTGGTTTCTTCCCCAGGACCCCAGCGCTGCTGGACGCTTTGCTGCTCAGGAGGGGTAACACCTATAGGATGCTGGATTTGTCCTTCCCTGCTCTTCATTGTGGTTTGTAGCCCATTGTGATTTAGCCCCTCCACATTCCCACATGGCAGATCCACACTAACTCTCCCTGTTACACGGATGGGGAAACCACTGCAGACAAGAGTAAGTAGCTTGCCAGGGTTGGGCAACCAAGTTAGTAGTAAGGAACACAAAACCTCATTATTTCCAATTCTTTGCTGGCACAAACGTTAAACCACCTTCCCTCTCCCGAGCTCTTCCACCCAAACCTTCGGAAGGACCTTGCAGAGCATTAACTGGGTAAATGGGATTTATCTACTCCCTGGAATTCCCTCAGCTAGGGAAACCTTGGGAATTTCTCCAGCAGGGATCTGTGCAGAGATATTCTGACATCTCTGGACAGTTATAAACCCAGTTATGTGAAAGGTGGAATGAGACAGAGAAAGAGGGAAGAGAACTCCTTGGACTTGGACTCTTGCAAAAGACTTGTTCCAATAAGACAAAATAAATAACTCCATAGTCTGTGGCATCAGTGAAGAGTGATTCAGCTTTTCTGAGGTCTGACTCATTTTCTGAAGATCCTGGCTCTCTGTACTCATCATCTAGAGCACCTAAGATGACTGAGCCCCTAATGGAAGCATGTCAGTTAAGAGGAATGACTGTGAGTGATACTGTCTCTTTGTTACCTTTAAACTATGATGGTCTGAAAGGGAGAATCAGCACAGCGTGATTATTGCTGCCTTCAAGATTACCAAAATCGCGCTACCGTAGCTGTTACCGGTGAGGAACCAACAGGAGCTGACTGACGCACTTGGCAGCTGCCAGACTTTGCCCCACACAGAGCTCACCAGCCTCTTCAGAGCCCACCCCCAAGGCTCCAGCCAGCTCAGGTGATGAGGATGCTCCCTTGATCCCAAATCCTTGTTTTCCTGGACCGTATGCACCTCAGCTGGATATCTGCATCGCCGTAGATTAGCAAGAAGACACAGCTAGTTCAGAACCACACCATAGCAGTCAAGCTGGGAGAACTGGGGTCTTTGAAGGTTTCTAGCTGTACTTTCTAAGCACGGATCATTACTTGGAAGTACTGTCAGCACAACGAGCGCTGGAGGTGAAGATCTGCAACTGTCCCAGGCCACGGTCCCATCGCAAGAGCCTGAATGGAGAGAACCTGACGCATTCCAACATTCTCCTCTTCCCCCCCACCAATTTGCCTGGGCTTGCATGGGACCACAGCACATGACGACAGGAACATTTAGGGGAGCTGGGAATTAATCAAGAGGCACCCACCTGTCAGGCTGGTATCTGGAACTAAACAGAAACACTTGCTAGTGCTTGACCTCTCGCCCTCCAGACAAGCCTGCGGCTCTTGAGCGGTTTGAGAAACCCTCTTGCAGGGATCGTGGCTTTGAGACCCCGGGTGAAATAAAGCAAGGGGAGCAGGCGAGGAGAAACACAGGAGCTGGGTTACGAGCAGCAGGGGAAGGAGGAAGAGGCCGGTGGGGGGACTGGCAATCTTTTGGCACGGCTGGGAGAACGTAGCTGGATAGCTGGTGTGACGATGTGGATGCAATGGGAAAGACCAGAGCACACAATGGGTTGGACAACGAGCCAAGAGCAAGAGCTGTCTGAGGCTCAGCCCTGTAGGTAAAAGAGACTGGAGAGTTAGAGACAAATATCTCCAAGACCTTCTATATATCCCCTGGATGGGGTTTGTGTTGGGTGACATCAGTGCGTGCTGATTAGCAGTCCGGCACGTTTGAGTGTTAAATCAGCCTTTCTTGTAGTTAATGGAGGCCAAAACTCTGCGCTGACAATCGTTCACACAGTGAAACCTAAGGCAATGCTAACTGTGCGAAACAGAAGAAGCAAGCCCTGCGTGCATGCCAAGGGATTCTGAAACCCCAATCTTAAGGTATGGGATTAAGATCTTAATTTTTAAAGAGATGTGGGGCACTTGGTCTTTAAAATGCATGAACAGATTCTAGCTGATGTAAAATGGCTCAGCCACTCTGGTAGCATTGACCTCAGACCCAGATGATGTGAGCAGAAAGACGCTACCCTTGCTCTGACATTCAGATTTTCAGACTTCTGGGGTGTCTGTGCAAACACCCAGGAGAGGAGAAAGGACAAATACTTCAGGAAAACCTCTTTCCGCCTGCCTTAATACTGAAGAGAAGAGAGAACAGCACAGAACAAGATCTGAGCCAACAGTGCAAAGGGGTTGGGACATTCTATGCCAGCATCCTACAAGTTCCCATACTTTAGCAAGCGCAAGTAGGTGTGCCAGTCCTAAAGCCTCTGATGTTTCCAACAGGCATCTGTTAGACCTGCTTCCTCCTCATCTGAAATAAAAACTCCTCCTTTCCTTGGCAGAAGTTACTCAAGCACTGAAGTTATTGAAAGCCTTAAGTCTTGCCTGGTAGAAATCTAAATACTGGAAGTTCAGTTCCACTGATGTTCCCTGGATCTATACAGTATGGACGGAGTTTATACTAGAAACCAGCTGGAGCTGGAACATAGACCTTAAAATTCTTTGCAGGAAAGATGCCACCTTATAGATGGACATAGAAATGGGGAACAGATGTTCACAGGAGCTGGTCAGAGACCAAGCGCTAAGGAAGAAGCTCAGAGTGAAGAATTCATTTGCTTTCTGAGTTATACTGGGCTTGTGGTCTAGTGATGAGAGCAGGAGGACACAAGTGGCTGCTACAGAAGCCAAGAAAACATTTTCTGCACCTGGTCCCTGCTTTTTCTTCTCCATTGCTCCAAGCAGCAATGACTAAAAGCTCCAGGGAGAGCTCCAAGCCTCTGATGTTGTACAGAAATGTGCTTTTCCTCGGGCTAAAAACCTGGAGCTACAGATTCTAAAGCAAGCAATGCTTTGCTGGAGTCTCACCAAACAGAGCACAGAGCCGGGCAAGGATGCAAAACTGTCTGGGAAGCAGCAAGCAGCTAAACCGAACGCTCCGGGAACACCAGCCCTATCTGGTGCTGAAATCACCTTGCTCCCCTGGGAGAGCAGAAAGCACCGTGAAACCCACGCCACAAACTCCGAGGGAGCAAATCCCTTTAGAAGCAGACAGAACCGCGTCCCTTTTTCACTGCAAAACCAGCGAGCAGCCCTCCTGCATGGCTGACCTGCTCTCCCCACTGCTGCTCATTTTTCGGGAGCCCCAGGCCCCATTGGGAAGTGTTTTCCAGGCAGTCTCGGCATCTCCTCCCACTGCAGCACACGAGTCCCGCGGCAGGAGCCGGAGCCCAGCCAGGGTCCCTCCTGCCCCGTCTGCCAGGCTGGAGCAGGGCACAGAGGTGCAATTAGCAGCATGCCCGGCCCTGAGCTCCGTTAGAGCTGGTGGACCCAACGCTCCCAACAGAGCCGCTGAATCCGGTGGTGGCTTTTAGGGTCGGGGAGACCCCATGTGGCTCCTAATTCGGGGCTGGATTTGTGCTCAGCTGCGCACTCTAATCGCTAATTAAAGGTTTGCCATCATCCTCCGGCAGCTGTTAGTGTCCTACAGGTCGATCCCCAAGCAACACTCTGCTGAGCCAGAACCGCCGATCGGAAACTTCATTGGATGGGCAGTTTCCAACCCCCTCCCCAATACACCCGGGGATTTATTTCCTCATCAGAAAAAAAGGGCTGCAATATCAGACAATGCTCTGCTTTGCATCACCTCTTCTTCTCCCCTTCTTGCAGTCAGCCCCCAAATATTGCTTGTTTTTCTCCTCTCATTCATCCTTTTTTTCTTTCTTTTCTTCCTTTTTTTTTTTTTGAATGAAAAAGAATGTTATTTTGTGCCTCCTGAGCCTTGCCGGCTGCGCTCGGCGTCTGTATCAGCTGGAGGAGCTTATGAGCCTCGTCTCCTTGGATTTAGACTGAAATTTTGATTTTCTGCCGCACTCAGATAATGTGGAAATCCTGTTCCCCGATATTTACTGTTTATCAGCGCAGCACAGCGCAGTTCTGGGGGGAAGGGAATCTCTCCCTCCATGTGTCCCCCCTCGCTCCCCTCATCCTGCATGCTAATGGAGTTGGACTTGGGAGCAGACGCTACAACAATAGCCTAATTACGGCGAGAGCGGAGGGAAGAGAAACTCCCTGGCAAAGAGTCTCGGCATCGCAGGGACGAACTCTGATCCCTGTCCCCATCACCAGAGCCAGCGGAGCACTGGGCTGGTCCCTCGTCCTGCCAGGGATCACTAAGCCACCTACCGCTCTCTAGACCCACTCCTAAGCCAGGCTTTGCCACCTCTGGTGGATCCCAGGTGCCTTCCAGCTTTAGGATGGGGAAGCACAGTGCATGGTGAGCCACGCCTCATCTGCTTTCCTCCAGCTCCTCATTGGGATTAAACACTCCTGTCTCACGTGTCTGAGCCAGGTTGTCCTCAGCATCTGAATCTATGAAGCCACCTCCCTGTCCCTTTTGTGTCATCTTTGTCCCACAGGGAGCCTGTGTGTTTAGGGACCCCGTTTGCAAGCACCTTCCACAGCGTGTATCCCGCTCCTCCATGTGCCACCACACACGCCAAGTCCTGCGTCCTCCAGTCAGGATTAGCGGCGCTGAGCCCTCGCAAACTCATTCCTGCAAGGAACCCGGAGGCGAGAAGGGAGAAGGGGAACACGCCTCCCTGCGTGACATGAACTAGGCAAGAAAAATAAAACAATAATAATAAAATCTGGGGCTCAGCAGCAGGGGAACAGCTCTAAGGACCACTTAAGTGGCCAGCGGTGCCTAATGCCTTGCTATTAATGAGGCCTGCTGCTGATCCCTAAAAGGGTTGGTTATTGTCAGATAACGTACGGGGCTTTCTCTGTGCCCCCCAGCCCCTCGTGGGGAAGGCAGGCATCTCCCTGTGCTTGGGATTGAGCTGAATAATGTCCCGGCCACCTGCAAACGCGCTGGGCTTTCTCTGCAACTGCATAATTAGAGGCGGCATTGGGGCAAGGCAGCAGGATAACGCAGCATGTAGAAAAGAAAAATGGGAAAAAGAGGGGGTTTTTATATATTAAAAAAGGAAAAAAAGAGGGGGAAAGGAATGGAAAAGGAGACAGGAAACATGATAAGGCTCAGCCAGGCGCTCTCTGCTCGGCTGTTCTCTGTGCAGCTTGGCTGTTGGCTGGCTCTTCTGGTTTAAAGTGACTCCACTTCTCATGGAAACGGAGAGGCGGTATTAAAAAAAAAAACCAAGACACAGAGAGCTTCCTTATCTCATGGAGACAGTTGTCAGGAATCACTTTGACTGAGTCGTTTTGTCTCCATGCTTTTTTTCGCTGTCAAGCAGGCCTCAGGACATGGATCAAAGGAGAGGCGCCGAGCGCTCGCTGAAACTTCTGATCCCTTCTCGGTAGAGACGCGCGAGTGGCAGACAGCTCTCCTCCACATCAAATGGAAGGAGAGAGGAGAGGGAGGAAGAAGGGAAGGGAGAGGGAGAAGAAAAGCTGGGAGAGACAGAGAGAGGAGGCTGTGAGGAGCTCGCTCTGCCGCTTCCGATCTCAGGGGAGAAACAGACAACAGCAGCTTTTGCTTTCTCTCTTCCCCGTTCCCCATCAGCTCTGCGCTGGCCTTGTGGGTGAATTCCTACCCCAAAACAACCCCCCGGGTGTCAGCGTTGCCCCTTCCATCTCTCAGATCAGTCGCTGTGATTTTCCTATATCTGCTTGGCAAGCGGCTCCCCACCCTTTCCCCGATGTGACTCACGATTCCCTTTCAGGTACTTATTCCCTGAAATAAGATCCCCCTCATCTCCAAACTGGATAGAGGCTTAAGGGCTGACTCCAGCTTACTGCGGCGAGCTAAGACCCTCCGCACCTTTGATCAATTTACTGCTCACGCACCCCAGACCCTGCCGGGATTTCTCATCTTCAGTCCCCGCTGCAAATTGATCTCGTGCACGCCTGTCTGGTGGAGGCAAGCAGCAGCGTCTTGCAGCGGGAGGCCCTGCTGCACCCAAGCCATTTTCGCCCGTGTCCGTCGCTGTGCGAGGTGCAAACCCCCGCGTGGCACGCACCCCACACGCCCCGATGTTTATCTGTTCCACATACAGCTGTATCTCCTCTCCTTTGCACCTCCCTGCACACCACAGAAGCTCTGTCACCCCAAGCTGCTAAATCACGTATTGCACAGCCGTCTACTGCTCCTCCTCCCTCCGCACACAGTGCGTCGAGACAAACGCACTGCAAGCTGCCACAATACCGAAATGCCCTTCATCTCACACAAAAGACCAGCACAGCATCCCTTCAGGGTACATCTCCCCCATAAACCCCTCATGATGCTTCACAGGGCCCTGTAGCTCTTCTGAGCAGCCCTCCAGGATGCTCCAGAGACGGACACAACCCCTACAGTCTTCCCTGTCCTCTCAGCCTCCAACGTTCTGCTCGCAACCTTTGCTCTAAGACGCTGCAACCCACCCATCAGCGATCCCAGCAGCTGGCTGGCTTTGAGACGGGAGCGAACGCAGGTTTCCTGCATCGTTAGCACATGTCGATGGTGAAGCGAACTGAAAATAAACCGTACTGAGTAACAACCCGTTTCAAAATGCATCCATCAGCTCTGGGAAAGCCGGAGGTCATGGCATATCACCCTAACATGGAACCATGTGAGCAACGCACAATCCTGCGTCTGTCTTCAGCGGAGCGTTTCCTGAGCTGGGGCAGGGTTGATGTTCACAAGAAGAGCGCTGACCTGCCCGTACCTGCAATACACCGTCCCACCTCCTCTCCCAGCGCATCTCTGCCCTTCTGCGCGCCCACTGGTGTCGTTACGCTTTCCACAACCCCTCTTTGTGGAAAAAAAAAGAGAGGGGCAGGTTGAGGTCAGCGCCTGATCCACTGCAAAGTACACTGCCGTACATTTTTCCTATCATAGATGGCTTTTCACAGCCAGGGCACAGCTGGAGCACAGCTGTTACACCGTTGCTAGATTTTAACAGGCACACACGACGCATGAGCACACACAGCGGCGTGTACGCACAGAATGTGCACGCAGGACATCGATGCCCTTGTGCACGCAGGCGTGCAAGAGCACGCACGCATGCCCCTGCCTCTGAATCCTGATTATTCCTTTTACTGCCTTTCCTCCCTTTTAAGCTTCCCCTCTGTCCTGCGTCCCTCATTCCAGGGCTGCTTTCCCTTGGTTCCTCTGGCGGCTCAGCACCAGCTCCCTGGTCCCTTGGTTATTGCAGCTCTTCCAGCCACACTCGCTTCCGAGTGCCAGAGGTCGCTCCGAAATGCCCGTCGCCAGGCTGGATGCTGTATTAATTGCTAATCTCTCATTTTTCTCTATCTGTGCTGCCTGCCTTGTCTCAAGTTCCCTTATTAATCATAAAGCAGGGCAAATCCTACATTTGAATTCTCCGAGTCTGTGTCTCCCAGCCAAGCCCCTCTTACCCTCCCCGGTGTGGAAAAGAGACAGGACCCAGAGGGGTTTCAGCAGGAATTACAGCCCCCACATCACCTCTTCCACCCACCCAGAATCAGCTTTGCTGCCACCACCCCATAAATGGGTAGTGGGGTCTGGGTGGGAAGGGATATTTAAAGATTTTTGGGTACAGATTTAAGTGTCTTAGCCCTGTGTTTCTTAAATAAGTGCTCCCCGCTCTGACGTCTGGGGGCTTATCAGACACTTTCATACCTCCCTGCATTTCCTCCTGCTGACATTGGTCTCATCATTCTCCTCAGGTTGCTTTCCCTGTATTTCTTCTCCTATTTACTCCTTATTCCCCAATTTGTCTGCTTCTGATACTTGTGTTGACAAAGAGTTCAGTGCCACAGGGGCTGGTCCTGGATCCACCTGGATCCACCAAAGGTAATGGCAAAGTTGAATTCAAGGCTCAGGAAACAACTGTTTGCTCTGAAATCCTTCAGTGTTTCTAATATTTTAATATCACAGTAATACCCACAGAGAACAACGTCTGGAGTGGAAAACACATAGGAATAAACATGATCAGTGGCACCCAGAGTTATTAAGGTAATAAGGTGCTGCCTGTTTCTAATCAGTTTTCAATGGGATCTGAACATCCAAATGAATCAAGGAAACTCAAGAAACCTCCAGATTGACAGAAAGCATTTTGGCCCCTCAGATATGAATTTCCCCCTTCCCACCCTACTCCTTCACTCGCAGAAACAGTCATTAGGAACAAGGCAAATAAATACGTATCCATTTTCACACGAGAAAAATGTTCCATTCTCCTGTTTTCCCATTGCTGGGAGCAGAGGCGTCTAATTGACAAGAGCAGATGGCTTTGTTTGGTTAAATAAATTAAAAAAAAAAGAAACTTTAGTGGAAAAACTACCAGCTTTCCTGGGACACGTAGGTTAAAAGTTTAGAGACGGAGCCGCATTCGACACCGAGCGAGAGAAAACGCCAACGCAGTCTCAGCAGAGCTAGCTTCTCCCAGAGAGAAACCTGGAGCTCCCATGTCTCCTTTCCACACTCCCACTAAAAAAGGACAGGGATTTTAGCACGTGTTCACCTCCTTCTCCAAAAATCCCATGTGCAATCTGCAACAAAGGTCGTGGGGAGGCTGAAGAGCGCTCACCAAGAAAGAAACGGGGTGCGAGGGATAATTGGGACAGCAAGGACTTTGTGAAGGGCAGATGCTTCATTTGGGGGAATCGCGGTCCTGGAGAGATGGTGCTGCAAGGGGAACGCAAAGGAGGCGGCGTGGGGGGAACAGGGCAGAGACCACGCGGAAATAAAACAGGAGTGGAAAAGGAAGGTGGGAGAAAGGGGAAGGAGAGGCGGAAAAGAGAGGAAGAGGAAGCCAGGAGGCAAGGCTAAAGAAAAACCCTCGTGTGAGGTGGCACCCAAGAGCGTCTGAGGTTAAAGAATAGGAGAAGAACATGTTCCTACACTAAGATAAGCCGGAGAAATGAATCCTTATCCGTCCAAAACCAACCCTTTAAAATTCGAGCGAGAGAAGGGTCTCCTTTCAGGGAAACGGGGAATCCTTAATGCTTCCTCCCTCAGCAACTGTAATGCCAGGATGTTCCCAATCTGCTTTGAGGGATGGAAAGATTAAGAATAATAAAAAAATTGCAATAAAATATGTGTGAACGAGGGGGTAATTGTGGACAAATGCAGCATTCAAATTCATTTTTCAGCTCTTTTACACACCATTTCAATCTTATTTTCTGCTTGTTAATGAGATCTTGTTGGTTGGGGTGGGCACGGCTGCCCAGTATCGCTTGGGTAATTGCACATAATTTTCTCTCTACTAGTGATTTGCATCAGATTTTTTTTTTCTAATTCTTTGCTATTTAAACCCCCTCCTCCCTTTCTCCCTCCCCCCCCAAATCTCACCCTCTCCTCCCCCTCTTTCTTCCCCTCCCCTTCTCCTGGCCCAGCAAGACTCATTTTGAATGCTTATTATAGGCACAGTGTCTCCGACAAAAAAAAAAGGAAAAAAAAAAGAGAAAAGGAAGCAGACAGAAGGGATCCATGTCAGTGAAGGGAAGAGCGCTGGAGCCAGCCCTGCCATGCCTGCTCCCTGCTCGCCAGTTAACATCACGTCCTTCCCAGTTGCCAGGTTTTCCACCCCCAAAAAAAGCACTCAGCTCTGCTCACACTTCTGCTGGGATCTGTGTGCTCCTGGTGGGGATTTACAGAATCACAGAAGAGTGTCAAGGGCTGGAAGGGCCCTGGAAAGCTCATCCAGTGCAATCCCCCCATGGAGCAGGAACACCCAGATGAGGTTACACAGGAAGGTGTCCAGGCGGGTTGGAATGTCTGCAGAGAAGGAGACTCCACAACCCCCTGGGCAGCCTGGGCCAGGCTCTGCCACCCTCACCAGGAACAAGTTTCTTCTCATACTTAAGTGGAACCTCTTGTGTTCCAGTTTGCATCCATCACCCCTTGTCCTATCACTGGTTGTCACTGAGAAGAGCCTGGCTCCATCCTCCTGACACTCACCCTTTATATATCTGTAAACATGAATGAGTCCCCCCTCAGTCTCCTCTTGTCCAGCTCCAGAGCCCCAGCTCCCTCAGCCTTTCCTCACACGGGAGATGCTCCACTCCCTTCAGCATCTTGGTGGCTGCGCTGGACTCTCTCCAGCAGTTCCCTGTCCTGCTGGAGCTGAGGGGCCACAACTGGACACAATATTCCAGGTGTGGTCTCCCCAGGATTCACACAATCCCTGATCCACCCGGGATGGAGGAAGAGACTGGAGCCC
The DNA here is from genome assembly GCF_036013475.1 of Columba livia. Lineage (NCBI taxonomy): Eukaryota > Metazoa > Chordata > Aves > Columbiformes > Columbidae > Columba > Columba livia. Next base: position 5,348,441 of record NC_088622.1, read on the forward strand.
TGGGACAACATCAGCAAAAACACGACTGTGCTCTGGACTAAGAGGGTCCTTGAGTTTAGAGCCTGACCTTGAGTTTAAAGCCTGACCTATGCCTCAAGTGTCCCTCCAGAAACACTATCGAGAAACAGTGATAAACCAGAAATCTTAAAATCCGACTCCAACCTTCAGATACTGCAGTAACACTGGGAATGAATGTGGTCACGGAACAAAAAAAAAAGCCACCAAAAGCCCTGAGAAAATTAAAGCAATAAATATGAGATGGTGAACAAGTTTCTCTTGGCTCTTCGTCTTTCTGGAATTGTCTTAATCTCTGGGTGAGCCTGTGGGTTTGTTACAAGATTCAAAGGTCTCAGAAAGAACATGTTATGAAAGTACAGAAAGTGCTTGACTCTGAACTATACCCTAATATGTTCTGCAGCTAGACAGGGGCCATCTGCAACAAACTAACGATCTTTTGCTTTTGAATAACTCCAACATGCTACAGTGAACAGTCAGACACATTTAAGATACGAGCCCGGATTTAAAAGGGCAGCAGAATTTTAGGAGGCAAAGCAGTGGGTAAAATCCTCCTAAGAAACCTATGAAGACATTTTGAAAGGCAGAAGAGATGTGCCAGAGATGAAAGCAGCCCAGAATACAACATGACCCTACTTTTTACTGTTTGAAAAGCACGCAGGGAATCTCCAGTCTTCACAAATGGTGGAGGCACAGTGAAATGTGGCCCTCACTTTTTATGTTGACTTGTAATGAATTCACTTAATTTCCTCCCACCTCAGCCCACCCTGCAGCAGACACCTTTCTTAAAGGACTGGCAGATGCTGAGCAGGACACAAATGGACTTAATACTGAGTTTACCATTATACTGAGCTATCTGTCATAAGCCTTATCACAGCCACGGTGAGGGGCAATACTGAGCCAGCACAGGGATGAACTTGAGAACAAGTGAATACAAAGTCTGTCCTCACTGCAGTGTGAAGCAGGGACCTGGTGAAGGATGTCTCGGTGCTCGGCCTTGTTCTGGTTAAATGGGAGATGATTCCTCTGCGGGATGAAAATTAGTTGGAAATATTTACGATGCATTTATGAAAACCCACTCATCCACGCGTTCACTTGGTTTACAACCCACTCTTGGAAGAAATTATGAGACAGAAGCTCCAGGGCCAGAAATTATACTCTGTGACTGCTAACTCTGCTTACTCATGCTTTGCTTCGGGTCTCTTGTCTCTTCACTAAGTTTAGGCATAGGAATCAATGCCAACCCAGAGGCCACTGAGTCACCCAGGTGAATCTGGAACAGCTGCTGCCGACCCACGCGACCTCCGGGGAGCAACAGGGACCTCGCTGCTGCATGTTCCTGATCACCCGTGACTGCTGCACCACCCAGCGCATCCTGCCAGATGTGAGGTGACACATCTGTCTGCAGCTGGGCAACCTGTGAAGTCCTCTTTCTCCAAGAGGCGACACTCAGAGCAAGGTCTCTCTCCTACAAAGGCACAACACCATCACAAATCACCGCTCGGGTTGCCCTGAGGTCTGTCACTGAGGTCTAGGATGGAGTACGGCATGAGAGATCATACTACGTAGTGGTTTAATTACATAGAACCATCCTTCGCATGACCAAGTTGGTGTCCTTGGATAAAGTGTCACAAAAAAACATTATAATGGGATGAAGTAGCTGAAGATAATATTTCCCAGTTGAGCTCTCACTCCTCAGCGGTCTCAGGTCTCAAACAGAGGCCCAATGGCCTCTATACCGAGGAAAACATATGGGAAATGTTTCAGGGATGGGCACAAGACTTTGTGTGCCACAGGCTGGAAAACAAGCGAGAAACGTGGCCATTTCCCACGTGAAGGTTGGGGAAAACTTCAGCAGTGTCTGCTCTTTCCGTCAGGAGGGGGAGGACTAAAGTGCGTGCATGCGTGGGGACTGAGCCCGCGGAGGCCAAACGTAATCCCCTTTTCTCTGTTGTGAGAATGGAAATGCCATGCTTCTCCTCTAGAATTTCAGCTGCCAGCACCGAGCCCGTCTGGTGGATTGTGGCCGGGACACCCAATCCCGGGGTAACTGGATAGCGGTGCCGAGCGGCAGCAAATGCTGGAGCTCTCAGCCAGGCTGGCCCCCACCTCCTTGTCTAAACTGCAAAGAAGTTTCCCTCCTGCTGCTTGCTAAGGGACGAAACCAGAGAACTGTCTGTTTGCAGCTCAGATAAACTGCCATCATTTTAAGTTCTCAGTATTTTTTTTTCCATCTCCTGGACTCTCTCCTTCGCTGTAGTTGGTATTCACCCCTGCAGAGTGCAACCAGATACCGCAGATATCTGAACAAGAGGGCTGAGGTGCAATGAGTTTTACCTGTAATGCCATGGAATAGCTGAATTACGTGCAAATAGGCTATATAGAGCATCCCATATTGAGACCTCACAAAACTTTTACCCACCCTGCTATGTAAAGGACACTTCTAGGAGGTCTCATTCATGCTGGTAGGAGTTATTTCTTGCATCCTTCCACTAGGAACAGGAGAGGAATACAGCAAGACAAGTAAATATGAAGCAGTCATAAAATCACCTGGGTTAGCCTTTCTATGCACAAAAGAAATAGAAGAATTTATATGCTGATAGCTTGGCCCTCACATGATTAAATGCATCAGAAAAATGGGAATCTCCCTTTTTTGGGGGTGCAAAGCTCTCTTTTCTTCAGGACTGCCAGATAATGTAGGCTCTCTTTGCCATACAAAGGGCTTATTGGCTCAGGACTATCTTCCCCCAGCCCGAGCCTGGGGGCAGGGTAATTTGGGATAGGGATAAGCACAGAAAAAGCATTGGTCTGATCATTGAGCCTCTGATTCAGTGAGTGGGACTAGTAACTAAACGATGAAGCTACAGAAATGGAAATTGCATGATGGACTTGTACACATCTAGCAGCTTTATCACGTGGATTGCATCTTTAACTTATCCTGCGGTGCTAAATTGCACTTGTGATAATCAGAATTAATCACATGCCCTGGACCACCTAACCTGCAGTCTGCCTTTGAATTCCACCTGGTATCCTCATCTCCCAAGCCCAGTGCTATTAGAGATCCCTTGTCAGAAAGATGTTGCCCTATTTCCCCCATAAATTACACTGTTGGAGCCAATATTCAGCCTCACACCAGTCACACTTTGACATTTTCCATCTCATGACCATTCAAAGCTAGAAGTGGGCTTTTTATACCATTTCAGAGAAGCTGCAAAATTTCCCTCTTTCCATTGACACTCAATGTTTGTTTTCACACTCGAGAGATCACAAGCTATTGGACCTTAAATTCTATATGCCTCTCTGATGTCTCCGTTCATTGCACTCCTCTCTAAACAGTTGTAGCCTTTTCATTTCAGATGCCTACCTAATTTATCCTTGTAGTTTCAAATTCTTTTTACTTCCTGTCTTAAATAGTGACACTGGCCACTCTGAAACAACTGCCGTAGTGCACTTCGTATGTGTCCGTATTTCACAAGGGACTGAGAGAAAAAGTAAGACATATTTGGTGCTCCTCCAGGATGGCAGGCACCACATGGATACAAGTCCTTGCTGTTAATTTTCAGTGTACAATATGTGCCTTGTTCCATTTAAAAGTAAATGTGCATTTGGAAAACAGATCACATCAAGTAAACCAAAGAGAAGCTTAAATGAGATGAAATGTACCTTTTCTCCTTTAAAGCTCAGCTACACCTCTCATTCTGACCTCGTGGAAAGCGTTAGTGGAATTGTTTACACGACACCTTGTCAAAACTAGATCCCAGATCTACATCCCTGTGTCCTGAGGAAGCTCAGATCCACAGCACTCGCAGGGCTCTCCATGTTCCAACTGGACTTGGACAAGTTGGCTTCAGCTCATCTCTAGACCAGTCGCCCATAATCCATGGACTATTCTAAAGAAAGCCTGCAAGAAGTAACTAAAAAAATCAAGCGTGCTGTCATTAGGCTAAAATGCACAATCAAAAGGCCCACATCTGCACCGGAGTTTTTTTTTGGAGGGCTGAGAAGATGAAAACCAATGTTCCAGTCCTGGTGTTTGCACTTAGAGTGGGTTAACCTGAATATGGGAACTAACAGGATACAAACGCTCTGGCAGCACAATGCTGAGCTCAGGACAGACATACTGCCGATAAACAAATTAACTAATTGCTTAAACCAGGCTGCTTCCAGGAATTGGTGACAATAACAATAACTCAAGGGAGTTACCATAACACATTGTGATAGCCTGAAGTTTGCCCTGCTCTCGGAGAATCTGGACCAAACAAATAGTGTCAGGCAAAGAAAGAGAATGGAAGCGGGTCACATACCTGCGGAGAGAGGCCATTGCTAACAGGATTCATGTGGTTGGCAGGAGCTGCGGCGTTCATGAAGCTGTCTGAGTAGCTGGAGAAGCTGTGCCGGGCCCCGTAGGCAGAGCCGGTGTCGGCGGCGGCGGCGGCAGCGAGCCCTCCCTGGTGCATGGTGGACGGCGGCAGGGGCTGGGGCCTGTGCACGGTGCTTCCGCCGTCTGCGGAGAGAACGGGCAGGGGGGAACGTTGGCGGGTGTTAGAGCTGGGGCTCTGCAGAGCATTTATTGATGGTTTGGCTATTCCAATCTCAGCTTCTGGGTCCCACTATCTCTGTGCCCCATAGGAACATGAGCATATCACGTGACAGTACAAAATATGCAAACTTGGGACGAAATCTCTGAATTGTCTCTTAATTTTTCCCCAGACAGAAGCTATAAATTCCTTTGTGAAGACCAAGACTAACTAAGATTAGCAATACTCCTCCTACTGAACCCCAGTATGGAGTTTTATCCAGAACGAGGGATCGCCTAATATGATACTCACTTTATAGCGATGTGCTCATCATTTAAAAGCTGAGCAGAACTATAGTCATGAAAGGACCATGAGACAGAGGAGAAAACTGTGGAGTTTCCATTGACTTGAGGAAAAACCCGGTCTTCCCAAGTAAAGGAAAACCACCTATGTATTACAAGGGCCTTGTGGGATGTCACGAATCAGAAAGGGAAGGGACGATGGGGTGACGTAGGGCAGGAGAGGAGGAGCAGTGCAGGCGCAGGGGCACTCACCTTGGGAGATGGTGGTGGTTGGGTAGGTGGAGTCCGGCAGCTGGTACGGGGGCAGAGTCGGCATCCCTGTGGGCGGGAAGCCCCCGGGCAGCAGGTGGTTGAAAGCCGCAAGCTGGTTCGCCCCCGCCTGTTTGCGCCATCTCGCCCTTCGGTTGCTGAACCACACCTGATGGGGAGAGGAAAAATCCACATGTGACTCGGAGCTGCTGTCCCACCTCACCTGCACTGCTGGTGGAAACGCATCCTGAGCTACAGCACTGGCCAAAAGCTGCTTCGAGTCGCTGCCTTTGTATTTGTCTCTGTTCCTCAGTTTCCCTTCTCCCAATGACAACACTAGTACTGCCCTGGCTCTTGGGTGAAGATATATTCATTTAAAATTGTTAAAGATGCTATTAAGAACATGGGAGGGTGTATCAGCAGTAGGGCGAGACGAAGAGGAATAATTTAACTTGTGTATTCCAAGAGAGTCCATTCCAAATAAATGCATTGCTACCACCTGGCCATTCTGCCTTGTTATCTGACAACTATGTGAATTATGCTGAAGGATTAAGTACCATAATAGCAACACGGCTGCACTGTTAGGAGGGATAAATAGAGAGATTAGCATCATGGTTTCTATGTTAGACAAGCTAAATAGATAGAACCAGACCGGAGGGAATACAGGGTTTTCTCAGCTTCTCTGGACTGCAGCAAATCACTGTTGTCTGTATGCTAAGACATGCCCTCCTTGCAAGAGGCACTGCAGTATGCACTAGAATTGTACTGCAGCCAATTTAAATCTCTGTGCATTAAAATAAACCCAGTACTAATGCACGTGCAAAGCTGGGCTCACGTTTCCTGCAGTGCTAGTTTACCTGTAAGACGCAAAGGGAAATTTTTCTAAATGCATTTGTCTGCCCTGATGTGTTTTATCATGGGCAATCTCCTTTCTGCATAGTGGAAAAGGCTTCTCAAGCTGTCTCTTGGGCTTGGTTTACTTCATTTAATCAGAGAGGCTCTCAGGCCCGACCCCTGTTTGGGGTTCAGAAGTATGCGGATAAGCTTTCAAGCCAGATGAGAATGCAGCTGCTGGACTCTTGTGAGGCCTAAAGGGCTAGAAAACACGATTAAATTTCACAGCAACAAGAAAAAATGAAGCAAAAATCAAGAGTGTAAAGCATTTGGGGCGAAAAAAAATCTTCCATCAGGCTTCGAAGCTGCTCAACGTCAGATCAGAAGCTGGGGTTACAAGGGTTTGAGGCACTGCAGCCTAAACTGTCCCCACAGCTTGTGAACTGAAACTAAAATTTCTTCCCTAGATACAGCAGAACCTTAGTCTGACCGCACCTGGTACTTCAGCCACGATCCAAATCTCAAAGCGGGTATTTTTCTCTGCCCTTCGGATTGAGTCACGCTGCAAATGGTCACTTGCTGGTTTGCCTTTGTCTGATTGGCACCTATGGGTCACCCGGCATGACAAGGCAACATGTTTTCACCGCGAGCTGTTTAATTGAGCACTGCCTCTCAGTCCACATGCTACAGCGGTTCTTGCTGCAAAAACAAGCACACACTGAGTAACACACACCAATTTCTGTGAGGTTCTCTGGATCACAGTCTTTTCTCGCTCTTTCTCTGTGTTACTCATCCAGCGTGCTGTGGAAACAGATTCAAACCTGCTAATGATATTTGCGTGTGACCTGCTGGTGATGGTTAGGAAAGACCTAGTCCTGGGCGGTCCTGCTGTTATTTACATCCACGTAGAGTGAAAACAAAAAAAGCCCTGGTTTTCTTTGGAAGAGACGGTCTAAGTTAAACCCCTTGAAATGTATCCAGGGCTGATGTCAGGTCCTTGGCACCAGACGCCTCTTTTTACAGACCTGTTCCTACGGCACTGCACTAGTGGCTGAAGCAGCATAACCTCTCAGCACCTTCCAAAAGCGTGACAGAAATAGGTCAGCTCACATCCGATCTGCATTGCCCAACAAAGGCCATGCAGGTCAGAAGCTCTGGGTCCATTTTTGGCACCAAAAGTCGCTAGCAAAATCTAGGACAGAGTTAAGGAGAGAGAAATGAATGAACCTTAAAGGTCTGTAACACTTTACAATGCTTTTACACAGTCCAATTCGTGGCACAGTTTCTAGGAGCAGTGAGCAACACAAATTAGTAACCTTTTGTTTGCCCTGGTCATGCAAAGAGGATGGTCCCATCCTTTTCTCACACATACATGTATGTGGAATTCATGCTCATTAGGGATACAGAACTTGGCTCCTCTCATGTCACTTAGAATAAAATACATTTGTTTCCACTTTCATAGTTAAGGACATAAAAACTGTCTCAATATTTCTGTGAGGTGAACATAAGGAGGTAAAAAAACCTTTGCTCTTCAGAGAAAAAGGCCTAGTCCCAGGCTGGAAGAGCTTCCAAAAAACTAAGATCTCAATGCAGGGAATAACATATAAAATTCCTATACCTGAAGGGTATAACCGAGCAGCTATGAATCCAGAGTCAAGAGGGAAAGAGAAATTGAACTCCCAGGACGTAAAAGCCACACCAGTGATTTCTGACGCTTTCCTGACGTTACAAAGGGTGGGAAAGCTCCTTTTTTATAACTAGGAGCCAGATGCTGGCAAATCCACTTGGGATGAGAAGTTCCGAAGAAACACGTGGAGCGAGACGGTCGAGTGCAGAACATGTTTGTCCAACAATATCCCTTCCTTTATTTGTTAAGGGAGATAGAAGGATGCTCTGAATCCTTTTACAGCTAGGTAAAGTTGACCAAAAAGGCCTGTGCAGGGGCCATTCCTGGGGTGTCTTACCTGCTTTGGTCTAGAATGTGCAGGGGTTTGGAAGACAGGAAAGCTAATTGTCATGACTATCAGGAGAGAAATACAGTTCTTCATTATGCTACAGGCTCCTCCTGTGACTACAGGAAAGCTATTGCTTTGCTGATTTGAAGTCAGGGGAAACATCACTGCCTTCAACAAATTTTGGCCCTTATACAACCCACGCATCAGATCGCCACCTCTAAATTGAGGATAAACCCCACATTTTCTTGTATTGTAGTTTATTTCAATAATCAGCCATCTGAAACAGAAGCTCCCCTTAACTGCCAGCAAGCACCATACGCAGCACAGCGAGATCTCTGTCCTGGCTGAAGCATCACAGCAAAACAAGCAATAAATGATAAGAATAGTAAATACACATGCATCAAATTCACAACTACATGCTTAAATGGAGTGCTTCCTAACGGAGCCTGGCTGGAGAACCCAGCCACAAATACACTGGAAGCTGCCACAAAGAAACTGATAGGATTTATCTTCCCGTGCAGAGGAAGGGACATTTCATGGCCCAAACAGGTTGATTCTGCCCCTTATTTATAACCCACAGAAAAAAAGAAGATACATTCCAGCTAATGACGTTAGCAATTCTTTCCCTTCCCCCGCCTTAAAGGTGGCTCAGGCCTTTATGCTTATAAATCATTTTATTGGTAGTTAAAATATAGAGGCTAGAGCATCTAACTGTAATGCGAGGCGCACTTCAAAGGGAACCTGCTTTCATTTCACAACAGTTAAGGTTTTATCAGCCACTAAAGATTCCCCCTGCCAGAGGATCCTGTTACACCATGTTAAGCTCGGGGTGAAGGCTACGGCTGCTAAAACCAGCCTGGTGGGAAGAAGATGAGGAAGAGGAGGAAGTTTTGAAGCTGCTGGTCTGCCTGTGGAGATGTCGCTCTACAGGCTGGACTGGACAACTGGGGCTTTCTGCTGGGAAAAACCAAGAGGGCGCTTGGGAAAAGGGCTGTGCGAAGAACCCAAGAGCATGTCAGAAAGCTGGTTGTTATTAAAAAGACGAGTACTTTGTGATTTGTCTGTGCACAGCAAAGAGATTCTACACAGAGTAAATGTGTTGCTTTCCAAGGGTATGGGTATATAACATAGGTCACTGAAGACTAAAATTCATACATGCTGAAGACATTTGGGGCTTTTGTCCCTGTGAATTTTCTTCCAAAGAATGTATCATGTAGACAGGAGATGCGTTACAGAAACTGCACAGCTTAGCTGAGGGGAAGTAGATAGGTACAGGAATGCCCACACGGAATATAATTTTAAAGAAGATATTCTTGATGTTCTAGGCATACCCAGGGTCCGGGGAAGAGCAGAGCCCCTCACTGTGCCATGTGCACCTTGCTCTGTAAGTGAACATACTGCTAGAGGGATGCTGAATGCGAGATGTTCACCACAGAGTAACACTCGATCCGTTACCTTCACTGTCCCCTCCACGGATCGGAGACGAAGAAAGCCCTCCAATTCATCACCGTCTGCCTCGCAGAACCAGCTGAGTTCAGAAGAGCCCGTCCTCCTGCTCGGGCTGGGTTTGGGGCAAAGGTTAGCAGTGGTTCTTATTTAACCCCAACGCCTGCACCCAACCCTGCCAACGGCCGGCCTGAGATGTCCCAGGCACTTGTTCTCCACCGGCAGAGACAGCTGCCTGCCAGGATGGGGCTGGACTGAATTATCCCCGCAGCCGCCGAGATATGGGTCAGCTCCCACAATTTGTCAGACAAGGAGAGGAAAGGAAGGTCAAAAAGAGCCTCCTGTGGGAAAGAAAGCCTGGTGTGTTCCTGCTCAGCCTAATCAGGACTTGATGTTGGGAAAGATAGATGGGATAAAAGAGCTCATAAATGGAAACAGGGATGGAAAAGCCAAGTGGTGCTTTTGCTTTCAAGCAGAACGGAAGAGATGCAACATGTGTTTGCTTTCGCAGGCCTGAGAGGCTGCAGAAACCAGGTGGAATGGAATCATACGGGCATTTATGGCCCAAGCACACCAGAAAAATTCCACTGAAGTCAGATGAGGTCCCTCCCCAGGTCGCATAAAGGCGACTCTACCAGATCAGGTCCTCTCCAGGCTCTCCTTTAAACCAGGGCAGATCCCTGCAGTGATGCAGAACGTCTTGAGAAGGGAACTCTAGCAGCAGCAGCAATGAGAGACAAGGAACAGTTATTGCTCCATCCAAACACCTTCTTCTGCCCTCCCAGATGGAGATGTTACAGCAGCTTGGGATCCTGTAAGTCCCTACAACAGTTTAGTGAACGATCGAGCTCTCTCTGCCAGGTTCTGAGGGTTAAAAACAGACATCGGAGACGTACAAGCATCACTGTGGCTATTGAGGGAATTCTTTACGCAAAATAAAAAGCACGGATTTCAGGCACACGGATTTTTAGCGGCACGTGGGGGGACATGGCTGGATCTAGTGACACTTCAGTGCCTAAAACGCAGAGCCTCTGTCACTTGTGGGTGATATGGTTAAGATAAATATTAAACAAGGTTAGTGGAGCAGAACAAATGACTCTTCACAAATGAGATTATCCAATGAATTCAGCCTATATTTCTCCCGGCATATCCACATTCCTGAAGGTGCCAGCTATTTATAACAATGTGTTGAAGAATTTCAAACAGTTTGAGGTATGGGGATTTTTTTGCAGACCACTTAAAAAACCCCAGAAAAACAACAAAAAATAAACCACACAACACCAAACAAAAAAAAAACATTGTTATCTGTGAAATATTTGATTAGAAAAAATATCGCAAGAGTAAAGTAATCTTTGAATCAATCATGTCACAAACGCTTCCTCAACCAAAAGGTCATCTCTACCTTTAAATGATCATCACAGTACGAACATCTCATGACCGCTAATGGGTTTGTATTCAGACAGGGAAGCAGGAGGCAGCAGAAATGGGATAAATCTGCCCACCTGCACACTAGGACATCCTAAGCCCAGGTTTAGACTTGTGGTTCCACAGCTCCAAATCCAACCCCGCCCAGTGACGCAGCTTTACCACTTACTGTCATAAAAGCTAATAATACTTACACAATTTAAAAACAATTATCATTGAATGAAGTAGCTATTGGATACTGAAAGGTCGTTTGCAAATGTGGTGCTTTCCAGCTCTACAAACTGTGCCTTTCAGTGACTATTTCAGTTGCCAGAGGAAATTCCGTTAAACTAAAATATAAAACCTCTGGGTTACTTATCTGTTGATCTTTTTATAAATCCGGTGTCTGAGGATGACTGGGGCTCACGGAAGCTGAGAGACTTGGGGATGAGCTCACTGCTGTCAGAAAGCAGCTGCAAGGCAGTGGATTTTATGAAGTGCTTTCTCTCCACTTGAACACTTGCTTCTCAGACAGCCAAGTCTTAACGGTGTTAGAGTTGCATTTAAACACTTTGAAACAGGCTTTGATGTTCATACATCATGGAGGTGAATGAGATGTGGGGGAGTAGATCACCTGCTGCTGTTGTTTGGGTGAAGATAGGCTGGGCTTTAACAGCAAACCAGCAGCACGTTGATTCCCACTATCAAGATTTTCTTTGCAAAATAAAAAGCAATGAGCTTTTAAAAATAGCTTAAGCACTCAAAGACTCAAACACCCTGACAAACCCTCCTCCTGATTATGATAAACATTTTGCATTGCTGACCAAACTGAATCTATTTAATTGGTGTCCCAGTAAACAGAAAGACTGAGAACAGACGAGTCACACGTGCTGGCGACTCAAAGCAACAACGCACCTGCTCACTGGGTGGTGGCTCCGCTGGAGATTCAGCATCGAGCAAAGTGTATGAGAAATATTTTGGTCCACGGCCTCGTCGGACTGGAAATTTTGTGATAAAGGTTCTTCTCATAAAACCTCTGGGAGGCCCTATTTGTTTTTAATACAATGGGACAGACACTCCGCTGCTATAAATCAGTGCAACTTCACTGAGTTCCATTTAGAGCAGCTGAGCGCGCGGTGTCAGACACAACCGCTTCAGCCAGGGAACCGCGAGCTCGGTCATTGCTTTGGCCTCTGGGCCCTCACTCCTTTGTAAGGAAATCAAATCATTACCACATTGTTTAGGGGATCCCTTTTCCAGCTTGTGCCCGTGAGGCCGGCAGTTCTGATGTCCTCGGTCCAAAGCAGACCGAGAAAAGGAGAACAGGACAAGGAAAAGGTCAGTTCCAGGTTTTGCATCTCAACACAAATTTTACCTAAAACTCCTGATTTACTGAACAGAATGGATTCCATCTGCAGACGCCAGCAAGTTTAAAGGAGCGCTCTCTGTCATAAATTGCTCCATTTGTTTCATACAGACGTCCCGCCCCGCACATACAAAACAAGCTGGTTTTGTCAAATTACGCTGCAAATCCTGACGTTTATGCTCATTCCTGTTGTTTTCAACCAATGCCTTACCAGAAGGACTACAGGATTCGGCTTATCATTTTCATCATCAGTAAAGTATCATATACTTAACGAAATAGCGCTGACTCTGCAGCACAATGCCCTCAGGCTTACAGAGCTGGCACTATGTCCTCTGCCAGTGGGACATTTCTATTTCCAAGAGGGCTGGTTACTGCAATTGTACTATGACTATTAAAAGTGCTGATGCTTTTCCAAGCAAACCCTTAGATACAATGCTTGCAATTTTAAGAGATCAACTCTGGCTTTTCCAAAGCTCAGGTGAAAAGAGACTTGCCCCTGCAGTTTGCATACCTGATAATTTACAGTTTATTTTTCATGCAATAAGTAGGTGGACTGAGGACTTATTATGGAGCATATTAGCTGGGCTAAGTATGCAACGGGCCCCTCTTGAATCCAACTGCATTTCTGTTTCTAACTCAGGCTGGAGAGATATGAAAGAACAGTAGCAATACCATGAGAAGTCAAGCATTGATTCACTAAAACAAAAAGTAACGTTACAAGACTGCAGCCGACCTCACGCTCTCACCAGCAATATCCTGCAGCGACATCTCCACAAGACACAAGGGGGAAGCATCTGGACCCACCTCAGCTGCATTTAAGCCTGGCTTTACCTTGCAGAACCAAATCGGTCCCTTAAAGCCGGCTGGAACAGCACGCTACCCTCACCCTGACCTCTCCGGGGAGCTGGATGCCGCTTGGCATCGCATTGAAGACAAGCTGCTAAATTCATGTATACCGTGATTAAGTTATGAAAGACGTACCCATCGTTAACCAATGGACATGATAAATGTTTTCTGACCACCTGCAAAACGAGGGGACATTTTTCAAGTTTTAGATCCTTCTGCACGACAAGAGGAGACAGAAGATTAAGTAATACACTGTTTAGAAGCAGATTTGACTAATAGATGCATTGTAAGTAAGAAACTAAACAATTATAACTAACATCAATTATTTCTTAGTATACATGTACTGTACATCAAAATTTTCAAAAATTGTAATGCATATGTAATAATTATGTGAATATAAGCAACACAAGAGCATCCAGTCTCGGGAGCACTGATGGAGGATGATCCCCAGTGTTCCCCAGCGCTTGATAAAATAAAGAACGCCGCTTAATGGTATTATTGACTCTGCCATTAAGTTTATTTCTCCGTTTCGGCACCGCTGCTCTCCGGACGTGCCCGGGCACACGCAGCGGCGGTACGGCCGCGGTTCTCACGATGCCAGGGGTTGTTCTGGCTGTGGATGGTGGATCTGGCCGCCCCGGCGTGCGAGAGCACGGCTGGCCCCGTGCCACGGAAAACCAGCGTGCCAAAGGAGCCGCTGCCAAGCAGAGCCCCAACTGCCGGCTCCTTCGCGCAGCCCCGGCCGCTGCCAAAAACACAGGGCAGCTGTTGTGTCATAACCTCATCGCAGCCCTCTTCACGAGAAATGTAAACTAGCCGGAGCCTCAGGAAGAAAGAAAACATTCTCAGCTGACCTTTAAGGGAGGGGGGATTGCCTCAGAAAAGCCAGTTTGGACACATCTCAAAGAGTCTGGGAAGCAAAACACCAGGCAAACAGCTTTAGGCTCCAGCAGCTTTGCATGTCTCACGTTAATGCTGGGAGCTGGGGGAGCCCTGCTTACCACCCTTCCCATAATACCTTCAGTTTCAAAAAGCGCCATCTCCAGGAACAGCGACAGCTGGTGACAGAGCACTGGGGTCCCCACTACCCACAGGGTTTGAGAAGTTCCTGAAAAAGTCAGGTCTTTTCTAGAAATTGGACTGCAGCACACTGCTGGTAAATAGTGGTTTTCAGCTTCCTCGCACTGAGAACAGAATTGCTTTGTGAAATATTTCAAGCAAAATTGAATGGAATTTCTTTTCTGGTGCTCCATTTGGCAGGTCTGAGCTGCTGCAGCATGATCTAGAATATGGCTGTTTGTTTACTACAGTTTGAAACTGTGTCATAAAATACATATTATGTGAGTAGCCTAGAAATGCACTGAGATTTCAGAGGCAGAATTGCTCTGAGCCTTTTTATTAAATGAAACATCCATTTTCTCCCAGGCAGAAATCACAACAGTATCCATCATAAAAATGATCAATAAAGCACTGGGTTGCGACTCCTGCTGTCTAGTTTAATTTTGTTATTGAAATAACGGTTTCTCAGTGCATGGAATTTCCTGGGGATTAATAACAGACATCAGCATCACAACGCACCCACCCTTTCACGCTTCTTATTTATTTCCAGAAAGCACACACTGCCCAAACCATAGGAACTCAGATTACCGTCCTTGCTCGCGGCACACGTGCTCGCACCCAGCTGGCTGTGGAATGACCATCTGAACCATCCGCAGGAGACGCTGAGAAGCAAAAGCTGCCATCTATTTTTTGGGAACAATTTTGGTAGATTTCTTGGAAAGCCTTTTGAGAGAATACTTTGGAGCCTGACACATCTGAGTCATTACAGCAGCAGGATTAATGGAGATGGGTCGCTCACATGGGAACCTACACAAAGTTTATTCATGAAGAACATTCTCAGCGCTCAAATTTCTAAGCGACTTGGGATTGTGGTGCTGACCTGAGGGCAATGTGGGCACACGCACTGCTTTGTTTTACCTTAGATTGCTTTCTGTTGGTATTTTTCAAGTAAAAAACAGAAGTAAGCATTCAGGTTTGTTGGTAAATAGCCTTAAAAATGCAATATATTTGGGCAAACAGATGTACAAATGGAATCAACTAGGAGAAGGATTAGTTTCAGCTCCCCTGACGGATGTACCTGGTGTCTCTTTTGACATTAGCATTGCTTTGACAAGTCATTTCTACACCTGGACAAGATTTCCTGACAAAACTATTTTCCTATTCAAAACCACCGTCCTGACAAAGCTAAACTGTTTGTGAGAAAAGGGTTGCTCTGAAACACGTCCCTTCTCTAGAAATGCCAGGGAGAAAAGTTTCAAAATTATCACAGAATCCCATTTGTCTTTTTTTTTTTCCATATAAAAACTTTGACATCATCAGTTAGATAATTGCAAAAACTGGTGTAAAAACCCAAAATACATTTAAGATCTAAATCAAAGTTTCCATTAATGAGCTAAGCGAATTGCTTAGCTGTTAGACTTAATTTTTAAATCCATGAACACTTGGCCTTCCAAAGCTTGTTTTCTGGAAGGGTGGAAATCGGAGCTCGCAGATGGGCAAGAATTTGTTCAGTCCTGGACAATTAGTGTGGACACATGAGTCAAGACATCGTCTCGCACACAAACAAGTCAGTGGGAATTTCCATCAGTGGCCTCGCTGGGTAGAATTGGCACCGAAATCCTGATCCTTGCGGAAATCCATGGCAGTTTTCTCCCTGGCTATGCTCAATTTGGGATTAACCTTTGAATGGCTCGGACCTTTGGATGTGTTGGAAGTCGGAAGGCCGGAATCCCGCGTCTCAACCACACAGACACTGCAGTGACCTTGCAAAAATCTTGCTCACCCTCCTGTGATCTTCCTAGCAGATGAGAAACCGGAGCTTGGAGCTGCTCCCCACCACCCCCTCCCCCTTGTTGTTCAGCTTGTGAATTTTATTAGCTGTCAACGTGTCAAACTTCCACTTAGCCGGGCAGCTGCGTGACCAGCCAGACTGAGGCCTGCCAATAAAATTTAACAGAGCTATCAGCTTTTCACATGGAAGAGATTACGGTACGTGAATGCTCAGGTAGCAGAGAGAACAAATGAGACCTGGCTAAGTTCAAAGGTAAAGGGAGGTGAGGAGAAGCAGCAAAGAGATGGAGAAGTCCAGTGATTAGCAAAATGGGATGTTGTGTATACACAATAAAGCAAGCCTGACAGCAACACCCAAGCTGTGATTCAGAGACTCGGGTGTGATCCAGGGATTGACCAGCCATGGATGCACCGAGATCCAGACAACGGCTGAATCGACGACCAGACACTAAGGAGCTGCTCTCCAGTCTCTTTTGTGACTATGGGTCACAACATAATTTTCATACATCCGCCTCCCATTTTACATGTGAATACAATAAGCTTTTGGGGACAAGTAGATGTTGGCATGGCCTGTAACACCCAGAAACCCTGATCTCAGCTGGCCCTGCTGTTATTACAGCCATCTTTAATCCAAAGCACATCTCTTGGCCTTAAAAACTCTGAGACAGGAGTAGGGCTATAAGGGTGTAGAAGGTTCCCTGCTGGATGGGCATGTGTGTGGATATGTGTGTGTGGCTTTTTTTTTTTCCACAACAACTTGATTGACTAATGTTTGTAGGTCCCAAGAGCCAGGAAAAGATCTGCTCTGATATCCAGAAAATTTTACAAGGGGCGGCAGGCTTAAAAGTGGTGGGAAGAAGCTGACTCTGCCAGGATGTCGGAATGAGAAAGCCATCAGGAATGCGCCTCGGAGAACAGCTGCTACTAGAGCCCTGGCAGGAACCTCCGCACAAGCTGCCTGGGAGCAAGTAGGGAGATCACAGCTTGAGACAAGGGAAAGGTTCTCTTTAGTTATTTATTTAGCTTTCCCTTTCTGTTTTCACCTCCCTCCTTTCTCCCGGCCTTGTCACAGTGAGGTCAGAGCGCCGTGGAGAAGAGAGAACCTGCCTCTGGTTTCTGCACTCCCTGGAGTTTCAGGGCTCTTCCCTTCCTCCCCAACATGCCCATATCACAGCTCACACAAAACAACTTTCTTTCACACCATAAAAAAGCGCTACCTAAAGTCTGTTCTCCCCCGAAACTCCTTTTTTTAATCTGTTTGCCACAGAAACATTTCTTTTTATGTCTTTCTTAACATCTTATGCCCATCTACAACAAGCAAGACCAATTAGAAACAGAATATGCAAACCAAAAATGTGGGAATTTACACTTTCCAACTCTTGGTAACTTAGTCGTCTAAATTAGCCGCTTTCCCAATCTCCATCTGTCTGTGAACCTACACAGGTAGCAGATTAACACTATTACTGCTGAACGCTCTGGCACGGTCTTTTGGTTAAATCAAAACTAGGATCAGTTGAAAGTTCGCTAGATTTCCTTTCTGCAGTGTCCATAGCCAAATCTCGAGGGATGATGGATTCGGGAAAACCCAGCACCTCTCAAGAGAAAGCTGGAGGGAGGTGAGGAGGCACCTGCTGCAGTGCTGCAACTGGCTTAGCACTTCTTTGGGAAAAAAGACTAGTGGGAAAAGTCCTTAATGATTTAGTGAATGTCCCAGGTGTGGGGGAAACATCCATTCCCAGACAGCCAGGGGAGAACAGCAAAAACTTTTGGCTCCTGAGTAAGCACATCAAGCTCATTATCCTGAGAACTGCAGAACAAAAAAACCCCACAACCCTGTTTTGTTTCAGAGGAGCTGGTTAATTGACTGTTCCCCTGTCACAAGCCTGCAGTACCCTTGCCCTCTTCTCTCAGAGCCGCTCGCAGGGACTCTGTGCTCAGTCTGAAACCCAATCGCGCTGGTCACACGGAGGATGGACTGCTGGGGTCTCCATTTCACTTCTTTAACCCAGCACAATCCCAAATCCCTCCCCCTTTCCTTCCCGTTCCCCAGGGGACTCTATTATACCCCCCGATCTGTTCACACTCCTTATCCCTCTGCATGTTTGCACACACTGCTGACCCAGCCTTTATCTGGAAGACATAAGGGTCTCTGTGTGGAGTTCCCACAAGGGCTATTAATCGTGTAGATGTCAGAGTCCTCCGGCTCCGAACCCTCCCTTCCTGCTCCTCCCCTCTTCTTCCCTCCCCCCGCCCTTTTTGTGCTCTCTAGAGATCGAGGGGAGAAGAAGTTTTATGAAAATTCACATATAGAACTTGCAAACTTTGCAAAATATGAGCTGCTCCCCTGGGCAAGGTTGGTAAATGGTGCGATTTCTCCTGAAACACCAAATACAAACATGTACACACACACTGCTTCCTCCCAGGCAAATGAAGGAATTTCCTCCAACAGAAAACAGAGCACTAAATGCTTTGCCAAGTTCGGCAAAGTCTGGCTCCTGGTCCCAACCTGGATGGAAACCCTCCAGCTGGTACCTCTGCGACGGGCCAAATCCAAACGGCACATCTGCAAACCCGTGGGAATGTGCAGAACTGAAGTCTCGGAGCCTTGTGAACGTGACCCCAAAGACAACGAGCATCCACATTACAGCTTTTCAGCACCCTCATCCCCAGCACTGCCACCTCCTTCCCCACAGTGAACAAGAAGCTGCACCACCAGGCTGACCTGCCCCACACCAGATTTAGTCCTTACCTGAACTCGGGCCTCCGTGAGCTTGGTTCGCTGAGCGAGCTCCTCTCGTGTGTAGATGTCTGGGTAGTGGGTTCTCTCGAAGGCTTTCTCCAGCTCCTCCAGCTGCTCGGCAGTGAAGGTGGTTCGACTGCGGCGCTGCTTGCGCTTCAAAGGCAGGTCTGGTTCAGATTCGACGTCGGAGCCTTCGTCCAGCCTGTTACCTGGGGTGGGAAGGGAAGCAAAGGGGAGGTGAGGCTTGCATGGTGAGAAGCCAGAGAGGGAACAGCTAAAATGTAGAAGCTGAAACGCATGCATAAAGATATCAATACATATTGCTTTGACTTGTGCAGTCTAACTTCCTCTTGGGTTTTGTGTAGTATCAATGTTTAAGATTTCAATGTTCTTAAACCACCTTAGGAAGAAACAAAGAAAAACATTTCCAGCTCCACTTCACCTGTAGGTTGAGTTTCCCATAGGATACAGTTCCTCTTCTCCTAAATTCCCAAATTTCAGCAGGAGTTTTGCACAAGGCCAGATTCCCACAGCATTAAGATGCCATAAAATTCCTTTACCAATGTCTAATTTGGTCACTTATTTCCTCCACCTTCACTTGCCCTGCACCTCTGCCTTTCCCCTCTCCCTGCACCACACCTGAGGCGCTTATCAAACCCAAATAAGTAGAGCTTGGAGTACATAAGCCCAGTTTTGCTCAACTTGACAATAAAGTTTCCTGAAGTTCCAATAGTGTTTTTCAGTTCTCTCTTTTTGCTCCATACTATCATCACCCAAAAATCCGCCTTTTCTTTCCAGGGCTGAGAACAGCAGCTGTGATTTCCCCAACAGCTGCTCAAGCACGGCGGCAGTTTGAGGAGTACGGGGCAAATATCCCATCGGAGTTCACTTGTTTATACTGAGATGACCACAAAATGCCATTGCGTTCAGCTCGCTGCAAAACAAAAATGCTTTTATGTCTTAGGGTCACAGAAACTCTGCTACAGGGGAGTGGATGGCTTGTTTGGGGGGCAAATGCATCACCTTCAGAGCTTTTCCCTTCTCTAGGCCTGGCTTACCAATACACTGAGTCTTTACATATGTTCACCTTTTTAAATCAGGAACCATTTATTTCTCACTGAAGTCAGTGAGAAATTGACCTTTTGACTTCAGAGGAGCAGCATCTGTCCTACATTTTAAAGCCAGTTTTACTGTACAAAGAAATCTGTTACCAAACTAGCTTTTGGGTTATGTCCATTTTCAGGGAAGGTCTAGAGTCTCAAATGGTATAAAAGGAACATCTGTACTTGAAAATAACAGCCCTCCACATCTGGGTCCCAGATGATTTGGGGCAGGTAGAAGCACATCTGGACCTTGGAGCACCATGCTGCACAAAAGCACATCTGGAAACCTATAGCATACAGTAGATTTCTTAAAGTTAATCACTTAACTCACTATTTTTGGTTTAATTAATTAGCATGTTTTCTGGAAACATGAACAAAGCAAGGGCAGGGGTGTGTTTGGGTCCAGGATGCGAGAGGGCCACTGTGAGAGGAAAGGGAAGGAAAACACGCCAAGCTAAATGGCATTTAACTCTGCAGCTGTGCATATT
This sequence comes from Columba livia, assembly GCF_036013475.1. NCBI lineage: Eukaryota > Metazoa > Chordata > Aves > Columbiformes > Columbidae > Columba > Columba livia. The sequence continues at coordinate 5,368,556 of NC_088622.1, forward strand.
TCTTTACAGTAAATACACATTTCTGCATAGTTAGTACAAATGCTTAGTAGCAACTTTCAGCACAGGGATTGTCATTTGTGGCATGTTTCACACCTCATGTAACAAAGCTCCAGCACACTTGGCAAGTACTATGGTGGCAGCAACATCAACATGACTTTAAGATCTAACTCTTGGTCACTTGATTACAACAATGAAACATGTAACTACAGCTCATCCATATACTTGGTCCAACCGCTTACATGGTATAAACCAAATCTGGAATTCAGTAACTCCCCAAGTGAGGAAAAAATGTTTAGAAAAGGATCTGTAATGCGTTTCGTCTCCCATACTTTGCTCACTTTTTTTTCTTTTCCTGCGGAAGTCTGGAATGGAAAAACCAGCCATGCTGTCTTCAACAGCCTAACGCTCCTAATTTGGAGCTTTATGCTCCAAATCCCTGATTTGGCTACAAAGTTTTGGGAGAGGATGACTGATTGTCATGAGTAAGAATCTGTCCTACTCACAGCAGTGCTGGCGACCGCGCTGCCCATCATGTTGGCTACAGGGATAAAAAGGTGCAGAGCCAAACCTTGCAATACAAACTGACATAACACTTCATATCTGCGAGTCTCCAAACAACTCCCAACCGGCATTATCTCCATTTTACAACCGTGGCAGGGATGGCGGGAGTCACCCACCTACGGTCACCCTGTGAGTCAGGAGCAAGGCTGGGAAAAGAAGCCACAGCTCCTCGTGCCAAGTGTGAGGCTCCAACTACCCGACTACAAAGATGAAACCAAGAGAGCAAGAAAAATCCCAGGGCATGTCTGGAACCAGCTGGTCTTAGTAGGATGCAGCTGCTGCTGTCAGACACAGATTCATTAAATAATATAGAAAGTCTTTGAGCTGAGACAGACTGCGGTATGAGCTTATTATCTAATGCATCCCATATTATCAGTGGCAGGCTCCCTTACCTGCCTAAGACGCAACTCGAGGATCTAACAGGTCTTTTCCACTCCTAACAGCTGAAACCTGCTGGAACAAACTCTACCATAATCTCTGCAAGGTTTCTGCGCAATGAGAAGCTTTCACAAAGCTGCAAGAGTAACTCAAGGAGACTCCCTCACTAGGCAAGTCCAGGGAATTCACCCAAAACTTGAACACTACATTTCTAACCACACAACCCTGTGTTAAAAATGAATGCATGAGCAGAGGGAAAACCCCAGTTTGCAGCCTCCAGCACAATGGGGTTATTGCCATAGAAATAATGGTTAGCGTTTGCTGGTAGCATTTTACACTTAGCACGGACAGCACCGAACACCCTGTAAATATGAAGGTGGAGAAATATGTAGCAGCAGCTTCTTGTGTGGCTTACCAATCACTAGTTGTGATGAAGGATGGGAAACAGCTAGCTGTCCGGTACGCAGCTCCCCTAGGACATCAGACCAGCTAAAGATTGACAGAAAAGAACAGAATGGAGAGGAGAACGGAGGAAAAAAAATCTCACGGGAGGGCAAAACTGAGAGAAAAGTGTGTGTATTACAGGACACACACACACTGACCCTGCTATTTTTATTTTAAGAGCAATTCCATCTTTATTATTTAGCATAACTGCTCCACAGCTCAGAAACAAAAAACCCAAACTGCTCATATCTCTCTGCATTGCAATACTATTAGAAATAAAGAGACATAGGCTTCATTATGGGAATGAAAGCAAGTTTGCCAGTGTAAAAATTCATAAGACCTTCCCTCTGCTCGGGGGGGATATTCAAATGTACCAGCACCTTCTTGGAGCAGAGATACAACGCGGCTCGTGCAAGGGGTAGAGACGACTGCGGGAAGGGACTCGAAGGTCTGCGTGGACCAATGTCAAGTCCCACATCTCGGGGAGGATGAGCTGGGGAAAAACTGAACAAACCAAAACGGTTGTTTCTCCCCACGGAAATAAGTGCAGCCAGAGCACGTGCACAGGTGTGTGCGCAGGATGGCACAGGCAAGGTGACAAATATAAGCCTGGGCTTGTCATGGGACCCATTCTGGCATGAGGAAATGTGTAAATTATGGCCCACACACTCATAGTCCGGAGTAGCACTGACAGCTCAGGTTGGGGTACAATTAGCAAAAGCTGGGCAGAGCTCCCTGCAGGGGTTTAAAGGAACAGAAGTGGACTGGACCTTGAGGAAAGGAACAAGAAACACCCCCCAAAATTATGGTCTGGATACATCCTCCCTCTTCCCATTCCCTACACTCCTCCATATCCCTTCCTCCCCCTCCACCTTTCTCCTTTGCATCTCCATTCACTGCTTCTAGGCGTCTCTTAGCCCTGGAGTTAAATTAATCAATAGGATTAGGTGGAATCGGCCACAACAAGACCCTCCAGGCTCCAACTGAGCCCTTGATGCTCTACAAGGACCTGCTGCCTTGTCTTGAAGCACCTTGGTGCCGTCTGGAAGGATTGGCAGACAGGAACAGACATGAAAACGCATTCATTAAAGTGGGGATCGGATTTTGTGAGAGGGTAAAGGGGAGCTGCACGTTCTCTCCTTCAGTATTTCTCATCTCATTTCCCGTCTCTTTTTCTATCCCGCTTCCAGCTGCACCATCCTAAAAATTAAATATACGCTGGAAGGCAGATATGGAGAGGGGGAAGGGAATGGTTTTGTGAAGAGCTTTGCTACAACTGCACCTTTTGTGCTGCAACTGGCGTTAGCAAACTCACCCAGATGCTGCTGGAGCAACGGCGATGCTCCACAAAACTGGGTCGGGGGGTGACTGGCTGGCACGCCAATGCAGCCACAGGGGAACTTGGATTTAATGGCATGAAAGAAATAAGAAAAATCTCACTTTGAAGATGCCAGCAAGATCTGAGCATCCCCACGTTACAGCCCCATACCAAGTCTCCCCACTTTTCACAACGCTCTTCATCCAAAGCTCTTGTGTTTGGTGGCCCCAACGGCTACCCCTATATGAATGTGTACATATTTTTCCAGTCCCGTATAACTTCAAGTTATTTTATGCTGGAGGACAATTAAAGAGTCTCTCAATGACCTTGAAAAGAGCAGGTTTCACCTGCTGCATGATGCTTTTGCTGCCTGACATCACCTTAATAAATAGAGCCCCACTGCCATGGGACAGTGAGGAGGTACCCGTCCCATAGATGAAATGTCTCCTGATCGTGGGTACATTGTCAAGAAACCCTGAAATAATAAGATATATTATAGCTGAGATCCTTGCTGTGGACCTCAGCTACAGCACATACGCAGAGCAGGAAGGGTGACACTGCACATCTCGCACGTTCTACTCCCACAAAAGGATGCAGGATGAACAAGGATCACCAAGATGCAGCCATTTATTCACAGAGCATGTCCCCTGCGCCGGACCCTGCAGTCAACAGCTTCAGAAGCAAGAGCTGAAACTCTCCCTGATTTCTTAGCATCTGCCTTCCCCTCTGGCAGAAAGCAAACAAAACCCATCAAAATGCAAACAAGCCCATGAAAAGCCAGAGAGAAGGGCGACGCAGTAACAGCATTGCAGGCACAGAATTGTATCGCTTTGATTTTTCTCTCCAACGCAAAATCCACAACACGTTTTTCTCTCTCTTTTCAGAAAATGATGAAGCCCTGAGTTCACAACGAGAGGTGCACATGTGTGCACACTCACCTCCAAACCTATTCAGCAGCAGGTGGGACTGCAAAGGGGGACAGGGGTGTTTCAAATTCATCTCTCGCCCCCCTTCCCCTGTCCAAGCACATTCCCAGACATAAAAAACCAATAATCGACAGCACATACAATAAAGCTTGGGCTTCCCCCTCCCTACCCTTTCCAACCTGTAAACTCCCCATTCTCCAGCATTTGCTCGTGCGTGCGCAGCTGTATTACAGTTTAACATAGTTTAGAGGGCTGTGGTGTGGAGCAGCAGCAGAAAACGAATCACATAATAGTTGATATGCGTTTTAATCAAGTAATTCGGCCCAAGCAGAATGATAGTGCCTGTTGGTGGGGTGCCCTTGAATACCAAACAGACTGGGTAGCAGGCCTAGGAAAATGAAAAAGTCATTTACAGCTCAGCTGGGGACTGCAGTGTTCAGCAAAGCATTAGCGTGGGGGCCTTCGGAGATCAAGGTTTGGGTATTTTTCTATTCTTTTTTCCTAATTCAGGCACTGAACTGGCCAGCTGTAACCAAACCAGACTGAGGTAATGTCCATTATGGGCTTTACAACTTGGAAATAATACTCACAGTGGAGCTGATGCTCTTGAACAGGGAGGGAGAGACAGCGTGTGTCTGTCTGGAGGGAATACGGAAAAGTGCAGGGGGGTCAAAGAGAAAAGTATTTCACAGCTGGATAATTCCCTCATCACGTCAAGATCTCTACTGAATAAGAGAGATCATATGTGGAAGGAGAAGCTGTAGGAAGGAGGGAGAAAGGAAAACTGGAGGTTTCATGGATGAAAAGGGAGCACATGCAAAAGGTGTCCAAGCGTATGCACATCCCCACGCACGGGTGACAGGACACAGCCTGTCAGCCGAATGACCACAGTGAGAACCACACAACCTGTTCCAGCTTGGGACATGGTATCCAACAATTTCTCCACATCTGAATCCCAAAGATTCACCAGGATGAGCCCCACGTTCACATGCTGAGCTTGAAGACTCAAAGGTGGTGCAACGTCTTCAGTTTTCCCTGGTTCTGGCTGTCCTGAGCATTCACCCCAAACTTACTTTCCTCCCAGCTCTGCCAGAATTTGCCCCTTAACTCATGGATTGGCTCCGTGATTTTAAGAAAACTCTTATACAGGAGTATCTCACCCTACATCTCCTTGAACAGGTACCTTCCCCTCCTTGGCTCAGTGCTAGCTGGGTTCATGGGCACAACTACAAGTGGAGCACTACATGATTTTGGAAAGAATAAGCTACACAAACTCTCTTCCTTGGAACTGTCATCTACCACCAAAAGCCTCTTGCCGATACAAGGACTTGCACTGGGTGAAGACACATCCAACAGCTCTCCGCATTCCTCTATCAATTGCAGCCATTCCGGTAACTCCATTCAGGTTGGGAACGTACCTTTGCCTTGAAGCTGGAAGCTAAATTAGATGAAGGCTTTTCCAAGCCCACAAAGAAGGAATTGCATCCCTAACCAGATGCTCCTTCATAATCCATGCCATGCATATAGACCAAGCAAACTCCTTTGCAGTTCTGGCAAAAGCCAAAAAGCTGTACTCATTTATCTCGGTGGAGGGATCTGGCCCCGAAGGCTCCATCTACTCTGCATGTGAAAGTTGTAAGAGACATGAGGGCCCCAGCAAATCCTGCCGCAAATCAGGTCTGGCAGTGGAGGTACCAGCTGCAGTGCCCCCATGCAAAGACACATGGTCACAAAAAACCCAACATATTCTGTTCCTTGCGAGGAGCGAACAAAACCAAATCATCCAGAACATTTGGAGGAAGATGGGGAGGGAGGGAGGGCAAAAGACAGCCTATGTCTCCAACAGCCTTTGTTAATTCCCAGCACTGGCCTGAACATAAACAGATGGAATATCCATCAACTCCAGTCGTCTTTTCTTTTCTTTCAACTTTTTTCTAGTTCTCGCCTCCCTGCCCCCTCCACCCCTAACACTCTTTCTTCTGGCTTTTGTTTGGCCTTTTAAAGAACCCCGAGGTAATGAGGCCTGCCCCAACTCCCCAGCACATCTGTGAAGTCCATAAAAGGCCCCTTTTTCACTTCAATATTCATAGCCGCGTGCTTGTGGCAGGCGCAGGATCCAGCGGAGGGCTGCACGAGAGGGACCGCAGGGGCTGGCTGGCTCCTTTACTCGCATTGAAACGATGTCGTTAGAGAGGCATCAATAGCGCTCCCAAAATTGGGAAGCAAAGGGAGACCAGCTGGGATACGGGGGGAATAAAGAGGCAAGGAGAAGAAAAGGTCTGCTCACTTTCTCTGGAGTTTTCCCTTTTTTGCTTTCTTCCTTTTTCAGCTTCATTTCCCCAGTTCCCTTAAATAAATTTCTTATAGACATGGGGAAGTTGACAGAGCAGCACAAACACGTCCCACTCGTGGGTCTGAGCCACACAGGAGAATTTGGCACAGGTATCCAGGATGCTCGAAGCCTGCTAGAATTATGGATGGGAGATCTGATCCTTTGATAACCACCTTGATTTACCAATTAAAGCAGCAGGTAGACCCAAGACAGATCACCTGGCCTGCAGTGTACAAAGCCAGGCCCTTGATCCAGGCAAGGATTGGTGTAGATATGGTATCTGGGGTTAAAAACACAGTAGGTGACTGATTTAAGCAGATAATTAAATGTACATTTTTAGCTTGGGACTCTGTGTTTTGTTTCAAGCTCAAGTCAGCACGCAGCCTCTGTCCTGTGTGCTCGGCTTGAGGCCCTGACTCTCACCCCCTAAATTCATGCCTTGCCTCCACCAGGTTGAACCTTATGCTGGAAACCAAGGACATGCAAGGAATTCCCCGTAATGCCAAACTTGCTGCAATCCCACCTTTGTGCCCCAGCTGTGCCCATGTTCCCCCACCAGCAAGCATACATAACACCACAGCCAACAGAGCAAGGGGGTGAACCTCCAGGAGCCCGTTACACCAGTTTGCCTCCTCATTCTGAGCACAATACAATATCTAACTGCTCCCCACATGCGTTACGACCACCCTCCGAGGGTGCCTGGAGGTACAAATACCGTAATAGAAAAGACACTGTACTATTCAAACACCTTTGTGAAAATAACACTCAGATCCACAGGAGAAAGACTCAGAACTGACCCCAGCCAGACGACAGGCATTTCTGGAGAGTTTTGCCCTTATACCTCCATTCTCACCTTGAGAAATGTGTGTGCTTCTATCCCAGACCAAATCCCCCACGCTTAATCTATTCCAGCACTTTTAATGTAGTAGTTGTCTCAAAACTGACTGAGCAGAAGCATCGTGGCTGTGTCTCAGGTGCTGCTGATCCCTAAGCAAAAGTTTCCTTTCTCCAGATCTGGGCTGGAACCCACTTGGTGTAACATGTTCATCAGCACATCACATATGCACAGACATGCTATCTCCGACGTCTGGCATCCTAGCGAGGCACGCAAACCCAGGTTTCCCAGTTTCTCGGCTGTGACAACCTCTGCTCCTCCTGGCTTTGTCCCAGCATGGCTCTGCTTGTGTACTTGAAGTTCTGCCACCCCTTCTGTTCCAGTTCTGAGCCCCACACACTCTGCCAGCACATCTCAATCTTGGCTGATAGCTGCCTTGCTATTCTTACCCTGGGGTCCCTGCACAGCTCCACCATTGCTCCTCCATCCCAATTTGCAACACCCTCTTTTATTTTCATCCTAAACCCCTATATAGCTCTGCCAACGGCCCTTAATCTTGTCCTGTAGTTCCTCTGCCGTTCCAGCCCTGGGCCTCCCTGCCTGGATACATCAAGTTAAAGACCTTTCAATATAAGACTCTTTCAGGAAAGATCAACAAATTTAACCTCATAAACCTTTCCCAATCCTGAAAAACCAGCCTGTGAGAATGAGGCACCAGAGACCACTTAACCACACATGAGAAACACATTCCTCCTGCTGTTTGCAAGCCTTGCTTCATTTATCTGAATGTCAGACCGGCTGCCTGAAGCCAAGAGGTGTGCGAGAAGAGGCACGAGCGGCCACTTCGCTTCCTTGACTTTGTCCTCTACCGTGTCTGTGAAAACAGGGGCATGCAGCAAAAGTTATTAAGGCAGTTGTCCTTGGAGAGCATCTGATTCTTTTTCCTGTCTTTCGCTTCCTTCCTTTTCCTGTGTCCTTATGCTTTTTTATTTATATATATACACACGATATATATATATGCATATGCGTGTATATATACACACGTCCTCTCCCGCTTCACTGCTACGTCCACTTGCTTTCCTGCTCTCTCTACTGCACTTCTGCCAACTCCATCTTTCCATATTTACACCCCTCCCCTCCCTACTTTTCTCCCAACACACACAAACACTCACAGCTTTACATTCATTTCAGCCCACGGAGAAAACACCAAAGTACGTGACTGTAAAAGAGCTCTGGGTGAAAAGGGCCCGCAAAGCAGAGCGTGTCCCTCGTCAAGTTGGCCAACAGCAACTCCGGCTGCCGCTGAAAATGTGTTGAGAAGCTGGACTGTGACATTCGCCTGCAATTGAACCCCTCTGCTTGTCTCTGCTGCTCTCCGCTAGCCGAGCCGGGAGAAGAAAGAGAAGAAAGAAAAGTATCGGGAGGAGAGAATGCAAGTGACAGAAAGAAGGATTGAATGAAGGAGTGAAAAGAAAGAAAGATATCCCTGCGCCGCTTGGTCCTTTATCAGCCCTGTCATCTGGTGCAGGGCCCTGTTCGCATTGTCTCACCTTGGACAAAACAAAAAGGCGTTTTTGTGCAGATTCCTTTAGAGCTGCCAGAGCCCGCACCTTAGGGGGTCGCTAAAGGCTGAATGTGCAGCTGACAGCCCGGCGCAACCCGATGTGATATCAATAAACTCCGACACGTCAACTCTTCAGCACAGCTCATGTGGAAGGTACGGCTTGAATATTAAAATCTCCAGCGGCCGGGAAATAAGCTTGGGGTGGAGAGGGGGGGAGGAGGTGGCTCAGAGCAAGACAAGGTCGATGAGCGAGGGGGCTGCACTAGCACAAGCTAGGGGCAAGGCAGCCAAAACAAGAGACACCATTCCGGATCTGCTACCTGCTGTCTCAGTCACTGTGCCTTGTCTTTTTTCAGTTTTATTCCTGACCACCAGCGAGGACAAGAAGCGTAGAGGCCTGTACAATGGCTTCCACACCAGGTCCTGGGACAAGGATTCTCTTTAAGAACCAAACTAGACAGGAACACAACAGCCAAACCAAAACCTGCGCACAACTGCTCGATATTACATCCTACCTGCTGCTTGGCATTTGCTTCAGGGCAGGCACAGCGTATGCACAAGTGAGAAAACATACTACCTCTTCACGTACTGCTGCTTATTCTATAATGGTGAACAGCGATAGAAGTACTGGTGCTTTTGCATGGCTGTTAGCCCAGCTAGAAAACATCTTCCTCTGCAGACACTTTCCATCATTAGGTTCCAGAGTGAACACACCTAGCTGAAATAGGAGGCTGCTCGCTCCATGACAACTGGACTGTGTTAAACTCAGAGCCACACCAGGCTCTCTGAAGACTGCATAATGTCCACAGCCTCCGTTTTCACTCAGATCACAGCTTTGAAGTTTTATTTTTGCAGTAAAGGTTAGAGTATATTTTGCTCCCATCAAATACCTGGAGTCTCAGATGCCAGTTCCTCTAAAGGGGTGGGGGAGGCCAAACCCATCACCAGCACAGAGCTGCGCTGAGCGTGTCCTTTAGCCCAGCGAAGGCAGGACACAACTGTCACACGAGGCCACGACCAAGACAGAAGTAGTTTCCAGGTCTCTGGCCCTATAGAGCAGTTTTTTTCAGCAGGTAGGCAGATACATGCATCATCTTCTGTAGGTTTCATCTGCCAAATATTTCTCAGGATACACAACTTCAGTCTTTAGGTATTTTAAAATATAACAAAGGGTCTTTCAGGAGCTTGCAACCATTTGTCTCTCTTGGATTGTGATCCTAGGAGGCAACTGTGCCCTAAGAAACACCCAGCAAAAGCTGAAACCTCTCACAACTACTTCTTGCTTAGGAATTCAAGGCAAGAAGCAAAGTCAAAACCATTTCCCACCATCATTAAAGCAGAAGGAGCTCTGCTCCTGCCAGGTGGGGAGACTGAATACGTGCAGAATAATGTTTTAACCTCTCAGTCACAGATGGAAACAGGTATTTCTGCGACTAGATATATTTTGGTTAGAACTGTGCAGTTCTTGAGTTTTCCAGTTTGACAGTCAAATCCCCCAAATGCAGAGAGGTGAGAGTGTTTCAGGATAATCTGAAATACCTTCTGTTTGATGGGACTGCTTGTTCATTTAACTAAAGAATCAACAGATCTTCATCTAAGGTAGTAGAAACATTTCAGCTGACATGAAATGAAAAGCCTTGATTTGTTTTCAAATTATTTGATTAGTTGTTTTTTAATTAGAAGTAGCTTCATTTCAACATGAAGCTGCAATTTGAGAAGACACTGAAAAACCTCTTGTATTTTTTCATTCCCCTCCCACATGTGGCCAATAGCTCTGGAATCTTTGCAGAGGCCTCTGGTCTTGGTTTAGCTCAGTTTTGACCATGTGCCCTTTGCCAGTCACAGAAATCAAAAGCAAGACAACCCCGAGCTGGTGCTGTGTTGTTCAGAGATGCGATGTGTCTAAAAATCAAACTTTTGGGTTTCCCGAGACGACTATTGTGCCAAAGGGAGAGGATTTCTGTGCATGGCTCTCTGTGACCTGCACAGACACACACAGACTTCTGTGGCATGAGCTGATTTCTGGCAGTCAGGTAAGCAAGGTGAAAAAAAGTATATATATCTATATATATCATATATAGGACTGACACTAGTAGCTAACAAAACCAGCAAATAAAATCAGTACTAGCAACTCTCACTCAAAAAAAAGGTCAGAAACCCAAGTGCTACAAGAAGCAAATTCTCACCCTCAGCTTGAACAGACGGAGCAAGTGCACAAGTGTCACAGGGAAAATAGTTTTCCAGCTACTGATGAGCCCACGTGAGAATCACTCGCCCTTCAAGGGGCTCGGTAACATGGAAGTTAGTTCCACGCCATGTAGTTTTGAAACTGAGCACTGACCATGTAAAAACCAAACCCCTTTCATCCACCCCTTCTTCCCAACCAAATTTTACAGACCAGAGAAAATTAGCTGGAATGTTTAATGAACCTTTTGATATTCATACTTCTTCAGCTGGTAAATAATTTCATTCTGCACGCTGAGGACATTCAGGGTGCAAGCATGGAGGTTTTCCTCTTGGGGTAGGGTAAGTTCGCTCAGCTAAATTAAGAAATTACCTCTCCCTGAAATTTGAAACACTTCAGAAATGCAGTTGTCTGAATTGTCCAGATTCTCTGTGTTTCAGAGTGTGAAACACTATTAACTGTTATTTGTGTTTCTGGAGTTCCTATAGCCCGTAACTAAGGTTAGGCAGGGGTTTTGCACTGTAACAATGCAAACGTGGACAAGACAAAGGAACTGGATGGTGGAAATTCATTTTTTACATGTCTGAGTCAATACAGGAAATAAAATTTGGATGTCCTGACTCCTGGGTCCCTGGCTGATCCTTTTCAGACTTTAATGCCAAAAAAAATTCATTACTTGATCTTATCCCTTGCACTTTTCTGCTTAACTGCTCTGTAAGTCCCAAGCTCACAGTTAGGTGACAGCATAACTTTTTGCGAGACATCATTCTGCTGAATATCACCTGCAGCTCTAACACATTATTCAAGTAAGTGATTAGCCTGCCCTTCTTACTTCAACACTTTCCTCCGTGCCTAAAGATTCCCATTTCATGCTTCGAAAATCCCAGAGAGAACAAGCTCTTGGGTCACACGAGTTTGCTGGTCAGCCCCGGAGCTGTCAGCAGCAGTGACAAGGAAGACCCTGCTACCAAGCGGAGCATTCAGATACCATCTAGCAAATCCAACAGGTCAGCACAGGTTTGAAATGGAAGGCACCCTTTGCAAACTAGAGTGGTTTTTGTTTTAATGGATGTTTTCTGAACAGCAAGACAAGCCAATATTGGAATAACTTTGTCCACAATGCAAAATAAACTATGCATGAGGAGAGTCTGAAGATTAAGCAGCAGACCTAGACTTGAAGCCTCAATAAAACACAAACCAAAGAGCAGGACCTTACTCCCTGGATATTAATTTAAACCCCGGGTGTGCTGTGGGGAGAAACCCCACGGGGATATTCAAGCCTTGGGCTCCACTTGGCAGCAGCGGGAGCTGAGCCCCTTCTGGGAATGGCAGGGCTGCCCCGTGTCACGTAGCCACCGTTCCACTCCCCACTGCGAGGGGCCCCAGCGCTGGATATTTGCAACCGGCTTTAGCGTCACAGTGGGAGCTGGAGAGGACTTACCAGCCCTTTGTGATGGATACGCTTTTCGGTCCAATGCTGCCAGCGCTATCGCTATTAGAAATGCCACCAGAATACAGGAGAGATTTTCCACTCCCTTCTCATCCATTATCTTATCTGTCTGTATTGTCCCCCGATTGGTATGGGGCTTGGGGACAGCTGACATGCACAGACACAACTCAAGAACTTCCAGCAAGCCTTGAACCTCGTCGTGCAGGCCACGACGGGGTCTTTTGAAGGCGCGCTTTGCACACTGTGTCTCTGCGATCTGCGCGAGATGCTGATATTTCTGGGAAAAAGAAAAACCCAAACTTTTAAAGTGCGGCGCATGCCCCACAACTACTTAGTATTAGATGGAGGGACCCATCTCAAAGCAGTGGAGATGAGCAGCCCCTTTGTACCTACAAGCAATCTTCCCCTCGCTTAGATTATTAAGGATTTTGCCTCACGTTGACTCCACGGGAGCTTTGTCGTGGTAGGTGCTGTACAAAGCCCTGAAAGCACGTGGTAGTACCTGCTCCACAAGCAAATACCAGCAAAAAACAGCGTAAATACATTTCAACAGCTGGGTCAAAAACATTCACACTCAGTTTTAGTTAAGTTCATAACAACCGTCCATAACCAGTCTTAGAAAACCGGTGGGAATGGCACAGATTTTTCTTTACTAGAAGCACAATCTAATATTTATTTTATATCCTTGCAGAATTTCACTCGGATCAATTTCATTCCCAGAGGATGGAAGAGTTTCTTTTCCAAGAACTGGAGTTCCCATCAAAAGCATACACTAACTTAAAAGTCACGTATTTTTAGATTTAAAAAGTAGCAGTATTTATAAAAATGAGAATTTTTAGTCACAGGAATAATGATATTTAGATTTCAAATATTTTCTTAGGCCATAATAATGCTACATTAAAATAACTCCTTACAATTTGTTATCAATTTTTACAACACCTAACTGGCTTTCTTTAAATTTTAATCCATTCTAAACACTAGGACTTCCAAGTTTTTGTTGATGGTACTCGAGATATTTCCCAAACCTGCACAATGTCACCCTCTGCTGACGCATTCAAAAAGAACTTTTTATAAAAAAAAAAAGAGATAAACGGTCAATTTAATCCAGTATCCTACCCCTAGCAGCTCCCAATGCTGGATACTTCCCGATGGAAACAGGCTACTCCATAAATATCTCCTGCACCGTTACTTCTGTTAAGTGAAGGGTAATCTTCCCAATGCCCACTAATTCATGGTGCAAAAATCTTGTGCTTTTTTCCATTAAAAATAGTTATTCGATACATGGGATCAAACTGGGGAAGTACCCAGAAGTTCAGCTGCTCCAGGACAACTTGAGCCTGAAGGCCCAGGCTGGAAAAAGTCTCCCAAGAACCGCAGAGAAATCAACATTTGGAAGACTTTTACATAAACGAAGAGGGAATCAAAACCCACAAACGTTTCATTACTTGTCAGCAACATTCTGCTACGACAACTGAAAGCCTGAGAGGAGTTTGAGACTATCTAAATAAGGTCATGAATAACTACTCTTTATTAGAAAAGCTTTTATATTCACAAGACAAGTCCTGAGTCCTCTTGCTGGTCTCAGCTCACTATGCAGACTTATTCACTTAATTTTTCTAACAGTTTGTGTTTAAAAAGCACTGACCTAACACGGGTCTCTTAGCACTTCCTAAGCCCTGTTCCACAAGCGTTAATTTGAGATGGGAATTACACAAAAATGCGTTCATGTGATACTTACTGGGTTCAAGTGGCCAGGTAAATTTAAACAGAGCAACACATTTGACTTACTAGCAAAGGTACACACCTAAATAAAGATGGTGAAAAGCACAGTAAAGGCTGACAAACTATATACCAATAATATTACAACTTATACGCCTACATATTCTGTGCACAATACCTAAAGAACTGGACAGACATGGAGAACAGAAACAGTACTGGGGTAAGTAACAAAAGGCATAAATACAAATAACAGGTATGTGAATGAAATTGCGCCTCCGAGGTTCTTTGTGAATTTTAAGAGGCATTTACAGCACGTATATTGTGTCCTGTTAGAGTGCTGAGTCAGCAGGCTCCGTGCTGATGTCTTGTAACAGAGAAGTGGGATTTATCCTAATAAATATCCTGGAGTTAGGAGTTTGAAAGCCTTGCTCCAAGGTAGATGTCACTGATCAGGTGTGCAGTGAACACAGGCAGAGAGATACAGGGGAACGCATGCCCAGTGGGTTGACAAATGATAGGTACGTTTGTTTCTTAACCTAAAAATTGTCACTAGATGGAAAAAAAAAGTGGGAATGACTGAAGACAAGAAGTGTACTTCCACCAATATGCTAGTAACTCAAAATAAAACAGGAGAAAAAAAAAAAATGAAAAAAAAAAAAGAGAGAGAAGTCTAGAAGCCCTTGGGATGAGATCATCTGTCACCACAGTCCAGCAGAGCTGTCATAAAATAAATAAATAGTCTGGACTGTCTGCAGGGGTGACTACAAGTCAGTGACATTGATCCACACGTCCATCTGGATGAAAACTTGTTTGCAGGCAGAGCCTTCACTCGGTAAAAAGTGCCTGCTATGGCTCCTTCTGCTCATCATTGCTCCCTCCCTAACTCAGAGATAACGAAGTTACAGAGCTCGCTGTAACTCACTAAGAAAGCACGGAGATTTTTTTTCCTATCCCTTCAGCTTCCTCTGAAACAAACCCAACAACAACTCAGCTGGTCTTCCTCTATTATTTTTGTTGGAGAGTCTCTGCCAGCCCCTCCCTCCCCGCGGATCTGCTGCTAATAAGAGTCGTGTAAGTTTGTTGTACACCTGCCAAATTTTCTGGTGAGACCAGGAGCCAGCTTGCACGGTGGTTGTTTTCCCTGGACAAAAGACCCAGCAAGGGCAGGCAGGAACACGGCAGTACCTGGATGCTGGTGCTGGAGAACACAGTAGCAACTGCCCTGTGCTTCACCACCAATGGTGGGAATAGGAATAAAAGAAGCAGCATAGAAGAGCACATGAAAAAAATTCATGGAAACAGCTGTCAGGCATTGGAACAGGCTGCCCAGGAAGTGGTGGAGTCACCATCCCTGGAGGGGTCTAAAAGGCATTTAGACAAGGTTCTTAGGGACATGGTTTAGTGTTAGGTTAGGTTATGGTTGGACTTTATGATCCTGAAAGTCTCTTCTAATTGAAATGATTCTATGATTAGCACTCGGTGAGGAATGCCCTTGGAGAGCATTAAAAACCAAACCCAGCCCCTGTGATGTGCTTTAGGGAAAAAGCCAAGGCTGAACCTAACACAGTATTTTCTGTGCGCTGCTTTTATTGCAAAGCACAGACGTTTGGGCTGTGGTAGCGCCCAGGGCTGTACAGACCCCTGAGCACAGCAGCACACAAAGAAAAGCCCAGAAAGGGCTAAACCAACTCACCAGCAAACTCAGATGTCTCAGGGAGTGCTGCCTGTGGGCAGATGGCACTTCCAGCACCGACTGCAAGAAGGGCACTAACCTCGGGTCCCCACGGTTGCCACGGCCACTCTGAGCAACTGCCCACAACAGGGCGGCCCTGCCCAGCTTAATGTCCACATTATTAGGGCTGTCTTGCCTGATTAATTGCCAAATCGGGGCTGGCTGACCGTGTCACAGCCACTCCAACACACAGACCGAGACCTGGCCCCGACTGCCCTTTGTGCGCCGCCCGGCTCACCTCAGGTGAGGAACTGCGCTCCCATTGGCTCCCTGCCCCGCAGGCCCGCCCCCTGCGGGTAGCTCAGCCAATCAGGGCTGGGCAGACGCCCGGCTGTGGTGGAAGATTCCAGAAGCGGGAGGTGGTTCATGTGCCCGCCGGCCATTACTGTGGGGAAGCGATGGCTGTTCCCGCAGGCACTCAGTGCCCGCGGTGGCCTGGAGACGGGCTGGGGGAGTAGAAAAAAAGGCCGTTTTCCCTTACCCAAAAGAAGACAGGGCCTGGCCTTGCCTCCCGTCCAGCCTGAAGGCAAAAAAGGGGCAGGAGTGCCTGTGGCATCCATTTGCTGTGAGGGAGCAGAGGGGAGCTGTGCATGCACACCCCTTGCTGTACCTGACCTGGAGAAATGGCAGACTGTACACATACGCAGGCACGTCACAAGAAGAGCCAGAGGCCACAAATGCATTTGCAAAGAGCAAGTTTTATTTTAGTTCCCTTTCTACTGGGGGATCTCCGAAGCCACACCAGAGCTCCCAGGCAGAGGTGACAGAAGCGGGGACGCAGGCGCTGCTCAGTTCACCCTGCTGGAAGATCACCGGAACTGCTGAGCTCGCCTGTATTTCAAGGCTTCAGGCTGGCACAGCCTCCCGCTCTTTCTCACAACAAAGCAGGAATCTCAGACATAGTAATAAGGTGCCTAGAGTTTCTCACAGGCCTATGTTACCCAACACAGAGGTTCTACTCATCAAGCACACAAGGTCAGTAAAACAATTAGTGTGATGTATGTGCTTTTTCTACCAACAGGTGCAACTCACTTGAGGGTATTTACATTTAACTAACCTCCTCACCAAATCTTCCGCTATATCCCCATACACAGACTAAAAGATTTATCTCTGAGATCTGGGACGTGGAGAGGCTGGGGGTGCAGGGAGCAAGGACAGGCGGTTATAGGTTATAATTGTGGTAGCTTGCACAGGCCCTTGTGCAGAAAGAGCAGGATTTTGGTGTCTCTCTGGACAGAGAGAGATGTTTGATGGATTTTAATAGAATAACTTTGAATAACCCAGAAGCTGGGGAGGAAGAAACTCAACGGCAATAAAAAATAGACTTAGTAGGTCATCTTCTGCACATGTCAGGCAGCACAAGGCTGTTCTTGCCAGTAAGAATTTTTCCTCCAAAAGTTGATAGTTCAGTTTAAGTCCCAGCGCTTTTTCTAGTGTCCAAATGCCACAAGAGAGGGAAATCCGGGCAGTCCGACTTCGCTAACCGCTGAGTCCTAAAATCTTTCTTTTTTTTTTTCCTTCCCCTGTCCCTATTTCTTTTGATTCAGACAAAACTCCCTCTGAAGTTGAGTGGACCAAATACGAGGGCATTTGCTCAAAGCTCAATTCAGATGTCACTGGGGGTAAATCTCCATAATGCCAGCTGGCGCTTGCTTGAGTGAGCAGTCATTACTTGCTAAGTCGACCGCCTAGTAAAACCTGAACCAGGCCTGGAGGAGGAGAAGTGGCAAAGGGACGAGCCCGATATTGGGGAAAATGGGGTTCAGAGCACCACAGACATTTATTTAATTAAAGACGAGCTGTTTGCCGTCTGTTTGCAAGCGTGGATCACAGCACGGTCCCCAGAGAAAAGCCGTTTGCAGGTATTCTGGTAATAAGGCCAGGCAAGCAGCTTCATCCATAAATTGTATCAAATAAGACAACACAGTTCATGTCACAACATCCCAATCTGGTCCATCGAGTGATCTGCAGAGGGCTTTAAGCATAATTTATGGAGGCTAAGTGCCTAATAGTGCGTTGGTTTAAAAGTCGCAGGCTCTGCTGAAATGAGCGGTCCACTGGTTTAGAATGGTTAAAAATAAGTCTCACGGGCTGCTAGGAACTGAGTGAGATGTCCTTGATCTTTTTTTTTGGTTTTCTTTCACTCTGCGGGCAGGACCTCGTGCTTATTTCTTCCAGCTTAAACAGTATAGGACACGTTAAAAAAAAGAACAAAGCAAAAAAGCCCGAACCGAAAACCTCGATGGTAGGAGGGGGGGAAAAGTTAGCGAAAACTCAATGAAGGCAACAGCCGTTTCTTCCCGCCTCAGGTCTGATTCAATCAGGTCTTTCAAAAGAAACTCCTGTCACCACAAACTGTCTTTTCATGCCAGATTCCTCCTGCTCCCCCTCTCTGCCCCATCCCAGCGACTTCCAACAGCAACCGATCAATCTCCAAGCGACACCCTGGTCGCCCCCCCTGCTCCCAGCTGCCTCCAGCCACCGCCGTTCCCAAGCAAAAAGCAGCTTCACCCAGGAAGGTGGTGGAAAAAATGTGGACAAATTTCTGATTTGCAACACTCTGGGAATGGGTTTATTGCCATTGTTTGAGTGCAAATGTATAAATAAAGCAAAACGAAGATTCCAGGGTGAGTCCGATGAAAAGCAGAAAACAAGAAATTTTATGGCCATAAGTGGCGTGGGCTAATGGTGATTTTTGAGGCACTGGACCATGGTAGTTACTTAGCTAAATGATTGCTGTGAAACCGGGCAAGAGGCTTATTTCTTAATTACTGTTACATATTATGTCAAGCTGACACTTCAAGGCATGCTCGGGCACTGATAAAGTTAGCCAAAAAAAAGAAAGAAACCAACCACAAACTCTTACCATTCTGAGAGGCTGTTTTTAAAGCATGTTACTTGGGGGTCACGGCTGGCGCTGTGAAAAGGCAAGGCTGGCCCCCCAAAAACGAGTGCAGAGGGCTCACACTCCGCTTTACCTTTACATCCATAGGGTAGGGCAGGTGCAGAGAAACCTCTGGCACTGGGACAGAGGGAGAGGACAGTCCCTTCCTTCCTCTGCTGGTCCAGATTTTGGAATTCCATTGCCCTGCAGCCACCTCTTTGCCCTGAGCTGGCAACCACTTCTCTTCCAATGGCTTTGCCCCAGTGTAACATCGTAACGGGGGGCAGGAGCAATCAAGCTGCTAATTCCCTACTCCCAGATCTATCTTTTTGTATTATATTTATCAGTTATAATTTATATTCTACATATGCTTTGCTCACGCATAGCCCGTATGTAGAAAAATCTCACTTTGAGGTAGCTTAAATTTACAGTTCCTTATCTATCCCATAGGTTTACAGTCCCACAGGCTGTAGTTTGGTTACTTTACAAAATAAATATATATGTATTAAGTTCCCAAGCGTCCTCTCCCTCACTGCCCAGTGCAGCGAGAGGAGTACAAATCCTGCACAAAAGCATGGTGTCTGCATTAAAATCTTAAAATTTGAGCACACAATTTTGTTGGTGTATTTTTTCCCCAGTCCAAACCAGTGCACTCCAGGAGAAGAGAGAGAAATTAGACATTTGCAACATCTCGAAATAAACAGCTCACCGCTAGAGAATATTGAGCTGGGAGAGATGGACAGAGCAGCATCACAGTCCTACATGATCCCTGGTTTTAATTTGCTTTAATCGGCCAAATCAACACCTCTGTCTCCACAGACCCCTTCAATTTGTGGCATGCGAAATCCAGATACTAGATTTACAGCTAGGTCAGCTTTACCCTATGTAAACTGTTTATACCCTAGATTTAAAAACAAAACTGAACTAGACAAACAACAGAAACACCTCACTGTGCAAGAGTGCTAATGGCAAAATACATTCACACCTTATTTAATAACCCAAACTGCATAGCTGCAACAAGTAAGCTCATCCCGAGATGCTTAACTTACATTTTATAAGCAGAAAACTCTTCTCTCTGAAAAAAGAATGGAAAATTAAAAGTCCTCGCTGAGACTCCTGCTCAGACTGAGACATTTCATTCCCTTGGAATTAGTTTCTGTCCTCAAAACTCCTCTGAACAAATGTAATTACTTGTAAATCGCGGGGCTTGCTTCACAGCTAGCTGGCTGTGCTCCCGAAAATGCATCGGTCGCCCATTGATGTTGGAGAACAAGGGCACTCTTTCAAAAAAAAAAAAAAGTAAAAGAATACAAAAAGTCAGGCTTCTTTTTTTTCTTTTTCTTCCAGCTCTTTGGAATAATTTGCCTTCAAGAGCCCTGGATTCGCTCCAGTATTTTTGAGGTAGGAAACATGCAGAGGTTTAATTCTTTACTGACTCCATCAGGTTCAGGTTACATGTTGGGGTATAAAATTATAAACAAATGGACAGCATTTCCATTTCTGAAGCGTTTCCAGTCCCCTTGCCCTCTGAAAGGTACATCAGATGCAGTGTTGGATGAGTGAAGGGACCCAGGTGGCTTCACCAGGACATCCTTTCCACCCTCCTCATGTCCCAAACCCAGATGGCTGAGCAATTTCAATTTTTCAGTCCCTGTAGTGGGGAGAATAAGCTGTAATTTGTCTGGTTTGGGAAGCAGCTCAGCCCTAATCGAGATCAAAGGTGCCAAAGAAATTGGGTAGGAATACACCAATTTTTACTGCAGCTCCATTAGCAAGTGCCGTGGCATTTTCAGGGGGAACAGTGATCCAGACCAACTTGGCAAACAGCCCCAGAGGTGTTTTCTCCCTCTGTTGCAAAGAATTGCCGTCACTAGCTCTGTTGTATTTTGCAACTGGGAAGTATGGAAATTAAAACTGTCGCACAATTCTAATTGTGGCTTATAGTTCCCAGAGAGAGGAGGGACAAAGTGACACCAGCACCACCGATGTCACTATGTGTTCTAACACATTTCAAGTAGATGATCCTGCCCAACCCACCGAGCCCCCCGCAAAGATAAGAGGCTCGAATGGCAAGAACACACAGGCAACTGGAGGGAATGTTGGAATCAAAGGCAGCCAAGCCCCGTGCAAATCACCGAGAGCCTGAGTTTTCCCTTGATATCACCGTTTGTCATTAGTCACCACAAGTGCGGCACTTCTCACGATGACACTTGACCTTGATCATGAAACGGTAACGATGCCGCTTCACAATTAGTATCGATGTGCTCCTTGCACATCGCTGGTGACTGCAAAGGCCGTGCAAGTTGTAGCAAGAGTTGCCTGAAGATCCTGACTGATGTGGAACTAGTACTGGGGTGGGACACAAAAAGCAAGAAAAGAAGCCTGACTGCGACAGGGCAGACCCTTAAATACCCAAAATGACAACAGCCTCATGTCTACCAAGTAGTTAAGGGACCAATAATTATTAACAGCAATCTCCTTTGAGCCTGAGAGGTACAACAGCTTTGCTATTTCTTAGATGTGGTGAAGAATTGCTAGTCCAGAGTTGGTTCACGTTCACCTCCTGAATTATTAACAACAGCTCTTGCAGCACTTGGATATTTCTTAGCCATCCTCCAGCTTCAGGAGAGGTTTAACTAAAGCAGAGCAACAATGGTATGTGGTATTATTGCAGCAATGAGAGAGCTTTGTCATTTTGCTTCCCCATTATGCTAAAGTAGGTCCATCAAATGCACTGGTTTATGGCAGAATCTCTCCCTTAAACCTTGTGTGTGAGCACAACTCTGCTTTAATGAGTATATAAGAAGATCCTGCGCCCTGGGGAATGCTTATTGCTAATGATCCCTTTTCAGCTATTCACTTTTATAGGAGGTGGGAGTGGAAGTATCTTCTTAACCGCATCTGTGTTTCACATACCATGAGGCTACTCACATGTATAAAGTTAAATATGGACATAAGTAATTGCAGGTTTGGGACAAGAGACAACAAGGACTGAATTTTCAGTGGCTAAATCTAGGCCTCCAAAACTGCACGCCTTAAACTGGGAGAAGTGGTTATGAATGATCACATTCTCATATGCCCCAGAGCTCTGAAACACACACACAAATGTATTTCGCATGCACCAACCTATGTTCTGAGCAATGAAACCCAGACCAAAAACGTATGGATATGGGGGGGAAGTAACTGATCCCTTTTCTGACCCAAAGGAAGAATCTCTTATGAAATACACTGTTTTCCTTGCACATAAGGAACATTTCTAGATTGGTCCTCATGAGATTTCTTCGATGGATCTGCCTGGACAACTCTTGCTAACACAACGGAGCAGAGAGGAGAAATAATCAAAATGCTACACCTAGAAGTGAATTAAAAAATAGGAGATGCAGAGCTTGTGGATCACAGACCCCAAATACCAAAATCCCCTCCTCAAATCTACAATTGCCGATCCAATTTAAGAAACTCCATGAAGTGAAGCCGTTTTAGGTTATTTGAGAATATGACCCAGTGAGTGGGTTGAGCCTGAGCACGGAGGTGATTTGTGAAGATGGAGGAGGCTGCGATGGACAGGGGGAATTCCAGGAGACACAAATTCAGTTCCTTTAACTCTCAGCTCCCAATGGGACACGAAGTGACATACCTATCTAGCCTGTTCTTTAATTTCCTTACCTACAAAAATACCGATCATATTGCCCTTCTTCTGGGCTACGGTGACCCAAAACCCAATAACGATGCGCTGGTGAGTATATGACATGTGTGTTCCCAGATAGATTTTCCAGCTGGTCACATTTCGCTGTGACCTTTTGAAATGGTTTTCGTGCTGCTACAAAATACGAAATGCCTGTTTCTGAGTGGAATAAACCAGCGAACATCTATTCAGTGCTTGCTTGCAAATGAAAAAGAAAACCACCACCCACAACATTCAGAAGAGATACAAGTGCTCGTAGGAGCCTTGAAATATATATATATTTTGGTTAACTGTGATGTTGCCTGTAGCTCTTTATGGCACTTTTAAAGCATCAAAGCTCAGATTTGTTATATTGAACCTGGAAAGCTTCAAAAAGTTTTTGTAAATTAGAATTTTTTTAAAAAGAAGATACCAAAAGCTATGAAGTTGTATTTTTCATAGGGGAATATGCTTTGATTCCAGTGGGTAATGCAAATAATACTCTCTCCTCCTCCTCCTTCCCCCTGCACCCCCAACAGAGTTTTCAGTGCTGCAGACAGAAGGTGGGGAAAAACAAATATGACATAAATTGTCTTGGTAAACAAGTAAATAGTGTCACTTAACTCTTCCCCCTATGACTCCTTGCTGGAACTCAGAATTAGTTTATGGTAGGGCTCTGTCAAAAGGGCCCCCTCCCTGGAAACAGAGGTGAGACCTGAAAAGCCATTGTCTCTTTAGTTAATTAATTAGGGTAATATTGAGTAGAACTTTGCTTCTAAGTTCAAGGAACCCAGCTGGAGGCAGCAGCCTCTTGTTTGATGCCATGAATACGAAGGAATGAGCTCCAGGCCCTGCTTTAAAATCCAAAAATCATTTAAAACATGCCGGGAAGGAGGGGATGTGGGGAAGGAGCTGGCGGGGGAGCCCAGTTTACGGAGCTTTACAGCAAGGTCCAGCCTTCTTCAAACAACTACGGGGGGTCACTTTGCATTTTACACCACGGCCAGCAAAGCCATGACCAGTTCCTCGGTTCAGGACTCTTGTCTTTCAAGCCAAAGACAGGAGGAGGCTGTTGAAGTTTTGCAGAGCTGATTTTTCTCCCCGTGCAGCATCCTTTGGCTGGGAAATGCTTCTTACCGATGCCTGGCCCAATCCCTAGAAATGTCGTATTGCTCAATTTTGCTTACATGGGGAATCCTCTCACAGACATGGGTTGGGATGACTCATTTGGATAAAGTCACCCATGAACGTAAGCCTTTGCAGGTCTAAGCTGGAAATGTGTTTTATATCCAAACAGCATCTAGTTGTTTGCTCCGTGAGCTGATTTGCCTCTAAAGAGAAAAATTAAAAGCCAAACCTCCAGGTCCATATTCAATCTTTGGGTAAAACTGCACATACCACGGGAATTTTCCTGCATAAAACCAGCAGGTTTTGAGGAAAAAGCAAGCTGCGCATGGGGCTCTGCTTAGTGATTTTTACACAAGGTTCCAGTCTTGGCTTTGCTGCTGATACTCCATGTGAACCTGGGCAAGCAGCTTCGCTTCACTTATCCCCCGGCTCTTTTCTATGCCGCAAGCTGGCTCTGGCCGCGCATCCATCCGCCGCCTCACACAACGGCTGCAAATCTCAATCCCGGCCCAGAAAGCAAATAATATTCATCTGTTCCATCCGCAAAGCAAGGCGTGATGCCCTACCTCAGTCCTTACCTTCCCACGCATAAACACAGATCTATTTATTTCTCTTTTCCTATCAAACAAGAACTAACAAGTTGACGGGCGCAGGATTTAATGCCTGGAGATTGCACGATTTTTGTACATTGGAACCTCTCTTTTTTCCCCCTCACCCCCATATGCTGAGGGTTACCGTCTGCCACTGTGTGAAGTCTAATTTAGTTTGGTATCTTCTCAGGGGAGAGGTTGGCTCTTGTCCGTACGTGGCTGCCGAGCGCCAGGCACGCCAGTGGCACCGTATAAATAACAGCAATCATAAATAGCTGACAACACCTGCTGGTTTTGAATCGGCAACAAGTGATAATCCTGCGAGCAGCTAAATGGGACTTTGGGATTGCGGGTATTGGCCTGGTTAACTGGCTCCTTGGTTTGATTATGTGTTTGTGTTTTCCCATTTCTTTTTTTTTTTCGCTTTTGAAATGCCTCGGGGAGCTGCTATGGGAACAGGAATGACCCAAAATCTGTCGGTCTTTCATCACATCAGCTCCTCATCTGTTTCTTTTTTGCCTCTCCCCAGCCCCATTTGCGATGCTTTCAGGCAAACGGACCTCATGGAAACCCCAAAGGGAAAGAATAAAAATATCCCTGCACATGAAGGGCTGCAAAGGGTCCTGCAAGCAAAGAACTGGGCCCATCAGTTGGTCCATTTACTCGTATCCATAAAATCAAACCCTAGCTAATTAAGCAAGTATTTTCCTAATTTGGAAACACTTCTGCTTCGGTTGTTATTTTCTTTAACTTTTTCTCAGTGTTCCTCCTCCTCCCTGTTGCTGTTTTGGATTTTTTTCTTTTTTAATATATTAGTTTTGCCCTTGTGGCTCTTTCTCCATTCGGGTCACCTCTCCAGGAGCGCGTCTCCTTTGGAAAGCACTAAGAACAGGTTAGGAGGGTCAGAAGTCGCATAACCCCCTTGAGGGAAGTTTGGCTTTAGCCAGCCATGAAATGGCAACTCTTCCGCTGCAAAGGGGAAGGTGAGGCTGGGGAAAAGGGGGGTAATTTTATTATTATTATCATCGCTTGACCTCCCAACCCAGCGCTCAGAGCTGTCTCTTGTTAAGGAGTGTGCAAACAGGCTCTGTGAGCACCAGAGACCCGCTGGACTGTTCCATCACGCGAGTTTTCAGCCCCAAAAGCACCCTCGCAGCCGGGTTGAGATGCTCCCACCTCAGAGGGATCCCCTCGATGTGACAACAGGGATGGAGGGGACCCCCAAACACCCAGGGCTGGGGTGTGAGGGTGAGGACCAAGGCTGGAAAATCTCTGCATTTGAATTTAAACCCCGTCTGGGCTATTTCATGCAGTCTGCACCTCTAGAAGTTATTTGGAGGGACAAAGTGATGAGAAACTCCCTCCTTCCCTATATTTTTCCACTGTCCGGGCAACAAAGTACTCCAAGATCATAAATCTAAAATGCCGTCAACTTCAAACACACATTAATACCCCCTCTCCCCTTCCAAGGCTTTTAATCACTTTTCTGAATTAACCTTAGCGAGGGTGGAAAATGTCTGAAAGAGGCAAAGGGGGGGAACCGGGCGGTCATACAGATCATCACCGTTTTATGGGAGAAATAAAAGCTGCTCAGTATTACTCAAATTTACCCAAATGCTGCTTGACCCCATCTCCTCCAGCCACAACAGGAGTCTGGAGCCAGGGGACCCTGAGCAGCAGGTTTGGGCATCAATTTTGGACTTCTCTGGGCACCCATTGCTGGGTTTGCTGTCCCCTACCCCTTTCCATGGGATGCTCGAGATGCTTCTCCCCACCACTATGTCCTGGCAGCGCAAGGCCGATAGCCCAGCGAAAGAGAAAAAATAAAATAAAATAAATCCGTCAAAGCCTATTAGTTAAATTGCTCTGTGCAAACCTAATTGACCACGAGGGATCTCCTAGACAAGCAGGCCATAAATCGCGATTTTTAACAGCGGCAGAAGGGAAGGAAAGAGGAGGAGTGGGGAGGAAAGAGAGAGAGAAGGAGGAAAGTTTGCGATTGCTGGGGATCATTTTAGGCGACTGCCAGGCTGGAGGCTGCGGAGAAAGGAGAGTTGATCTGCAGCATATGGTGCAAAGAGCCAGTGCTGGGGGTGGAAGAATAAAAAACCCCGAAGGCCGCAGATCCTAAGGAGCTATTTATTCCTCCCCCTGCAGATGTACATTAATGCAGGAGGAGTAGGGGGAGCAGATCTTTGGGTTGGAGAAAGAGAAACAGCGCTCCTTCCTTTTAACATGCTGTTGTCTGGCTTGATCTTGTCACTCCAAAGGGACCCATTCAGAGGTATTCATGCATCTGCCTCAGGGGGACAATGGGACCTTAGTTTATAAACTGTCTGTCCAGTTGCCTGCGGCCTTTAGTCCTTTTGTTTTCGCTTCTCTTAATAAACTTTTTGGGGGAGTTCATCAATACGCTTGAATAGCTGATGTTCTCATTCTCAGAGAGGGGAATAACAGAAGGTCTCGAAGGTTTTTTTGCTTTTTTTTTTTAATAGGGGTGGGGGTGGGTTTTTTCGTCCTTAAAGGGGAACCGAGGCTTGAAAAGCATCAGAATAAACCCTTAAAAAAAAAAAAAAAAATCTGAATCAACCCCAAACAAAACCTCTATTCAAAAAAGACGGAGAAATGTGCAACATTTAATTGCCCCCCAGCCCCCCGACGCAATTTTCGTCCTGCCGACAGAATTAAGACGATCTCCGACTAATTTTACAGCTCTCAAAGTATTTTGGGTAGGGGGATTGGGAAGGAATTTCAGAGACCAGGCTCATTTCCAGGGGATTTAGGGCTGAAAGCTGCCTCTAACGTTTCACCCTCCGTTCCCCCCCATTCCCCCTTCCCCCGGCAATTGCAGAAATCACAGCCTAGCAGATTTATTTCCCCACACACACTCTCAAATCACACGGAACGTCCCCAAACCAAGTCACTCGCCCAGCCCGGCCCCGCCGGCGGTACCCGGAGGCGAAGGGGGGGTGCGGAGATCCCCTTATTTCTAAGGCACAGCCCCCTCCCTGTGCCGGCTCTATCTCTCCTCCCTTGATTTCTCTTTTAAGACGTTTATTCTCCTGGCAGCCCCTTTTCTCCCTCCCCGCAAATGGAGGCTGCAGCCCGGCACGGAGCCGATGCTCGGCTGCCCCCCTTCCCCATCTCTCCTTCCCCAGGCAGCCCCCCACCAACCGCTCTCCCCAGTGACTCCAGTTCAACGTTTTAAGGCCCTAATGAGTGTTGACAAGTTTAATGAGTTTGTTTTAAAGAGGAAAAAACTGGTCAAGTCGAGATTTCCGAGTCAAATCCATTAGGAGATCCCATTCAAACCCCTCCTGACAGCTCAGCCGCTCTCACACTTCACCAGCCAGCGCAGGACCGGGCTGGGGTGTGAACATGATCCCCCTGCTCCATAGCAGGGACCCCTCCCACCCTGACCCACAGCGAGGACCCCAACCCCACCGCACACCCCCCACAAACCGGGGGTGTCACTGCCCGGAGGGAAAAGCCCGTTCTCGAATCCCGGGGTGAAGGATCAGGCCCCACTCCAGGGGAGGGGGCGAGAGGATGGAGGGGGTTTAACCCCCCGCCCGGGATGGGTAGGAAACCCCCTAAACCTACAGGGCAGGACCGAAAGGACCCGGCGGCCAAAGGGGACCCTCCAGCCACGCAATAACCTCGTAGTTCTGTAGGAAATTTCATTAAACGCCCCAATATCTTCCCCCCGCTTCCCTCTTTCTGTCTCCCCCCCAACCTTCATATAAGCAAACAGCCCCGTGAAGCCGAGGTGGAGGTCACGTTAAGTCAATGCAGTCTGACTTGGTGAACTTTGAGCTGGGTGATTAGGAGAGGGGGGGTTCTCCTTTTTCAATTTCTCCACTTCCTAGGTCTCTCCATTGTTCCAATTCCAAACAGCTGCTGGTGCTAATCTTTCGGTTATTTGCAATCAGGAGGAAGAAATACCCACACCCTAGAGTGCTCCGATATTAGCCCTGCCAGCCGAGTCAAGAGACCACTGGAAGCTGGGGAGACGGAGGAAAACAAAACAGACCCCAGTTATTGAACTCAGTTTGACTCTGAGCCTTTCAGGTACCTCTCAATCCCAAATTGCCATGGAAATCAGGCTTACAGGTACCACCACATCACTTAAGGCCAGATCTGATTTTTTTTTTTCTTTTCCTAAAGGTTAAACTCCTCCGTCCACTCAAAGTCTGACCAAAGCAGGAGAGGAAGGGGGGGAAATACCAACCGAGGGCGAGCTGGGAGGAAAAAGAAACGACCACAAAAGCCCAGTTGGAGGCAAACCTGGACAGCTACGCCCAGGAGGGTTTTGCTCAAGCTGGCTCTGAAGGGTTGTTTTTTTAAGCTATTATTAAGAAGAGATGGAGGAACTAAAGGGTTGAAGGAACCTGCAGTTTCCTTTGTGCAAAAGAAACCGTCCTACTTACATGCGCAGAGGTGGTGATACACGGGAGTGCCCTGCCCCATACGGCTGGGGACGAAATCCCCTTTTAATTCCTTTATTTCCCTAATAAACAGGGTGATGGGTGCCGGGTGATGCTGGGTGCATCCCGAAGGGGAGAAGGGAATCGCCCCTCGCTTCCCAGGCAGCAGAAACAGCTCCAACAACTCCAACCTTTGCTAAGAGCCTTTAAAAACCAGACTCCTAAAATTGCTGGGGTGGCCCCACACGTGTCCAGGCCGGGACTAAACCTCCGTTTTCTCGGGGGTTTATTAATATTCTGCCCTGGCTCTGCCGGGGGGAGCCCATTAGGGCCTTGATAGTCTTACACAGCCCTGCCTGGCCCGCAGCCCTCTCACCAGCAACGCGAAGCCTTTATTGGTTTACTTAGGTGTTAATCCCTTAACAATCAAGTTGTCTGACCATGGAGCCCCGTCTCTATTCTTGTTTACATCTAATTACGGGGCTGAAATGCCACTTCCCTTCCCAACCTCCCCCCTCCCTCCAAGCCTTCAAACCAACTTTCATTTAAGCAGGTAAAGCCCCTTCTCCCGGGGAAGCAATTGCCGGTAATTACAGCAGCATCTCGGGCAGCTCTGCCGGGTGCAGATGGCTGGGAAAAAAGGAGGTTGGCTGGGGAGAGAAAAAGGTTTGGGACCGAAAAAACCTGTCCCCCCACATTTGGAGATGGAGCGGCCCTTCTCTCCTGCATCCATCTCACGGAGATCCCCCCCACCGAGGGGCTCCGGTCCCCAAGATGTGCAGATGAAAAGAAGAGCTCTCCCATCACAAGCATCTCAGAGCTTCACTTAATTCAATTAAACCTCGTAACTCCAGGAAACCAGCGGAGATCCACCCGAGCAAGCCAGTAGCCGGGAGTAACAAAGGACCTTTCTTTCCAGAGGGTGTAGGGACCCCGCTGGCCCATGTGTCATCCATCCCCGGCCACTCCTGCCTCTGCGGGGTTAACGATTCCGACACCACTGCGAGCTCTGGGACTGCAACTTGGCTTAGATAGCGTCTCAGCCCTGGGGCAATTCCTCTAAATCAATTTTCAAAACAATCAGTTTAGGGGCTTTTAATTAAGCTTTAAACCAGCGGTTAAAAATAGCAGTTTACTTCTTTGGGATGCAAACTAGGCTAGCGTAAAAATAAATCAGAGAGACGGGCCCGCTGCCTTTTGGGATTCAGGGAGACGTAGATTATATACGTCCCAAGATTACGATGATTCTTTTTTCTCGTACTTATTCTCTCTCACATCAGCTGTTCTTTCCCTGCCAGACACTGAACTGTCCGTAGGACCGCAAAGCCGGGGTATGCCGCGAAGCTTCCCCAAAGCAAAGCAAAATTCCGGCGAGGAAACCTATCCATGCCGGTCCTAGGTCAGGATCCCGCTGCGAACAGCAGGTTCCCCGCCTTTTTCTATATATATCATGTAGGCGGAAAAAAAAAAAAAAAAATAACAAAAAATAAACTTATTGCAAAGAGGAAAAGTCCAACCAGCCTCTCAGCCGTGCATAGCCAACCCGCTCTCCGCAAAAATAAATTTCGCTTAAAAGCTGAATTTAGGCTCCTTTTGTGCCTTTGTAGTTTAAATCGGATCCTCCAGGTTCTTCCCACCTCCCTGCCACCCTCTTCCTTTGTTTAATACTTTTGTGATTACAGCAAAAGAGATGCTCGCCGGGCCCAGCCCGAAACACACGCTCCACACCTTTAAATCCCTTAAGCTGGAGCAGGTTTTTGGCTCCCCAGCCTCGGCCGGGAACCAGATGCTTAAACGCAGCTCTTGCACCAAAAGCAGCTCTTTAAAAGGGACCACTGCGCTAGGTTGATTAAAGAATAATTAAGGGCGGTAGGACTCCTTTGGTACCGCTTCTAGGACTCTCCGTACCCGGCGGATTTCTCCCTAGGTGACCCAGATAAATTACAGATAGGGCTGAAATAACTTTTGTCCACGACGGGCCGGGATGAGCCTGGACCGCAAATCCCAGCTCAGCAGTGGCTAATGAGGCAGTCATGCAAAACGCAGCCAGTTAAACCTGAAAAGCAGCGGCGTGGGGTGACTTCTCCTCCCTGCCAGACCCCCGGGGGCTTCGCAGGCAGGTTTGCCACCCCCCCCCCCTCCAATTCGCCATCACTCGCAGCCCCTAATTCACAGCCCTTCGGCGGGGAACAAGCGCGGCTCCTCGGACAAACGCGCAGCCGAGACCTTGACCCAGTTTATTCCCAGTTTGGGGAGAAAAACCGAGTCCGGCCGTCGGGCTTTTGCCCCGTCTCCGTGCTGCAGAAAAGGAGGAGGGGAATCTCCCCAGGTCTTGTGCCCCAAAAACTTTGGGGGGAGCCTATTTTGGGGGTAGCTCCAGCCTGGGGAGAGAATCCTGCGCCCAGCTCGGGGAGGATGCGCAGGTCGGCGGGATGGGGACCCCGCACCATCGTGGCCCTGTCACCACGAAGCAGGACTTGCGTTTTTCCTCCTTTTTCCCCTCTGTCAACGTGGTGAAAGACCCAAATTCCCCATGGGGAAGGTGGAGAAGAGCTTTGCAAAAATTAAATCTCACCACGATGGAAGACATACGGGGAGGAAAAAAACACCAAGCGAGTGGGAGCTTTCCCCGATCAACCTGCTCTTGGCTGGGGAGGGAGAAAAACCTTTCCACAGTTGGATCCATTCCCCCCAAAACTCTCTCCTTCCCAATCCGCGCTACTTTCAAGGACTTTCTGCTGGTGCTTTTCCTCCTCTCCTTCCCTGAGCATCCCACCCCCCCTCCCCAGCGCCTTCCCCCTTTTTAGATCTCAGCGTGTTTGCTCTTGACTTCATCCACTAAGTCAATAGTTTGGAGATGCCCTCATCCTCAGAGGCCCGAGCCCCCGTGTCCCCTCCCTGTTTTCTCCTGCGGATAATGGCAGCCTTTTGTCGTGTAATCAAGCTCCCGAGGGGTTGGGAGACAGATATAGATTCTTGGCATTTGTCGGTGAAAATGAAAGCTGGATTAGGCAGAGGCGGCTGCACACTCCATGGTAAAGGACAACAACTATTCCCCCATTGAAAGTCCCATTCTGGTTTGGTTATTTTATCTTTAAAAGTTGTTTGTATTTCTAAAGTGGCTATTGATGCACTTAGAAAGTGTAGCAAGCTGTAAAGCCTCGCTTCAAATGAAAGGCGGACAAAAAAAGAAAAAGAAAAGGAGGTTAAGGGGAGAAAACAGAGTGAGAAAAAATACCGTCAGAAAAGGAAGGGGGAGAAAGGAGGGGAGGGGGTGGCAAAAGAGTTAAAAAGATCAAATTCAGCCTGGGTAAAGTTTAAAATCGGAGAGAAAAGTCACGAAGTCACAGCGGCCGGGAGAGGAGCGGGGGTTTCGGCTCCGCTTTTGCCCTTTCCTGCCTCGCAAGGAAAAAAATAATGTCAATATTTAGATTTCCCTCCTGCGTGATGAGCTGCGCAGGGGGGGGGTGACTGGGATATTTTCTTCTCCACGGGGGACACTTGACTCTTTGCAACTGAACTCTAAACCCAACCAGCTCTCTGCTCTGAAGTTACTTTATTCTTTAGCAACTGATCACAACCACCACTCGGTTTTTCTCCTTGACGGAGATTTGCTGAGACGCTCTTGCCAAGCAGAAAAGGGGGAGATTGTCCATCTCCACACTATTAACCTTTGAACATTTTCCCTTAAGAAGTATGGAGATTTGGACATATATATATATATATATATATATTTCCCCCAACCATCATTTTGATTTAACCCTCTTGGATCCCCTCGTCCTTAAGATGTGTCTTAATCTGTGACTGCACCGTCTCTCCCTCTTTACACAGCCCCCATCCAGTGAGCAAGGGGTGGCCAGAACTGGGTTATTTTGTTTGTTTAAAAAACAACATTTGTTAAACGCCCCCCCAAACTTTTCTCCTCCTTTTGCCGGAGTTTCGGGAATGGAAATTGCAGTTGACCCGCTGCGAGCATATTCAGCCCAACGCACAAGGGAGGGTTTGTGGCGTGAAGGAGATTAAGGGGAAAACTCCAGGAAAAAGAAGCAGAGCAACAAGGTACAAACCAAATATTCAC
This sequence comes from Columba livia, assembly GCF_036013475.1. NCBI lineage: Eukaryota > Metazoa > Chordata > Aves > Columbiformes > Columbidae > Columba > Columba livia. Next base: position 5,400,768 of record NC_088622.1, read on the forward strand.
ATTCTCAACAACAACAACAAAAAAGCAGCAGCTTCAAATAGCTCAATTTGCTGCCATTTAGCATCAAACAGGCATCTTCTCGAGAAGTGGGGAAAGAATTTAAAAAGAATTTCGTTACTGCGCAGAAATAACGAATGCGTCTGGAAAACACCGTTTTTTTACTAAATACACGAGTCTATGCGTGCGGGTGCATATATCTATATATTCCTTTAAAATCACCAGCAGCTCCAGCTATCTGTCCTCTCTTGGATAATTTACACCATACAAAGGTTGGGGGCTATTAATCCCGTCCCCCCCCCAGCCCCCATTCCTATTCATGTCAGTGTTTCTTTCTTTTTCCGAGCAATCAAATGTGCCAGAGACAATTGTAGCGAATTTAAACATGACTGTCCCCTGAATATCCCTCGACATCGAAGTGTCCTTTTGTACCTTCAACCTCTCCTTTTGAAGACGTTTATACGTTTAAAAATGCAAAATAATGCAGCCAGTGGATCTTTATTACGGCGCAAGATGATGCGCTGTTTGGATTGATTTTTCACAAGGAAAAAAATAATAATAATCTTTACGAAGTTATTTAACAGTGGGAAGTTTCACGGACGATTTAAAGACGCTTCTTGTAACTTTAAGCAAGGCGAAAATCACCCGAGTATTTTTAACTCCGCTTGGAGGGAAGTTGCTCAAAAGCAGCTTCTCGTTGAGCGATCCCTTCGAGTGAACTTTCCTCCCTCTCCTTTAATTCCCAATAAAAATGCAAATCAATTCGTCCCCATAATGGGGGAAAAAATAACCCAAACAGAATTGCGGTCGCTCCGGACTTTCCCCTATACTCCAGATTTGGATGCAAATGATTGGGGCAGATTTTACCCAATATATATATGTATGTATATATCTATACTTTTGTTTTCCCTCGGACCTTTCCCCTTCCTTCCCCTGGGTTTGGGGACCGCAGTTTCATAACTGGCTTTCCCCCTCCCTTCCCTCTCCGTCCTTTTAAAGATGCCACCAGGTCACTTTGATCCGCGGTCTTTAGGGTCTCCGGACAAAGGCAGCACTGAAGGCTCAAGGCTGCCGGGTGTCCCCCCCGCAGCTGCCCGGGGGGAGCCGCGCTCCCCAGGGTCAGCCAGAGTGCTGCCTTCCAATTTTAGCAACAACAACAACAAAAAAAGACCAGTAAGAGTGAAAACCAAGAACGCTGGGGTTTGGTGTGTCCCCCCCTTACCGAGAGAACGAGCGAGCCCGGGGGCAGGGGACAGAAACTTGAAGGGCTGTAGTTTGTGCTTCCTCCGAGCCCCCCCGAAACATCCCGTGGGGACACGGGACATCCCTCCGTGGGGACACGGGACATCCCTCCCCGTCTCCCCCCCAGCCCACCCCCGGCAGGGCCGGGCAGCAGGGATCCGACCAGCTACAGGAAAGGCAGCTCCTCCTTTGAACTCCAGCTTTTTGCCGCCCCCAAATACCTTTTTAATCTTTTTTTCCCCCCCATTTGCAGGTGGAGGCGCAAGCGGAGCATCCCCCGGGTGGGATGCCGTTGAGGGCAGGGAAACCCTCCATTTCTAGCGCGGCCCCTTCATCTCCCTTGCCCTCTTTGCAGGGACACTTGGCTCGCCTTTTTAAGCTATTTTTCAATTTTAAAACAATTATAAACAAGCACTTTTTTTCCTTGTCTTCTTCACCTTGAGCCCCAAAACTCTCCAGGAGCCCCAGAGCTCCGCACAAAATGGATGAGCCAAGATGTCTCCCCCGCTCCAGACTTCATGAATGAGCGACCCCCTTCTCCTCTCCCTCCTCATCTCCGGCTATAGATTGATAGATATAGATATATTTCATGAATGAGCCGAGGGTCCTCCCCCCTGCCTTGGCTATCCCTGCAGAGCCTATAAACAGCAAACGGCCCTTTACAACAATTCATCACAGGACCCAGAGCCATCCAAGCAAGTAATATGTTGCCTCAGATCTCGTATGTCCCACAAGACAGAGCGCCTGCTAATTAATAGACAGTGATTCCTGCAAGCAGCCCGAGCAGTCTGTAATATGATGAACTTCCTTTGTACCGGTGTCACCACAAATGTTTCTGATAAGGAAAAGCATCCAAGGATCAAAGACTATAAGCTTCTCAATTTCCTCAAGCTGCCTCTACTTTTCCTCACCTACTTTTTTATATTTTTCTCACCCCCCCCCTCCCCTCCCCAGCCCCTCCAAGGAGATGCAAACCCCCTCCAAGGAGCCACAACCCGGCAGACCTGAAGTCCTCTCAAGTGCAAGGGTCAGTGCCAGACTGTGTCCCCCCAATATCATCATCACTTCCACCTTCGTATTCTGCCTTTACCAAAAAAAATAATAATAATACTAAAAGCTCCGATTCTGGTTCTCTCCCTCCCCCGCACCTCCTCATCTCTTCCCCAGTTCTCCCCAATTCCGGATGACAAATGTCTTTATAAACAGGCATTAGCTGACATCTAATTTCTTTTGTGGCGAGATCCTGCGAAGTGCGAGCGCACGGGAGGGCCCGAGCGAGCGGGGACCATCCCCGGGGCAGGATGAGCAAGTGTTTTTGGGGAGAGGGAGATGCCGACAGACTGGGGGGTGATGTTAAACCTCCCACCCCCGGGCACGCCGGCAAAGCCGCATGCCTATCCCAGCCTCTCCTCCACCAGTGAGCTGCACCTGCGCTTCCCAAATCCTTAATTTCGGCTTGTTTGGGGGCTGATTGAAGAGGAGGGGACAAGGATCCCCCCAAAAACCCAACTCCCGGGGGCTCTGGTTGTTCCAGGGTTGGGCAGGAGCAGCTCCCAGCCGGGAAACATGGGGGTTCCCCCTCCCCAGCTCAGAGCCCTCTGCTGTTTTCCCACTTGGGACCCCCCCAACATCTTCCTATCCCCTAAAAAAGAGCCCAAATCGGACTGAAGTTCAGATTAAAAAAAAGCAGCAAACCCCAGTGGAGAAGAGAGAACAGTAATGTGGCAGCTGATTGAAATGGGCTTTTTTTTTTTTAAGAACAGTCTCTATAAATATATAATATCTCCAAAGCTCAGGTCTTAAGAGGGTCCCTTATTTGCTTATTTCTTTTGTAGCAAACGTAATTTTCAGAAAGATACTTCCCCCCTCCGCCTTACCCTAATGCTCGAGTAAGTACCTTACAGCTTTAAGGCTAGTGTTATATGTGCTTTAAAATCCTGCCATGTAAATTCCCCTGAAAAATTTGGAAAGCTTCTCGGGGGGGCTTTGGGGGGGGGGGGAACTGGGAGAGGGGGAGAAAGGGGAGGTTAATCCGGGTTTAATGCTATGATGCAGTCACAGGACCAGGGCTAGGCTGATTGTGTTATCTCTTCCCAACATTTGGGTCTCCCATATTTCACCCAGCCAAATAGCTGCGAGAAAAAAGTGCGTATGGAGGCACTCCTGACGCCTCAGGAAAATATGTTATTAATATCTAAATAACTTCCCAATACTGTCTCTAAATCTCCCCTTCACCACTCCAGATGATGAATTCGTTTGAAGTGTTCTCCCGTCTCATCTTTTCAGTGTCTCTCTCTCTCTCTCCCTTTTTTTTATAACCAGGCTTATTTCAAACTGGTAAATATCTAATTCCTTTAACCACACTGCAGACACGTCTCTCCTCTCTTATATACAATTCTCATTTGGAAATATCCATATATACATGCCTCTATAAAAGAGAATAAGCCCCGACACAGCCTTAAACTACTTCTTTGAATTATTTGAGGGTTAAAAGGGGTGTTTTTTGGCGGGGGGAATCTGTTTGTTTCCAAACAACCCCTGCACACACCTGGATCGCACATTTCACCGCCTTCCTGCCGCTTAATTCAATCTCTGCCTCCTCTCTCTTACCCCAATTATGGGCGAAACCTCGGATTAGAACTAGACCTCGCAGTTTCCTTCCTCTTCTGCTCTATCAGCATCCATCTCCCCCCATCGCCCAATATCTACTTCCTAACCCCCCCCCCAGTCTCATGTAATCTACCATCCACCTTCAAATTATAGATTATAACGTCTACAGTGGATTTCCTTTCCCTTCTGAGCTGAACCCCGGGCACCCCACCTGCCAGCCAGTGCTCCTGATATCAATATTTGCCTTATATTTTCCCCGGTCTATAACTGAACCTATTCTTCTCCCCGAAAGAGAGGGGAGGGGGATGATGTAGAAAAAGAAAAACCACAAACAAACCCTGGATCACAAACATCTCCCTTATATTATTTCACTTCCTGCTGTATAATTGAACCTCTCTCCCCGCATCCTTGTCTTAAGTTTGTTTTTTAAAACGTCTTGTATTAGATTATACTCGTTTATTCCCCCTTCCAACCTTATCTCTCCTCCTCTCTTCTCTCCTTCCCGTCACACTTGATTTAGGAAGGAGTTTATCTTGCAAACATTTGCCTACTTTGTTTATGTAGACCAGGTTCTGCAGCTACTTGTTCCCAAAAGCCACTGTTTGCCTTTGTAATTGTTATCTGTGTTTATTGTTGTACCTCATTTGTCTCAGCTTTTTTTGTGACATGTAAGCTCCGTGTGTGCTCACATCCAGCCCCCCTTCCTTCTCCCTCTCCTTTTTTTTTTTTCCTCCTTTTTCCCTCCTCTTTCTCCCTGAAATATGCACAGAATAACTCAGCCTAAAGCCAATGAATTGCTTGACACTACCCTATCTCTTTCCTGCCCCCCATTATTAGAGCTGATCCCACTCGCAACACTCACAAATCCCGCCTGGTCTCTGTTTGATTAGATTGCCAACCTTTCGTAATCCCTTGATTTGATGAAGTGTCTCTTCCCCCCCCGCCTCGCTTGTCCCCCCCCAACTCCCTTCTAAACATACATTTACAGAGAAAGCGCTTGTTGGTTTTAAATCGATGCAGATTTTTTGCTGATAAATTGACTCCATAGCCCCTCTTTTCACCCCCCAGCTTGGGAAACAAAGCCCTTTCCCAGCTGTGGGGGCGTCCCCCCTCTTTTTCCCTATCCCTTCCCTCCCCCTGAGCCTAATTAAATTTGGCAGGACCTTCTACACCCAGTCCAAACACCTTTCTCCTGTCTCCAGCCTCCCCAAAAAACCCGACACAAGCGGCAGTGCCCACTAACAAATTAATCTGTTATCACCTCCGAGTGTCCAAATACCCCCCTCGCACACACTGTTCACACCTGTATGCATTTCCCACCTCTGATAAAAACACCCCCTTCTGTTATCCCCGCCTTTCCCACTTGGGTTTCCCCATCCCACGCAATATTTCCACGAGACGCGGGTGAGGGGCGAAGGAAAAAATAATCGAGCGGTGGAAGAAACTCCGTGCGATAAAGGGGAGTTCAGAGAAATAAAGAAGGGGTGGGAAAGTTAATTAAAAATCGGTGTTTTCACCCCAGATGGGAGGCGATGGGAGCATCCTCTGCAGGGATCCTGCATCCTGGGACGGTACGTGCTCCCACCCGTGACCGTGGGGTGACACGGAGCCTCTGAACTGTCCCCTCTCCTCCAGGGCACGCACATCGCCCATAACCCCAACACTTCCACCCGCGTCTGGTTGCAATTAATACCCTGCCAGGATGAGGTTCCACAGCACCCCCTTAAATTTTGGGGGGTTGCCCAAATGACACCCCCTCCTTGTCCTTCTCCATCCCCATCAAACACCTCAGAGGTGCGGCAGAACCGCGCATCACCCACCCGTGACCCTCCCTAATAAACCCCACCAGTCATAATAAATAACAACAACCCCAAATAATAATAACTCGGTCTTAACAAGGATAAAAAAAATAAAAAATATATAAAAAAGTGAAGCCTCATGAATATATGCCCAGGGCTAGCTGGAGTGAGCCGTTTAAAGATGAAAGTGCAAAGAAATAAAGGCTCAATTTAATCTGCCTTAAAACCCTTCAACTTAACGTTTGTGCTGGGAACTCAGAGAGTGAGTACTGATTGGGGATAAATACATTTCTTAGCATGCCTTGGAGCTATTACACCCTTCTCCAACACAGCTCCCTATTCAACAGCCACAGTTTTCATTACCAGCTCTAATAAGTCTTAACATTATTAAATGCCAAGCAGACGATAGAAAGAAACAGGCGCAGGGTGGAAGCTTTCTTTAACACTTAAAAAGAGAGAGCATTTAGGGCTGTCTTCCTCCGGCTCCCCGCAAGGAGAACCCGCAAATGGAGCAAAGGCGTTTGTCAAGAGGAAAAAAAGGCCAAAACAAAGTTGTTTTTTCCCCCCATCTGCAATAATAAACCCCCCCCCCCATTATTTAAATAAAAGCAAAACTCAAACCCACGCAGTAAAAGCAGAGCTGGAGAACAAGTGTCAGGAGGGCCGTAGTAGTTTTATTTCGTTGCAAACCTCTCATGGAAAATTGATAGGGGGTGCGTGGGGAGAAATCTTTAAAGATTGTTATTTCTGATTTAAAAAAACAACGCAAAAATATACAGCGCGCACTCACCACCTCCGAGTGCTTTACAAGTTGAATCATCAATTACCTTAATTGGGGACATTAAAACTTTTCCAGACGTGAAAATACACATTGACGGTGCTAATTTTTTAAAAATTATTCTTAATTTTTTAATTGCGGTGGTCGCGGCAGCGCCGGCTCCGACGCTGCCAAATCGCCGCTTCTGCGCTTGATGTTCCCCCCCCCCCCGCAAATAAAACCTCAAATCAAAACCTTTTTGGGGCGATTCCTCCACAAATCTACAGACCCGGGGCGCGATTGCGGGGAAGGAAAAATCCAAACTAAACCTAAATTCCTGATAAATGGGGATTTCTCTCCGGGGATGGAAGAGGGAGCGCTCGGGGGTAACGCGCCGCTCCGCGGGCTCCGCGATCAGGAATTTGCCCAAATTAGCCCTCGATTCAAACCGGGCTGGTTTCATAAAGAAACAGGGGCTCGTGGTTGATTTGTCCGCGATATTACCCATGAAGGAAGAAGAGGGTGTTTTGTTTTGCTTATTGACACGCACTCCTGCATGTTATTAAGGAATAAAAAGCCTCCAGCTCCTTCGCTTTTTATTTTGCTTTTGGGAGGGGGGTGATGGAGAAAACATGGACAAGAGAAAAAATATCAGCGGTCTAAAAATTCTAATATATTTTTTTTCAAAGTGATGAGGCTCGAATAAAATAAATCTTACCCCCCCCCCAATCTCCCCGCTCCCCAATAAAATTAAAAACACCCCAAAGTGATGTGGGGGGGGAGGTTTCGCGGACACAATAGCCCCGATTTGCAAATGAGCATCGCCTGTTTCCAAATCACAAGCAACATTTTGCACCGTCCAACGGCCATCCTTTTTCCAACAGACGGTCCTATAATATTACAAAACTATCTAACAGCAGGGAGTTTTGAATAATTTATCTCCCTTTCTTCCCTTCCTTGGCCCTTTGTCCCAACTTTTTTTCCTCCTTGCAGAATTTTGAATGAGAATAGACAAGCCCTCCCTCCCCCATCCCTTTACTCCATTTTTAAGGCAGCCTAAGGTTTTTTCCCCCTTTTTTGCCCCCCCTTTCTTCTTTTTTTTTAGCTCCTGTTTGCTTTTGTAGGCAGGAATCTTTTGCTTATAAAGCTTCAATAGACTTGAAGGTCTTTGTAAGTGAAGTTCATCTTCAAGGTTGGGGGGAAAATAAAGAAAAAGGATCGGATCCTTAAAGAAACCCCTTTTATGCACCTTCATTTAAAACTCCCACTAATGTTTGATGGTGACACGGAGAAGCTTTTTTTTCCTACCCCAAATTCCCCCCACTTTAATATCTCCCCATTCACTCGCATTGTCCCGAAATGGGGAAAACTTCGGAGCTAGTGAGAAACTCTGGAAACGATTCCCTCCTCATACATAAAATACCTCTCGCCGCTCTCCCTCTGGGCCTGACACCGATCATATCGCAAATTCCCAAAAACCCCGACCAACCCAACCCCAATGGCCATCGCCATTTTAACATCAATTTAGAAAAAAAATAGCAAACCTCGATTTCCTGAAGCACATCCCCAAGATTTGTTTAATTGCTGTGTGTCCGTCCCCCCCCCACCGCAAAGGCGCTGAGCTCGGCGACACAAGGAAATCATTTTCTGCCTAAACCATCATAGCATCTCCCCCCTCCCGTGGCTTAAAACTTCCCCGCGTCTTTGCAAACACACTCATAGATAAACCTCAATTATGCTCCCTAAAAATGCAATATCTTGCCCCCCTTTTTGGGGTGAAGAGAAATCATCATCCCTCCCAAGCTTGCAAAAAAAACCAAATTACAAGCACCGCTCCAGCCGTGCCTTATCCCCCACCCCATATATACAGCACAGGAGCTTTAAGAAGTTCCTTTTTGCCTCCCAAAAGAAGAAAGCACCAACCACGGGAGACGATAACAGGGACCCCTGCTTGCCCCCACCACGGGCCTGGCCTCCAGCCCTCCATCAGAAACGCCAAGGTTTATTTTTTCTGATTTTATTTGGGGGTACAGCCCCCCATTTCCTACAGTCTGGGGACCCCCATTCTCCCCTCGGCGCTTCCCCGGCACCGGCGGCTCCGCTGCAGCCCCAGCGCAGCACCGATCCCGGCTTCTCTAATTGATATTGATTGGCCAAATTGGTCAACTGTCAGCCAGAGTTTCAGGGGACCACTTAGAGAGCAGGAGAAAAATCTGTTTAACAAATTCATTTAAGGAATCAGAGATGCTTTCTCCCCCCCCGCCATCTCCTTTTCCCCTTTTATAAATAATTGATCCGGAGCAAAACACCAACAACTCTTCCTCCAGGGAAAGCATCCTCAGCCCGAGGCTGGTACCACATTCCCTTCGCCGGGCCCTGCATCACACCCACGACTCTGCCACCAATCATTTTTTGGAAAGGACGAACACATGAAACTCTGAAGTCAACCCCTGTCTTATTCTTGGTAGGGAGGGACATGTCCCCTCTCCCAAATGTCCCCTCCAACCCAGCCCCAGGGACACGCACGGTCACCTTTACCTTTGTCGCCCAGGATGCCGTCTATGCTGTGCTTGGCCTTCTTCTCTCCATCTTCCTCCTTTTTGTCGCAGTCCTCCTCTTCTTCTTTCTTCCCGAATTTGATGCGTAGCACACGGCTAATCGAACTCACTAAACCTCAGACAGTCAAAGACAAAAAGGCAAGTATAAGCTGCCTGGGAAGGTAAAGTGGGAGCCAGCCGAGAAAACCCAAGGTTTTCTGCAGAACTTGGGCAGGAGGCCTTGCGCACACACAAAGGGCACCCACACCCCCTTTTCCCAGGGGTACACACCTGCCCGATCCTCTGTGTACCCCAAAACAGCCCTGGGTTCATCCCCACCATCACACTGAGTTGTCAAGCTGGACACCCAAAGTTGGACACACTCATCACTGTCCCCCTGAGACACCCGGCACGGGCGGCACCGGCTTGTGTATGACACCCCACAGAGCACCACAGCTGGTGCAGCACCCTGGGGTGCGCACCCCCAGGGTCACCAACTGCTTTGTAACAGCAAAAAGCCCCCCAGTATCCAGCTTTTACCCCAGCCCCAAATGGGACCCCACAGCCTGGATTCAGCCCTAGGCCCTGTCCTGCTTTAGGGGACATGTCCTGCAGAGAAGGCTCAGCCCCCAAAACAGAGAGGAACTCTCAGCCAGGACCTAAAGAGCTCACACATCCCTGCAAACCCAATACTGAGGTACGGGGCCACTTTCCAGAGGTGGTGGGGATCCCTGGCTGATGGAAACACTGCTCTGCAGCCCCCACAGAACAGGCAAATCCCAATAGAACAACCAGGGTCTCCTTTAATCCTGGATTTGGGGTCTCCCTCCACAGCAGGAGCTCCTTGGCTTTCAAAGCAGTTGGAATAAATCAGGAAAATCGGTTTGTTTGTGTTTGTTTTTCCAGCAGACCGCAGCACAGCCGGGGCACAAGCCCCATCGCCTGGTGTTTATTTGCTGCTGTGGGTTCACTTGAAGTGATTTTTTTGCCCTGCTCCCCTATCAAAGCAAAGTCCAAGAAGATGCTTATTCCCCTGGAATTATTTTTAGTGGTGATAATTATTTTTCTCCATCTTTATGGGGGTATTGGGGTGTCCTTCTTGCCAAGTTGTCTCCTCACCTGAGGGCACGGTGCTCCGGTCGCAGTGCCCATCCTTCAGCAGCCGGTCTCGGATCTCCCAGCTAAACATCCCGGGGTTTTCCCGTTTGTATTCCTCGATTTTCTTCTCCACGTCGGGAGTCGCAACCTGCTTTTGTGATCAAGGGACACCGGTGTGTGCCAGCGTGTGTGGAGGGAGGGAAGGGGAAGAGAGAAAACGCTTTTAATTGAAAAGAGAAGCTGTTCGGTTCAACCTGCCTTGCCCTGGCTGCTAGTTTGGGGGTCAAGAATAGGGATTTGAAGGGGGAAAGGGAGAAAAAAGATAAAGCTGGGGAAAGGCTCTTCCAAATATTTGCTATCCTAAAAGCAGAATCTCTGGGGACCAAGCCCATCAGCCAGGATGTATTTACCCTGAGTCCCAGGCAGGGATGCGGTGAAGGGGATGTTTTTTTTTGGGGGGGGGTTATATACACCCAGTCATTTATTATTCCCCAAAACACGGTGGTTCGCCTCCTCCCCACAAACTGGGGCCGAAGCAAATGCCTGAACGCGGCACCACTTGTTGCACACCGTGTGTGTGGGGAAAAAAACACCCCACAACTTTAATTTATTCATAACGTCCATCTCGGCACCGGTTTCTACCCCGAGCCGGCAAACTGCAGCTTTATTAAAGCCCCTTCCCCTCCTCTCCCTTTTCCCTGCGTGTTCACCTGGGAAAACTTCCACCCCCTAAATAACAATCTGAATTTTTTGAATGTAAAGAGGGCGGTTTAGCTGGTCCCCGGCATTGCACTCACCCTGGGTTTGCTGCCTCCGATGGCTCCGGGACGGATGGAGCCGGTTTCTTGATACCTGCAGAGGATTTTGGAGACGCAACCGTGGGAGACCCGCAACTGTCGGGAAATCACGCAGGGCCGGATCCCGTGATGAGCCATCTCCACGATTTTATGACGGATGTGGTTGGGCAGCGGTCGGCCGTTGATAAAAACCCCACCGAGCTGGTTCACCCTGCCCTGACCCAACGGGGTGGAAACTGGAGAGGAGCGGAGGGAAAAAGCGCCAAACAAAAGAAGGGAAAAAAGTTAAAAACCCACCAAAACGGAGAGCATCCCTCCCCACACCTTCAGCTTCTCGCCATGTATTTGGGTTTTTTAAAAGAAAGGAGAAGCCTCTCACCCAAGCCCTGGCCTCGGTATTTGTCATTGCATCACAGGGAAGATTTTTCCCATCGATAGAGGGAAAAATATAGTCCGTGACCCGCACACCCCTCGCCCGCACTCCGAGGTGGCAGCTGTTTGTGTCTATGTGTATGTATATTTGGCATTTTACACCTTTTTCTTTTTTAAATCACAGCCGACGTTTTTATAGAGAAAGATTTAAAACCGTACGGTAAGTAAATCCCCCAAAACTTCCCTTTCTCCCCCCCAAAAAAAAATCGCCGTCCACTTCTTGCTTCAAATTACGGGGCTATCCGCTTTCAAACAAACTTTTGGAAATAACCCCTTTAATATCCTCGGCCGCCCCCCCCCCTCCTTTTTTTGTTTCTTTTCCCCTCCCTTGCACTTTTTTCCCCCCTTCTTATTTTCTGTGGTTTTGGGTTATGTCAAGCGGTTTGGGGAGACGCGAAATAAGCGCGGAGCTCCCGCGGCCGCGTCGCTTCCCGACACCTTGCGCAGAGCATCCGCGGCTCCTTAATCCCCCTCCCCAATTTGTTTAATATCTCGCTATGTCGATCTTGCAGATTAATACGATTTCACAGGCTGGAAATTAAAAAAAAAAAAAAAAGAGCAAAAAGCGAGGGGGAGAACTCAGCTGGGTAATTTGCAGAAAGGGGGCGAGGGACACGGAAAGCGAGGGGGGGGATTTGTTTTTTCTCTTTATACAAAGAAAAAGTCGATTCCAGAAATTGCCTCGCGATTTAACAAGAATCATGCACCACTAATTCCAAGTCACTTGGCCAGCACTCCCTGGATATATCATTATCGACAGATAACACTCGAGTGGCCAATTTTACATTCAAGAGGTACTAAAACCGCCGGCCGCTCTCTCTTTTCATTATTCCCAGTCATGTTGTGCAAATATTGTTGTAATCCTTTGATCCTTTCCCTTGCCGTCTGTTTTACTTCATTTGCTACAGAAAAGCACTTCAACAAATCCCCCCAGCTTGTATGTTTTGCAGCCTGCGTGGTTTTCCACAGGTTTGAGTTTTGCCACTTGATCACGATCGGGATAAAATTTTCCTGTTTAATAAATGCAAGGAGAGGGGTCCCGCTCTGATTTTGCCTTTTTTTCCCCATTTTTTTTCCCCCCTACATAGAAATAATAATCCTGTAACACAAAGAAAAAAGCAGCTGATGGGGAAAGTTGATGCGCTGCGAGGTGGGGATGACACTTAGCGAGGTGACAGCTACAAAGTGTCCCCAACCCCCCCTTTTCCCCTCGCCAGCCCCGGCCAAGGACATCTCGGCTGCCAGTGGATGCTCTTAGCTTAGAGGTTTTGTTCTTAATTTCCCCCGGAAAAGTTGAAAACAATTAATTTGGTTGCTTTTCCCCACCTATTCAGGGAGATCAAATCGTGGAGATATTTGCGGGTTTAAAAAAAAATAAAAAGGAAGAAAACAAAACCCAAACCATGAGAACCTACCCTAAAAAATGTCCAGGATGCGCGAAACTACTTGAAATAGGAAGGGAAAATAAAAATCAAAGCAAAGCCCGGTAATTTCGCGGGGACGGAGCAGCTACACCGGGAAAGGGAGTTAAATAGCGGCGAGAAGTTGGATGCTCAGGTCGGGAACCCCCCCGGCTGCAAAGTTCAGCTGTATCCCCACCCGGAGCAGCACCCCCCCGGGTTATTCCGAGCGGGTAGAGCGCTTTAAAGAGGTGTTTTCCCAGACCTACCTTCCAAGGGGAAGCCTGTGCGAGGGTAGTTTTGCCCCGGAGCCGGGCGCATCATCCGAGGCACCGTCCCGGGCAGAGCTGCCATGGTCGGGAAAGAAAAGGGGGCTCGGGGTGGCGGAGCGGGTCCGGTCCAAACCGGGGGGGGCACCCCCTTAGCCCCGGGAGAACCGAGAGAACCGGGCCGGGGGGTTGGGGGGGTGATGCGGGGACTCCTCGGAGCCGAAGCGCTTCTTCTCTTCCAGCCCTCGGCTGCAAAAAAAGACAAGGGAGAAATCTTTGCTCCGAGGGGGAAAAAATTCAAAATAAATAAAAATAAATAGAATAATAAGGAAGGGTGGGAAGGGGGGAAAAAGGGGGGGGGGAATCACCCACCAGAAATCACTGGTAAAGTTTTAGGGCTATGTTAGAACCGGCCTGAGCGGGCGCTCCGGAGGAATGTAGCCCGGACTGCCGGGGGAAGCAGCCGCAGCCAAAGTTGTCTCGGTGCTGGGCTGGGCTTAGTGCTGGGGGGGGCTTGGCGGGGGGGGGAGAGCCGAGTTCCCCCCTTATTTTGTTGTTGCCTTTTTTTTTTAAAGTGCCTGGCGCTGAAGGGATGCTGGTGATGGGGGGGCGGGGGGGGTGGGAGGAGGAGAAGGCGTGGGGGGGATGTCAGATGGGGGGGGTCAGATGGAGGGTTTGGAAGTTGTTAAAGCGCCGAAGTTGGGGCCGTGGGGAGGACGAACGAGCTGTGATAGGCTCCGGCTCCTTTCTTTTATTCCCGGCCGGGGAAGGGGGTACCACGGCGGGGCTGAGGGACCAATAAGAGGCAGCAGCTTCCCCCAAAGCTGTGGGCTCGCCTTTTTTTTTTAAAGATCTTATTATTCATCACTAGGCTTGGCTTCCTTGTGATGGAAAGCCGGGGTCCCCCTCTCCCGGTTTGAAAATATATTGGGGTGAAAGGTGCGAGGAGAAAGTTTAGGAAAGGTGTGTTGTGTGGTTTCTTTTAATTTTGCCTAAGAAATTTGGGAACATCCGTGGGGGGCCCGGATAGGTAACGGCCGGCCCGGGGGGGCTGATCTCGGCCTAGGGACTGCAGTATGGATTAAAATATAAATTAAATAAATTTTTAAAATAAATAAAATAAATATAATAACCCTCCCAGCTGCCTGCCCGCTCCCCCAGGAGGGGGCCGGAACCATTTTCCCCCCCTTCCCTTGATGGGAGGCGGCTCATCCTCCCCTAGCAGCATCACCCCAGGTACCTCCCTGCGCTTCTCCCTCATTAACAGCACATCTTTAATTAACAGACGGGTTCCGAGCTGCCCAGATGGTACCTTTTTTTTTTTTTGGGGGGGGGGGGGGAAGGGTGTGTGTGTGACTCCGGTGCTTCCCCCTCCGTTCTCTCGCTCGCTCGCTGACCCGGGACGGACTGAACAAATAGTCAATGTTTTCCCCTCAAAATAGGAGCGGGGCAGGAATCCTCCTCGCAGCGGGGCATGACGCCAGGGCTCACGAACCCTTTTGTTTGAAGCTGTAAAAGGACTTTTGCCGTGCAAAACCGCTGGAAACTTCTCTTCCCCCTCCCTTAAAAGCATCCCGGGGAGGAGCGGAGGGGGAATAAAGCTGCCAGAGACGCTTCTGACCCGTCTGCACCCAAATTGTGGTCCCTAAATCTCCTCCTTGTCCCCCACCCCCGGGGGCATCACCCCTAATCCCCCCTCCCCTTCTCCCTTTGAAATTAAAGCCCTGGCCGAACCCCTCCCAGTCCGGCCACATCTTCATCCCTTACCCTCTTCCTCCGCAGCCGCAAAGCTCAGCCTAAACCTGCATCCACAAAGCTCAGCCTAAACCCGCACCCGCCTCCCTGTGCACTTGGTTTTTCCCACGTTTCCACTCCTAAAATTCACCCAAACTCCCCAAAACCATGGGACAAGAAAAAAAAAAAAAAAAGGCAATATTGAAATTCTTTCCAAGGTGTCAAGTTGTTCCTAAAGTCTCCTCATTCCGGCGCAGCCCCGAGTTTGGGGGTCCAGCAAACGAAAATAAAGACTCTCTCCTTCCCTCCGCCCCAAAAATGCCAATTCCCCAAGTTTTAGGCAGAAAAATAACGGGCGGAACTGAGCGGGACCAGCTCGCAGCCCCTTTTCCACCGCATTCCTCCAGCGCGGCAGTAATTCAATTATTTGCCTTTCATTTGCTTAGATGGGGAAGGGTGGGGGGGGTGGTGGGACACGAGCCTGGGAATAAAGTTGAAAATTAAATGTTTCTGCTCTCCCAGCACCAGGGGAAGATTAAACTAAAGAAGCCGAGCCCCGAGTCCTCCCTTCCCCGCCGCTCTAGGGTTACCTCGCCGGGAGAAAAATATCTCACATCAAACACAGTAGTTGTTTTCACTCCCCCTCCCCGCTTCGAATTGGGGTAAGATTTGACACTTTCGGGGGGGAAATAACAACAAAAAACCCCAAACTTCACTTTCTTCTCCAGCACTCGCTGCCAGCTTCGGGCAAGCACTAAGAGAGGAGCGATGTGAATTTTGGGGGTATTTATTTGTATTCAAGCGATGCGGTGGCATGTGGCAGCAGACCCTTATTCTGTTTCGGGGGTGGCTAAGGGGGTGACAAGGGACTGTCACAGCCTGGGGAGGGGACACACACACACACGACACACACTCCTGCTGGAAAGCAATTTCACAAATCATTTTTCTAACAATTAAGGAGTGTGCAGGGGTGAAATGGCGATTTCACATGCAGATCCGCGGGCCGGGGGGTGTTACCTGCGCACCCAGCTGAGAAACGGGGAACCCCTTTTTATTGTTATTATTACGTTTTTAATTTTCCCCCTTTTTTTTGGACTAGGGCATTGCTTCATTAGCCACGTTCACAAAAGACAGACCCCTTCTTTTCTCTCCTGAGAGCAGCCAGCAATAGATTAAAACAAGCATCAATCAGGAAAGGAGCAAGTAAGTGCTTAAAGGAGCAGGGGCAGAATTCCTCCTCGCTTCCCCCTTTCCCTGCGCATCTCCATGGTTTCCTAAGGTATGTTTCTGGTTGATAAATGCCGTATATTCGCTATTCCCTTTGGAGAAACGGCTTGTAAATCAGCGCTGAAAGCCAACTCATAAGCAGAAGGAAATAGGGTTTGCTTTATAGAAATTATTATCACTATTTTTTTGGGAGCATCTCTCGCCCCCAGCATCATCTCCTGCATTCTTCGCAGGTTTTTCAAGTGTGAGGTGTTGGTATCTCCTTGCGGGGGGCTAATACCATCATGTTGGGGGGGGAAAAGGGACATAAATCCAATTTTCAACTTGAAAAAGATGCACACAGGTCAGCTAAACCTGCCCAGAAAAATCACTGTAGTGTGAGCACTGCGCCAGAGGTGAGCAGCCCAAATCACCAATTATTATTAATTATGATTCTTCTCTAAAGAAAGTCCTATTTTTCTCTCTCTCTCTTTTCTCTAGAGCAACGCAAACCTAAAATGAGAAACCTCCTTAGACAACAAGTCAGATGAGTCTCATCTGGTCAACTAAAACCTGAAGAATTTGATCACGAGTTGCTCCCCCACCCCCAGTAAGATGCAAAAAAACCCTCTCAAACTGCCTGGGGATGAATTATTTAATGAAAAGTTGCTACCTTCTGCAATTACAAGAAGATTACTAATGTGGGAAGGTTTTCCATTTGAGATCCCGGAGTAATAAGCATTATTTTTTTAAGCGATTATCCAATAAATCTCCCTTTAAAGGGCGATAAATCCACCTTGAAAACTGGGGATTTAAAAAAATATTTCGAAGGGACTTCCGCATTTTTTAAAATGACCATTGAAAAGATCGTGGGGGGAAGAGGAACACATTCAACCTGGAGTGTTTGGGTGTTTTTCCTTCAGAAGACCCAGGAAGGAGAAAAGAAATATTTGCAGCAAACAGACTCTGGAAAAAATGAGCTGCTTGGTTAAAAAGGTGGAAAAGCAGCTCCAGGAAAGCCAAGTCCACCTATCCTGCATGTCACATACTAAAATATTCATTTTTCTTATTTGCATTAAAGCCCAGAAGCTGCCAAAGGAAGGGGATGGGATTGAAGTGCAGAGATTTGGTGCCCGCCCCTGTCCCAGAAGACCCCAAGTGTCCCCAAGCTACGGGAGATCCTTGGGCAAGGCAGCTCCCCCAGGCAAAAAAATAACCTGCATTTACTGCTCAAATCTGCTGTTGGTTGCAGGTGGGCTAGAAGCAGCAAAACCAGGTAGACAAGGGAAATTTAAGCTCTTTGCTTAGTTCCCCAGCTCTAGAGTGTGGCCCTTAGGTTGTGTGGAGAGCATTATGCTGGTCCTCAATTCTCCTCCTTACCCTTTCTAAGGGGAACAAAGCTCTGCTTATTTGCCAGAGATGCTCTTAAATTTATTGCTGAAGAAAGCAAGAAGTTCCATGCAATGAGACCATGGGGTTTTTGAAGCCCTAAAGCGGGAACAAACCAGTTTCCACTTCCAGGACTATTTCTAAAGAAGTAGTTTGCACATTATTGATGTATTTTTTAAACACAGCGTGTTCCATCCCCACCACTGCACACCCCACAGCTCCGCAAGGCGCCGGGTGAGCCGCGCTGTGAATTTTTGCATGTAACGGGAATATTTTAATTATTATTTTAACATTTTAATTATTATTTTTTATTTTCCCAGGGAAGGCAAGCCCCAAACCCAAGATCAAAACTCCTCCAACTCTGTTCCCCATTAGGATGCCGAACAAAAGCCAGAGTGTCACAACACCACCAGGCTCCTTGGATCTGCCTCTCCACTGGG
The DNA here is from genome assembly GCF_036013475.1 of Columba livia. Classification (NCBI taxonomy): domain Eukaryota; kingdom Metazoa; phylum Chordata; class Aves; order Columbiformes; family Columbidae; genus Columba; species Columba livia. The sequence goes on from NC_088622.1 coordinate 5,418,475, forward strand.
TCAGGCTTAATTTGCCCAGAGTGCAGTATTAATAGGATGTAAGCTGCGCCCTTGAACAATTACCTTATCAAAGCATAACATCTATGGAATGAGCAAAGTATTTTCATTAAACAAATCAAAATAATAAGGCTGGCAATGGCCTTGTTCCTCCTTTGAACCTGTAAGTGGCTTTAGAGATATTCAACAGTACCACACCAACTTCTATTCCACTGGTAGTCCCCGCTTAGTTTTTCTAAAGAAGATTAAGTACTCCTTGCTAAAAGGCTCAGTTCTACTTTTGTCAGGGTGCACAGACTAATTGGGTTTTCCCCCCATACAACAGGATCCCTGTACTCCTGCTACCAGTCTCGCTTCTCATTTCATGCGGCTTTTCAAGATAGGGAGAACACTGTGTGTGTTTGATTTGTTCAGTGCTATACATGAGAAATAACCCCCCGAAACAGGACCTGGAGAGCGACCGCATTGAGAGATGTTGCTGGAGCAGAATAAGGGTGCAAGAAATCAAGGATTTTCCTAATTAGTACCTTCCTGAGGTTCAGCAAATTATATATTTCAAGGGAACGGGCTGCTGGAGAAGGTGACAAGGGAGACAGTTGGTCCTGGGGGGAAAACAGGGATGATGAGCACCTCAGGACCATTTTAAGAAGAGTGAGGACAGACTAGGAGCAAGGAGGATGGTGATTTGAAGGTGTTTTTCTTCGAGACGCCCAGCTTCAGGCACGCAAAAGCTGGATTTGCTAAGAAACACAAGAGCACCTGCCCTCAAATAATTCAAAGCTGCCTCCACACTGGATATACATCCAAATCCCTCATTATCTGCCTCATAACTCACCTCTTCCCAGATTAGTCCCACTCCGGCACTCGGAGCCAGAGCCATTTCTCACCCCCATAAAGACATCACTCCTCCTTCCTTACACCAAGGGGTAAAGAAAATACCCCCAGCTGCCTGGATGGGACAACTCGTGGTGCTTCCCCAGCTGTTGGAATTTTTTGGGAGCTGAATCTACTGCAGCTCCAGCCCAAGAAAGGAAATAGAGGCCTGGAAGAAGTTGTGAGCATGGAGAGGACAAAAACCACAAAGGGCTCGGTTTGGTCTTTCCTGAAGCGTAAGGAATCAGATGGAGCCAAGCTGCATATTTGTCTGGGTGAATTAAAAGCACAATCCTCTCTTCCCAGAGGGAGCAGTTGCTTCATATTTATACATTTAGTCTTACAGGTGTAAAATAGCTTCCCTTTATGCTTATATAATAATTTTTTTCATTTGAATTTCAAGGCTTTATTCCCTTCTTTGGATTCAAGTCTCCTACCTGAGCCTGATTCTCCGTATTGCCATTAATTCCTTCATCACAGAAATGAATTCCATTTAATTCTCTATAGCAGTTGTTAAGGCAGATCAAAAAGTGCATTTGCAGAGGTTTCTTCCTCTTCTCCCTTATATAGTTTTCAGCTCACCTGTGTCCTGAAAAGGCTCAAATTTGAAGTCATAGAACTATTCACCACTCTCAGTGCAAGGAGAAAAAGATGGACATAAAAAGACTTGTTTTTAACTCCTCCAACAGTTCACAGCTGGGCTATTTCAGCCTGAGATTAATCAAATTAATTATTGATACCAGCTGTAGATACAGGTTACCTGTTTTACCAGGTGAGGGATAATTAAGACCCAGTCCCTATTGAGCTGGAAAAAAGACAACAGCAAAACCCAGGATTTCCATAAAGAAGAGGATAAAGGCAAGGAAATAGATTTAAGGAAAAACTTCACTGAAGGAACACACAGATTTTAGTAACATCAGACCTGCTCTCAGAGACACCAGTTAAAAATGAAGTGACTGCAGCCATAAGAACCATGAAACCAGCACATCTTTACACCACACTGGATGGAAATCCAGCAAAAATAACTTAGATAACCAATGTATCAATACAAGCCAAGCGATAGCAATAATAATAATAATAAAACCTCATACAGACCATATCAGTCTTCTAGAAAAATTACATGGCTGTATCATGCTTGCTGTTGTAACCAATGTAATTCAGACTTAGAACCTCCTCATTTAAAGTCATTTGGCATCTCAGTATAAAACCTGCATTTTTTCCCCATTTCAGGTAGGGTCAGACATTTAGCTCTTATATCATATAAGTGGAGCTGCTTTGTTATTAGTGACAACATTGCATAAGTGCATTGCTACAGCAATAACAAAGAGAAAATAATATAGCTGGAAAGCCTCTTCTAGCACTTAATTACAGCATTAAGAATTAAAAATCCTACAATATACCTTCATGAATAAGCTATAACCAACAAACCTCAGGATTATACATAACAAAACAACACAAAAATGTTATTTTTCTTAAATAACTCATGCTATAAAGCAAAGTACATACCAAGGGCTGGAAACCAGGATGCTGCCTGAACATAAAGAAGGGAATTTGGGGAATTGTTGACTTTCATAGCATTGGAACCCTCTGAAATCTGGGATATAGGGAGGGCCCAGCACACCTGGGCTGTGTGAGCTCCATTTGTGGGGCTGATTGACTGGGGAGCGCTCAGGGTTTGACTCAGTTGCTTTGGGGCTTAAGAGGAGCACAGGTAGGTGAGGAAACCTCTTCAAAAGTGCTTCATGTTATTTTAAAACCTATTTTTAAGGCTACTGAAGAGTTTAGAGAAGGTAAATGTGACGCAGTAGTAGTGATTAGGGGGTGTAAGTTTTGGAAAGCTTAATTTTTTTTAATGGATTTTTTTCTACGATCAGGTAAGTGTTGGGTAAGTGCCTTTTTATTTTAAAAGCTGATAATTCTGTAGTTTTATTATTAGTGTGTTTGGTCTCTGAGCTCAAGGTAAACCATGTATTACAAGTCTATTAAAGTAGTTTAAAAAAAGTTTAGTGTTTCTTTTAAAAGAAATGTATTTTCTTTTTCTTATTCTTCTTTTTACATGGGTGACCTGACTCTTGTTTTTCCCCTTGCAGGGGTTTCTGAGGTGGGAAGCTGTTGGTTGGTGCTGGGAGGGCAGCTTGGATGAAGAAATACAGTGAGTAAAGTAGTAGTAAGTAGGGTCTGGTCTCTACAGGTGGTTTTGGACCGACTAGAAGGGATTTTTTGGTTTGAGCCCTGTGCTGGGTGGGTGGTTCTGAGCATCAGAAATGTGGGTAAAGATGCAAGAAGAGACTGAGCTCCATGGGGATATTTCTTACATGTTGTTAATGTTTAGCTAAGTTAATATTCAGCTAAAAATCACATGGTGAGTCTGAAACAAGCTGCTGTTGCTGAATGTGATTTACTTCTAAGGGTTTGCAAACTTGTAGAAGTGGACATGAAGTTTTTCTGGTTGAGGGACTTGGCTTCATGCTTAAAATAAGTGATTTGATTCTTACTTTTGCGGTAGTTTTCTTTGTTGAACGTTAGCAGGACCTTTGAGTAAAAGAAGGGTAATAGTTTTGTTATCTCCTTGTTGTCTTGTGCGTGAGCTCTATAGGATGTTAATGGTTTGCGGATCTTCCTCAAGTCCCCTCCCGAGCTTCCAAAGAGTTGTAATTCTGCAGTTTCCCTGTTATGATCTGGCTATGGATCTGTTCATGGAAGTCAGTTTAAATTTAAGCTCTTGCCAGTTTAAATTTGGGATGTTTCCAGTGCTAAGGAAGAGAAACAACGAACCCAGGGGAAGAAAAGGTTAAATCCCACCAAGCAACCCCTCCAACTCCCCTCTTTCATTCCCACCAGGTAGCTTCTAATTACTCCAAGAGGAAAAAGGTCAGGAGGTGGGAGGAGGCTGCTACAATAGGGAGGAAAATGTTTTATTAGCTACTAAGTTAAGGGCTCCCACCCTCTGCTCAGGCATCCCCCTGCACCCTGCTACTTTATACACGTTTAAATCTCTCAGCAATGTTGAGCTATTTCTTGTAGGTGATACCTTTGACCAAGTATTTTCTTTTTTAAGTGGAAAAAAAGCCCCTCTCTTGGTTGGTTTTATGTAACTTTGATGCCGGGGTGTGATTCCATATCAGTTTAAATTAATGCAACGCTGTTATTGCACAGAGAAGAGCGTCGCTCTCCGCTTTTGAGCTGCGTTTGGTTGCATTAATGGTGCACGTGGAGCCTGAAAATCATGCCTCTGTCTCTATCTCTGCCCAGGAGTCCTTGGGATGAGGGATTATTTTCTTCCCATGCAGTGCGTCCTGCTTCCATAAGATGCTTTCTCTGAGTGCTATTGTAAACCCTTGCTAAATTTGCGATGAAGTTGTTTGCTTTCCTAGTGTGTGACTTACTGTTTTGTTTTCTTTTTAAAATGTATTTTTTGAGCCTTTTTCCTTTCTTGTCCTATAACAGTGATTGCACCGATTCACAGTGAGTCAAAACATTAAAGGGGGAAAAGAAATCCCGGTCTAAGAAATGCATAATTTTTTGTCTGAAGGAGATAAATCTTCAGAAACACAGAAAGAAATTTGCACGCGGCTCAGCCGCGTAGCACTTAATCTCACGCAATAATCGCTGCTGCTTGGGTTGGCAGGAGAATAATTAAACAGATATTAAAATTGCAATGGGCTGTCACTGAAATCTAATAGGAACCCTGGGTGATCAGCATCTGAACCGCTCTCTGGGGGACAGAAGTCAAGGGGAGTTTTCCCTGGGTGGGTTTTCCCCATCCTTGGTGCAACCACCTGGATTTGGAGTTGGAGAGTTGGCGGTGGGGTTGGCGTTGTAGTTGTAAAGTCCATAGGAGCAAATCTGTAGGATAAAACACAGAATCCCAGAATGTGAGGGGTTGGAAGGGACCTCGAAAGCTCATCCAGTGCAATCCCCCCATGGAGCAGGTACACCCAGATGAGGTTACACAGGAAGGTGTCCAGGCAGGTTGGAATGTCTGCAGAGAAGGAGACTCCACAACCTCCCTGGGCAGCCTGGGCCAGGCTCTGCCACCCTCAGCGGGAGAAAGTTTCTTCTCAGATTTAAGTGGAACCTTTCGTGTTCCAGCTTGAACCCATTGCCCCTTGTCCTGTCACTGGTTGTCACCGAGAAGAGCCTGGCTCCATCCTCCTGACACTCCCCCTTTAGATATCTGTAAACATTAATGAGGTCACCCCTCAGTCTCCTCTTCTCCTATTTGTGGTTTTCTTGCATGTAGCTGAGCCTGAATCAACCGCAGTGTGTTGAAGATGTTCTTGGCTTAGTTGAGCCTGGTGCTGAGATGTTGGCTGTGTACGAATCCGTGAGATCCTCCGCAGACTGGCTTTAAGTCTGAAAAAGTGTTTGAAAAAAGCAACAGAAGGAACATGATGTTATATTTAACATGAAGGAAGCAAAGGGTCGGTGTTGGCTCTGAAGAGCCCCTTGCTGTGCAGTTGTGGGGGTTTGCTTTAGTTTGGCACTGACTCTTAAATGTAATTTCTTCTAGTTGAGACCAGCTCAGGGGCCTGAGATGAAAGACAATCTGGTCACTAATATGTTGTAAAGTTGAGGGGGGAAAAAATCCACTGAAAACCCCAGTAAATAAGGCAGGAGGGTGTTTTTTCCAAGAGTCAATTCTAATTTCCTGAATTTTCATTAGAAAGGGGAGGAGAGGTTTTCTTCGTTCCCCTCAGTTCCTCTCCATAATCAATTGTTTTGCTTTAATATTTGACATAAGTGACAAACTGTTGACAGCAGGCAATTTAATTGTTTTCCTTTTGATATACTGAAATCTTTGCAGAGTGACCTCCTATTTTTTGGCACCATGGAGATGTCCATCCCTGCGCTGGGAGAAATCATACAGGACGTGGTAATACCTGATTTCTTGGACTTTGGTGGTGCAGAATCTGGTCCCCATAACACAAACATGGGAGGAGATTTTGATCTGAATTATTCTGGCCAAAATCCCATGTAACCCATTGACTCCAGTGCAGTTCCTCCGGCTAGAGGGATGCCCGGTTAATGGAGAGCAGGGTTGGGGGCCCTCCCCTAAAAGCAGATATTTAACATTTGCAAGTTACTTCTCAGCATTAGGAAAAACAAATGAATGAGTTTCCAAAAGGATTCCTTCTCCTAGAACAGTAAAATTGCCTTTTTTCCCCTCATCCCTTAAAACTAAAATCTTTCTGTCTTCAAAATGCATTTTTTTTGGTTTTTGGATTTTTTTTTAAAGCCATTACCTATATAATTTTTTAAGCCCATGGTTCCATTAGCCTTGGATGATGCAGTATCTGTCAAAGAAGGGTCTTTTGCTCTAACGCGCCGGCTGCACTTGACTGTTTCCTATTGATAGGAGATAGAGCAGCATGGAAAATAGCCTGCGCAAGGCCAGGTAAAGAGAGGGAAGTTAGCAAGTCTGCATATAAAACCACCCGTTCCCTTATCATAATCCATAAACCCACTTTCCTAACATCACCTCTGCTTTTCTGGGGAGAGGTAGAGCTATCTTCCCAGGCTGGAGAGGCTTAGATAGGAGCCGAGCCGCACACTTATCGCCCAGCGCAGCGGGCGTAATGGAAACTGGAAATTGCTCTAAAATAAAGTTGCTGGGGAATTAACTTCTAAAGGGTGGAAATTCTCAGAGGAGCAGGGGGGTTTGGGATCCATATGGAATTAAAATCAGGCTCGTGCTCGGTCTTGCTCTGTTCCTGGGGAGTTGGAAGCCTGAGGTTGGCCAATTTTTTTCTGCCCAAAGACATAAAGGTTTTGTGCAGTAGATCTGATTGATCAGGCCCTGGAAACTTGGAGGTGAGAAGGGCAATATGATGCAAAACTCTATCCCAACCCCCGGCTGCTTTGGAACGTGTCTTTGGGCTGCCCTTGTTGGGCCATGTCAATGCAAAAAGCACCCAGCACCTTGCTGCATTTGTCTTGGAAGCTGGTAGAGCTGAAAACATAGCACAGCTTTAAGCTCAGCCTTCTAAAACTGGCTCCTGGACTTTGGTGAGACCTTGCATGGGCACTAGAGACCTCTGCCAGGGGTGCTGGTTTCTCCATCCCGGCTTGGTCAGCAGTTGTGGATGTCTCCAGGGTCTCCTCTGAAATTCAGGGGGATTTAAGCTGTGCTTAAAACAATTTTGAGGAGGTATTTGAGTGTTTTGTGGCTGTGGGGTGTGAATAAAAGGGTGTTGCTGGGAGGAGACAGCCATATAGGCAGATTGGGGCAGTTGCTCCCTGTAAATTGGAAATATATTTAGCATATTGTAATTGCGAAGAGTTCTTGGGATAGAGCTGGTATCAGCACGGGAGTTGCTGTGATGCTCCTTTCCCCCACAGCAGCAGTTGTCCAGCTTCAGTGAAGCCGAAAGACATTGCTATAACCAAAGCATTGTGAGTGGAATAGAAATAAATTGCTAATAAAAACTCTAGGAGATGCTGGGTGAATGGGAATGGAAATAGAGCCTGGCATCCGTTTTTATTGACTTCAATGGCGTTGCACCGTGTTGTCCCCACACTTGCTCTGGGTGATAAATCACAGTGCATTTCTGACAGGGGTGGAATGATTAAGCTCAGATGTCTTATTAAGATCTCTCCTTTCCAAAATGTCATGTTGCCTTGATGTTTAAAGGTCTCTGTTGTGCAACAAACCCGGCATTGTGGCGAGCAGCAGGCTCGCTGGTGCGGGCAGGCGGGACTGGCGTGGTCCTGCTGGGAAGCGTGTGGAGGGGAAGGACTGGCAGCTCCCCTCCCGCTGCTGGGTTCTGGGGTCCCAACCTCACCAGTATCCTGGAGAAGAAGGGGAGTGGGATGAGCCATGTGGGGCCTGGGATGGAATTTGTTGATCCATCCACCTCTGTGCCAACCCAACTGCTGATGGCTCTGAGTACACCCACTGAACTTGTCAAAGGTTTGTAGCTCCTCACTGTGGAATCATTTTGGTTGGAAAAGACCTTTAAGATCATCAAGTCCAACCATTCATTAAAACTGTTATGGAAAACAACATGCATATGAGACATGATGCATCACTGAACCATACTGCTTGCTATTTAATGTAACTGCACACATCTCCAGCACGATGTCCTTGTGACATGCTGTATTGCTACTTGAGGGGTGCACATACCTGGAGCTGCAGCTCATGCAGGACCTGAGGGATGCAACCCTGGAGCTGCAGCTCGTGTACGACCAACACGCGGTCCAAGAGCTGTGCCCTTGGACAACATTCTATCAAGGGATGGAGGAGGGTTTCAGAGCCTCCTTGAGCCTCCTGCCCCCAAGGCCAGGCCTTGCAGAGCCTGACATGACTGTAGGCTGCTATGTTCTTGCCACTGGTCATTGAGTAGTGAAGATGGGGCTCCAGTATGAGTCCCTCTGTAGCATTAAGAGTAAAAGTGTCTTACAGGAAAATGCTTAACTCAGAGGAGTTTAGTTTTTCAGACACTTGGAAGCTGTTAGAACACAGTAATTTTCTCGACTGTTTCATTTTCTTTCACTTCACAAATCTTATGTTGCGAATATTTTAATTTTTAGGGCTCAGTTTAGGTTGTGGTTGGACTCGATGACCTTAAGGGTCTCTTCCAACCGAAACGAGTCTATGGGCCGGTCCCTGGGTGCCCACCTCTACATCAGCAGATCCCTGCTGCCACCCTGTGGTCTCCTCCGAGAAGTTTCGGGGAGCGATGGTTCCTGCTGCCTTCATCCCAGTCATCCTCATCCTCCTGGGCAGTTTCAAGCTGGACCTGGCTCAATGATGGGCCATTCCTCACCCCTCCTACCTTCCTCCCAGCCATCCTCATCCTCCTGGGCAGCTCCAGCCTGGACCTGGCTCAATTATGGACCATCCCTGAGCCTTCCTGCCTTCATCCCAGCCATCCTCGCCCTCCTGGGCAGCTCCAGGCTGGACCTGGCTTAACTATGGACCATCCCTGGGCCATAGAGCTCTGGGCTGTGCTGGGTTTTTTGAGTATCTAAGCTTTTCCTTCTATCTCTGGTTTGTCTCCTCCACTTGCAGTCTGGGGTCTTTCCATGTATTTAACAGGGTCCTTGGGGGGCAACAGGGTCAACTGCCCCCACAAGCAATTTTGAAGGAAAGGGAATTCAAGCTGACTACCTGTGGATTGTAGGGTTTTGGTTTGAGTCCATTTCTATGGTGTTTTTTGGGGGGGTAATTCAGCACGTGTTGGCTCCTAGTTTTGCTTTTGAAGTAGGTGCTTATGTGTTGCTAAATTACATTTTGACTTGTATTTGACAGAAGAAAATATTGGTGCTTTTTCCGCTTCTGGCAGTTTGATGAGACAAACTAAGCACTGTGGTTCAGAAGAGGGGGTGGCAGGGCCAGGACCTTCCCCTGGTCCTGATGCTTCTCCAGACACCCCAAAAAGCACCTTAGGGGGGCTCTCTGTGGTTGTTGTGGTTGCCTCTCCCTCTGCCTTAGCTTGTAAATCAGGAGCTGGGAGAGTAATAAATCCACAGATAAACCACAATTTTGGCTCACGTGCTGTGGGAAGTCACTTATTTTCTGCCCTGGGCTCCTCTGGGGAAGAGAAGCTGCTCTTTGACGAGCTTCTTAATTAGCCAGAAAGTTGGGTCGTAACCGCTGCTGTGTCTCCCCTTGTTGTGGTGAGACTCCAGGGTGTGTGAAAAATCAGAACAGTACAATGAGCATTTAGAGCAGCTCGTGTTAATTTTGGAGAATGAAAAGGGGGTGATATATATATAGATTTTTTTTTTTTTTTTTTCTGCTATTGATAGTGATTTTTTTTCAGTGCTCTCAGGAAAGGGAAAGAAATCTTTGGAAATGGCTTTAAAGTCTCTGCAAGATTCTGGTGCTATGACAGCAAGTCATACCTACTGCATCTCCATCATCCAAGTTCTGGGGACTGTCGCCTGACTTCGGAAGGTCTTGGGACATGAAAAGGCAGAGAAAATGCCCCTTAAGGATTTCCAGTTATTTTAGAGGTATATTATTTCATACTACATAGAAAAAGGGGAATCTACCTCAGCTGGGCAGACTATTTCTTGTATTAAGGTATAAGAAAAAGAATTAAAGGAGTAAAATCTTTTGCCTAAGCTCCCAGTGTTATTGGCAGAGTGGAAAGTCTCTCATGGTGGGTAAATGTTAAGAATGGAAATGGAATAAATGTCCATTTACCACTTGCACTGTGGGCTAAAAGCTATAATCTGGGCACTTCTCTGAAGGCTGGTTTGTGTGAGTGCTCTGCTCAAGGGAGCAGTTTGGGGAAAAAAAGGTAAGAAATAGTAATGAAATGGGACTGACTTCAAAGGGCAAAACCCCCTTTCCAATGATGTCTGTATGTGCGTCTCTTCTACCTGGTATTGCTAGAAAACCCCCTTCAGAGTTGGTGCTGTGCATTTGAATTATGATTTTTGGCTTTTCAGGTCCTGGAGAGAGATGGCAAAGGCTGAAGTTTCACCCTACAGCCCTTCCCCAGACTGGCTTCAAACACTGCTCATTGACGGTCACAAGATGATAATTGATTTTAAACCCTTCACTCCCACTTGACCTTTCAGCAAAAGCCAAAGCATGAGTCCCTATGACATGCTTGTGAACCAACACAAGTGCTCTAGTGCAGGAAATTGTGTGCATTTTGCTTTCTAAAAGGCTGAATTTCAGCAACTTTGCATTTGAGATGTTTGACCTCATGCATTTGGGAGCTGTGTCCTTCAGTGTGTTTCTGTTGCTTTTTCAGATGGGTGGCCCTGTGTGCAGTGAAGAAATTGAAAAGGTCTTGAGGTGGAAAAAGCCCTTCAAATCTTGTCATAAACCATGCGTGTGGATATACAGGTAAAGGAAGGAGTAAAGGAGGGAGGAGATATGAGGGCATGGGTGATGGTGGATCTGAAGTAAAAGGGTTGGAGAAGGGGCAGCTCCTCTGCCAGGCAAGACAAGGATTGAGGGCTTTGAGCCAAGACTGGAGTGACTAGGAGTGATCCACCTGTCCTGGGATGAGCTCCCTTTGCCGTGGACCAGGAGATGTCTCACAGGTGCGTTACTTCCACCACTTACCATCAACCAACTGCAGAGAGAGAGACTTCTGGGATAGATGTTGCTGGAGATGCAGAACTTGTCACCTTGGGCAGCTCCATGAAACAGCACGTATCAAGGTGCTGCTGGCTTTGGAGGAAACCCAGAGAGTCTTGTGTCTTCATACTAGGTGGCCCCAAATCACTGCAACACACAAAGTCCTCGTGGGCTTGGATCTGCTGCGATGCTCAGCAGCATCAAAGCACCAGCAGGCGGTGGGAAGCTGGCCACCTCCAGAGCTGGGCTTTTGTGTGGGGTGGGTGCTTTGTGAGCTTCTGTGCTGTCAGGGAAAAACATCTGCAAGGACTTTATCTGCTGGGACGGGAATGGTCCTCCTTGTGTTGCTCCTGCTGTTTGTTGCATCCTCCTTGAAGCATCTCTGCAGGATGGAGTAGGGGAAACACGGAGCTGCCAGGGCAGTTGTGTTTCTGCTGCAGGGCAGAGGGTTCCTGTCTGCAGCTCAGATCCCACAGGGGAGCTGGCAAAGTCCTTTGTGGTCCTTCTGAATAACTGCAAGTGTATTTATAGCCAGCCTGGGGATGTTTACTGCCAACGAGACGCACACAGAACTTCAATCATATGAGTCAGTGTTGGCGTTCTTCACTCAACTGATCCATGTTTGTTGCTGTTAGCAGCATCCAAGGGCTTAAAATGGAGAAAAAAATCTCTAGGTTGCATATTTGGAAGTGTTCAGTTTTGGGCCCAGGGTAGTGGTGGAGCCACCATCCCTGGAGGGTTGAACACATGGGGATGAAGTTCTCAGGGACATGGGGCAGTGTCAGGGCTGGGTTATGGTTGGACTCAATCTTGAGGGGCTTTTCCAACCAAAATGATTCAATGTAAGTGCTGGTGGTCTAAATAGGTAAAATAAAAATCCTCAGGGGGGTGATGGAGGAAAAAGGACTTGCAGAGAGTGGCACTGGGTGCAGGATGGGGAGCTGTGTTCATCATCTCTGGTTCTTGCTGTCAGAAATGCACAGAGGCAGCAAAGCGCAGCACGGGGGTCTCTGAGGACGTGTCGCTGGGAGGTTCATGTGGATTTGGTTAGGGGCATGAAATAGCGATGCTGGTAAGAGCACTCCCATCCCATTTATCACCGCGTGGGAGATGGGCAAAGCCAGCTGACAGCCCTGCTCAGTAGCTGTGAGACAGGAGTGAGTAATGACAAGTGAAATCCCACCGAACACGTCGCCCCCTGCTCACCACACGCATTTCTCCACTCAATCCTCTGCTTAGCACCTGCAACACCTCCAGCCCACGAAAAGAAGGGCTGGGGGGGTTTGTCAGCTGCTGTGAGAAATGCCCTTCATTCCTCCTCGTAGCTCCTGTTCCTGGGTAGAGTCATTTGTTTCTCCAATAGGATTTTTTTTTTTGGTAGGTCTCCCATGCCAAGATTATGTCAAAAGGGAGGCAGGGGAGCAGGCGAATTTGGAAGACAAATGTCTCACCTGCTATGTCATGTTAGTGTCAAGGCGTAGAGATCAGTGTGAATGGATATTGAGCTGGGAAACACAAGGAGGGGGGAGAAAAATAAGGTGCAGACATAAGGAATAGGCACTGTCACGCTGTCTGTTTGCAGAAGGTTTGGAGCGGCTCCACGGCAGCTTATGAACGCTGAGTGCTGGGCTGTGATTTGAGTTTTTGGTTGTGATTAGAAGGGTGGTGAAACTGGGGAAGGGGCTGGAGCACAAGTGTGATGGAGCGGCTGAGGGACCTGGGGGGTTCAGCTGGAGAACAGGAGCTGAGGGGAGACCTTCTGATCTCTGAACTGCCTGAAAGGAGCTTGGAGCCAGGGGGGTCGGGCTCAGGGTGTGCGAGATGAACACCTACCCAATGAAATGATTTTGATTTCAGTCTTGGAGGTCACTGTGATGGGCTCCAAGTCATGGCCAGGGATGCTTGGCAGGCACAAGGATGTTGAAATGGAGCAGTCCATCACAGCGAAGCGTCGATGTCACTTGAAAACTGTCAACGAGGGCCTCTGGGATTGTGTGTGAATTTATTTCGCGCCCATGAACACCAGTAGCACGAAGAGGAGGAGCAGTAGCTGTGTTCATATCTGCTCTGCAGTTGCGCTGTGGAAATAAGCTGATTTATCTGTGTTAGTCATACACACAAATGAGAATAACTTGAGTCATTGTCCGACTCCAATTTCTTCAAGCCATGATTCGGTAACAGACAACATGTGCTTAGCTCTGAGTAAGCAGCCCTGCTTGTGTGTGTAACAAAGTATTTGCAGGTTTGGAGTAGAAAACGTGTCTAAAACCCACTGCAATAATGTGACAATGGTGATTTGTGCTTGGGCACTTTGTCACTAGCTGACAACAAACACAAGACCAATACTCAAAGCCTGTGGTGTAGATATTTATATTCACATAGTCTTATTAGTGTCACAAGATTTGTTCTTTGCATAAGTGCTTGTTGCTATGTGTGTTTCAGCAGTCAGATTCTGAAGAAAATAATCTTGTATTGCTGCATGTCCCATGGGACAGACTTGCATGGGCCAGCTGGTGACAAAAACTTCATGCCACTTACGGGTTACGGATCATTAATGTCATGAGGAGTCACCACGTGATCGGGAGAAATAGCTCTGCAGGAGAAGGTTAAAGCTATTAAAATTGCCCTGACCCAGGTTTTTCGTCGCATGTAGCCTCTGGTCTGGTGCCTGGCTTGACTAAATGGAGCTTGCATGTCCATAGTGGAAGGAAAAGGAATAATTGGCAATCTGAAGATATTTATAATGACTTTGATCTTCATCTCCTCTCCCTGCAGCCACTCATGTGACCCCGGCTCTGTGTTGGATAGACTTGTTCTTGTAGTGCCTTGGTCACGGCAGATGCTGCTGATGTGTGATGGAAAGATGTGAGGGATGCCATCAAAGCTGCCTTGTCACAGGGAACCCTTGTCTGCACCCTTTGGGCTGGCTTAAAATAAATTTGGGTCAGCAGCAGGGAAGCCTTAAATGGGCAAGAGAAATTAGAAAGACGCCCGGTCATTAGATAAAATAGTGTAGTAGAAAAAAAGAAACAAAATACAAACACAGGGGGCTTTGGGTGTTGAGGTGGGTTATTAGACTGACGTGTGTAGGGATGCACATGATGGGATGTGGAGGGGTGACACAGACCATGTCACTTGGGGCACAGGCCCATGGGGAGAGACTTTTTAGCAGGGCCTGTTGTGATAGGACAAGGGGTGATGGTTTTAAACTAAAGGAGGGAGGTTCAGGCTGGACGTGAGGAAGAAATTGTTTGTGCTGAGGGTGGTGAGAGCCTGGCCCAGGTTGGCCAGAGAGGTGGTGGATGAACCGTCCCTGGAGACATCCCAGGCCAGGCTGGACGGGGCTCTGAGCAACCTGAGCTGCTGAAGATGTCCCTGCTCATGGCAGGGGGGGCACTGGGGGAGCTGGGAAGGGCTCTTCAACACAAATCATCTGTGATTTGATGAATTCTTTGCTTTCAAAAGCATTGACTTGGCTTGATTTAAATAAACCGTGTTATTGCAGTTTTGAGAAGAGCTATTGCCTTCTCCAGGGTTTCTTCTGAAACTAGGAGTCAAGTATGTTGCATAGACACAGAAAGGGAGTGTAAATGGGGCTTACAGGCTTCTGTCTCCTGGTCCTCTTTAAGTTACAGTCACTGTTCCTCCTGCAGCAAACCAAGATGCTTTTTCTATCAGTGCGTCCTAGCTGGGGTCGACAGGCCTACCTGGCCTTGGCTTGATCTTGTCTGTCATGGCTTATTTGAGGTCTCTTGGCTGCGTTGGAAAGTTTTCTGCTTCTCCTTGGTGATCTCCTCTGCACTGGAGACTATGAGCACAGAGAAATGCCAGAGAATGTCACGTACCTGCCCTGACCTGCTGCTGGGCCGGGGGCTCTTTCAAGGCTTCATTTCCACTGGAAGTTCCCATCAAGCCAGGAAAGAAGAGCCAACGTGACCACTGCTTTTGAGATGCTCAATAACTTGATATTTGGGCCAATTCTGAGCCCTGGCAATTAAAAAGAGAAAACATGTGGAGAGAGATGGCCTTTAGAAATCTCCAGACAAGACTGGCTGGAGGGATTATTCCTGCTCTTGCCTTCCCTAGAATACTGTGTAACTTTCATTTTTATTCCTTCCCAGGCTACCCCAGGTGACACCACCTCTCATGTTGCCCTTTGATATTCTCATCTATCTGGTTGCATCTCATCAATTCGCTAACCTGCATTTTTCTCTAAGACTCCATCTTTCCTATTTATTTTAGTGCTCTTCCTTCCATCGAACATCTGTAGCAAAAATGCACCCGATTTCCACCCCCTCATACAACAGCTTTGGAAGATATGAGGAGTTAACTTTTTTCTGCTTCCTTAAAAATGAACATACATCAAGAAATTAGCAGTGAGATACATCACACTGAGGAGGAGTATTCTGCATGCTCACTTAGCAGCAAGTATTATCTCATTCCTAAATGCAGGTTTTTGAGTGGGTTGATAGGAAGAATATGTCACTGAGTAAGCGCTGAGCCTTGTCAGATAGTGATTTCCAATACAAGCTACGGGATGGGACATGACGGTGAGCTATTGCCTGTGAAAAGGGTTATTAGGATGCTGCAAAGTGATCTTTCTGACAACTTCTGGGCTGAATGGGGCTCTTGGGAGGGATGAAATCCTATAACACAGTATGTATGGGGTGTCTCATGGTCCTCTAAATCAGCCTTACCATGCTAGAGCCAAGGGTGAGATCAGAAATTGGCCAAAATCCCCTAATGTTATATATATATATATATACACATATATATATGACACACACACACACATATATATATATATTATAGCTGTACTCTGTCCTTTCCTTTGCATACGGGCTGAATAATGTTAATAAATCAGTGTCCTTCTCCATCATAGAGTGGAAGAGGGAATAAGGGTCTCGGTGTGACCAAGGGCTTTGGGAGCTGTGGTGTGTCACAAAAATTACTGTGTGGCTTAAAAGATGTTTTTGACATTGTAGTTTTATTGCCCAGACTGAGCCTCAAGGGTGTCCCTTTGTACCTTCAAGCGTTTTCCTGCAGAAACACACAATCCTTTGCTGGGGCTGTAAGAAACCTCAGAAATACACATTGACTATAGTGAGAGTGAAAGAAGAAACTCTCTGAAGGATGCAAGATGTAAATAAAATGGGAGAAAATATGGATGGAAGAGCAAAGAAACAGCTGGATGTCCTATGTTTTTGTGTTGCTTAAAGATGGAAACGGGGGGATGAAATATATATGTATATATGTTTGCACTCAAGCAAGTAGCCACTAGATGGCAAGAGCACCCTGCCAGGATTTGGCACCTGGCTGCAATGTGAGGATGCTTAGGATGGTGACTATGATTTTATTTTCTTTTTAATTTATTTTTGGGGCATCCTGAGCCACATTTGCTGTTTGGACGCCTCTTCCCCTCCAGCATTTTGCTGCAACATTCACCTTAGAGCTGTTGTATTTTAGGGTCTGTACCATGTGCATGGGAGGGCTGGGGCAAAGCAGCTTTTTAACTTCTCTGCTCAATCAAATAATATTTACCTGGGTAGGGAGAAATCTTCATCTCATCAGGAGCTCTTTTTGTGCGTATTCTTGGGCTGCCTGTTTATTTCTTCTTTCTTCCTTTCCCTGTTTTTTCTGTTTTGGGGAAGATTCTCCATTTAAATTGCAGATACCATACTGCTAATGGATCTGATAAAGCCCTGATAATGGCTTTAGGAACATCTGGGACAAGATATAGGTCAAAGAAATGCCCAGCTCTGCTTTAGGGTCACAGAATCACAGAATGGACTGGGTTGGAAAAGACCTCAGAGATCATCCAGTCCAACCCTTGGTCCAACTCCAGTCCATTGACTAGATCATGGCACTAAGTGCCATGTCCAGTCTCAGTTTAAACACCTCCAGAGTCCTGACCATCTGCAGGAAACCTCCTGACTGAGCTGGATTTTCCAGCTCTGTACCCTGTTGATAAGGTCTAATTCCCCTGAGAGGAGGAAAACAACATCATTCCAGGTCTTCCAGCCTCGTCTGCTGGCTCCAAAAGCTTCAACCCAGGGCTGAGAGGTACAAAAGTACCTGAAGTTTGGTTAAAAGATACCTTGGCCTTGGTATTCTTTTTATCTAGGACTTCATAAAGATACCTTGACCTCAGGCCTTTATTTTTTTAATCCAGGACCTCTGTTACTCTGAGGACAGGATCTCAAGCATATAGTGAACCATATCTGCTTCCCTCTGTGGCTTCATTTTTCTTAATATCCCTTGCAGGGGGTGCTCAGCAGCCTGTCCTGAGGGTGCACCCCAAGTTGTGTCCCTCTTCTGCATCCCTTTATGTCCCCAGGGAAACACAGGGATGCTCAGTTTGCTCTTCCTTCCCAGGACTGGTGAGAGCAATTGAATTTTGAGGCTTCTCCTCTTCAAGGCGCATTTATTTTCCACCGAGGGCAAGCGCTGGTGCGTGGAAGGGGATGGTACAGGTTTATGTATTTATAAACTACTGAAGACATCTCCCATCAGTCCTCCATGCTTTTTATTGGCCATAAATTCCTGCTACTGCAATACTTTATTGCACCATAAGCGGACAGGTGGCCGTTCCCTTTTACAACCCTTAAAACACGTTTTTCACCGACTTTTGGTCTGTGGCTTTTTCTGCATTTCCAAGCAACGGAAATACAGGTGTTGGCTTAAAGTGACTTTGGTCAAATGTTAATAAATGGCAACTGGGAGTCACCTCTGAGGGCTGGAACTTGAATTGGGGGCATGTGGAGAAGGAAACAAGTTGCTCTGCATGGAGGTGACAAAATCTGTGCTGCTGAACTGCTTTGCAATCCTGTGTCCTCTGCAAGAGAAAGAAACAAGGACATTGCAGAACTTGTGGGAGTTCACCAGGGTTGGGAGGAGGGAAGCAAAATAATTTGGGGGGCTCTGGAGCTGAGAGGGGGGTTGTGGTACCCATGGTGAGCGACCTGGGGCTTTGGGAATCCCTGTGCAATGTGTGAGAGATCTGCCCTCATCTGGCATTCATCCATCAGGGGTTTTCCACCCTGATGCTTAGCTGCTGGGCATCCAACTGATGCTAAATTACCTCTGCAAGCTGCGGCTCACTGCCGAGCGCAGAAAAGCTGCAGGTATGGATCTAGACTTCTGCAGCTGAGCTCTGAAGTCCTGTACTTGCTTTTTAATGATTTCTTCGGCAGCCACTGTTAAAGCTCTCGTTGGAGTCTCTGCTTCTCTCAGCGCTACTCTCAGGAGTTCATTATCTCCCTCAGGGGCACTGACTGAGATGAGGGAGTCAGCAGTGGGGGGTCTGGGGGCGTGGAAACTCTGTGTGTGCCTGTTAGATGGTATGAGGATGTTGAAGTTGTCTGCTTCATGCTGTTGAGGTCACAGTCCCCCTCGAATTGATGCTCAGGTTTGATCTTGGGAGCAATTTCTTCCCCAAAGGGCTGTGGGGCATTGGAACAGGCTGCCCAGGGCAGTGGTGGAGTCACCATCCCTGGCGGGTTGGACAGATGTATAGAAGGCTTTTAGGGACATGGCTTAGTGCTAGACTTAGGTTATGGGTTGGACTTGATGACCTTAAGGGTCTCTTCCAACCAAAAGGGTCCTTATTCACCCCAGACTGCCCAGCGCCTGTGGGTGGCTTCTACAGGATGTGGTCCTGGGCTGTTATGAATGGATGCTATTTCCCTATTCATTTTATCATTGCTTTGGGAAGGGGGAACTGGAAATCTTGATCTCACCCATTTTGTGGTCTTTTGGTGGGCAAAGGGTGTTCCATCCACCCCTGGGATGCCATCAGCAAGCTGGGAGCATCAGGGCTGAGTGTCATGGGTGCTTTGGCTGAAGGCAGCTCTGGGATGCTCTCTGCAGCAAAGGGAAGTATTTTTGGGAACGGGCTGGGACTCATTCTCCAGTTTCTAAGAGTGGGAAGGAGCAAGAGATGGTGCTTGTGCAGGATGCAGCCCAGGAGGGGTCAGCACAGCCCAAGGATTGGGAGGGGAGCAGGTGAGGGATGCCCGGGCGAGGGACCAGGAGAAGGACCACGGAGCATCAGAGCATCGCTTGTACCAACCTCAGCAGTGCAAAACACGGGGCAGTGGCCTTGGGGACCACACTGGTACCTGTTAGGATGGTTAAGACAAGGAATATCAGCTTTCCCTGGGAAGATCCCGCATCCCTTTGTCACTGTGATGAAATAATTCAATGATGGGCAAAGATGTTAATTAATAGCAGAGGTGGTGTGGGGTAGGTTGATGATAAGGATGCTCTGCTGCTGGCAGATATTACTGCCATACTACTTATTGTATAGGTTTCAAAACATCACTGCTTTCTAGGGTTGTGGCTGTGACACTGGCACTGTTAATTACTAATTACTGGGGAATCAGCTGCCCTAGATGAATCTCCTTGTGGTGCTGCCTGCCCTGGATGCGTGCTCCCCCCTGCCAAGCTCTAGCAAGTTTTGAATGGCTTTAGGATGCAAATCTCCAACACCAGAGCATCCAGGAGCCAGAGAAGGAGAGGGCTGGGAGAGACAGACAGAGGTCTCCCATCTGTCTGCAGTCTGTCTGTCCTTCTGCAAAGGTTGAGCACAAAGGCACAAAAGCACAAAATCTTTCTTTTTAGAAATGGGATGCAGTGATTCTGGGTTTAGGGCCTGAACAGATGGCTTGGACCATGCCAGACCTTCGCACCGGTGCTGGCTGACGAGGGCAGGGAAGTGACACAAACCAGTTGCTAATTTGTAATTAATCAGTGAACTGTGCTGAGAGCAGGAGGCTGCAGCAGATGATGGGGATGGGGGTGTGTGTGCGAACAAACGGACGATGCCTCTGGGAAGATGCAGATCAGGTGTTTGCAGCCTCTGTTGATAAAACACCCCTGGGATTTGCTGCTCCGCATGCTCCTCTTGCCCTTGCTGGGTGTTTGTGCAAGGGGCTGATGTTTAGGAGCTCAGTCTGAGTCCCTTTCATGGGGCTCAGGCACAGAACCTGGGGCTGGTTTGGAGCAAGCGTCATCCTGCTGTGGCATCCGTCCTTGAGCTGGGCTCGTGTGTGATGGTTGGCAGCAGCACAGAAGGAGTTTTCCTTCTTTTTGAATAAGTGAAACCCTGAAGGCCACATCTCAGAATAGGAAATGAATAAATATCTCCAGACTTGGTCCTTCATATAGAGACATGGCCATTCCACAGTGCCTTAGTGGTGGGAGAAAGTGTCAGAGGTGGTTTTGCCCGTGTCCAGCTCCCCTTGCAAAGCTCTTTCAGCACTTGGTAGATTTCCAGGGGATACATGTTTGCCTGTTAGGGTAGAGATGAGAATTTGTGTCTTACATCCTGGAAATATCTCACCTATTCACCTTTCCCTTCTGATTCCAGTAGCTTGTTTACAAAGAAAGATAATGACCCTCCAAGGCTGGCTCTTGCTGCAAACTGCTGCTTTGGAGCCAGCAATGGATGAGACGGGGATGTAGCAGCGACCAGGTACCCCAAAAACTCCTGAGCATCCACCCAGACCTTTTTCCCAAGCAGTGAGGATGCAGAGCTGCTTCCTTCCCCTGCAAAACTTTCCAGGCAAACCTGGAGCCAGCTCAGCTTTTCTTCCGCTCCTCGGGTTTCGGTTCTGCTGACAATTCCCCAAGAGGCAGCTTTGCCCCTTCCTCACAGCAGAGCAAGGGAAAAATAAAGCGGAAGGGTTGGTGCCGAGAAAGCAAAATGGAAACAAAAAAGTCTGTAAAGCAGAAGTGACTGGAGTGCTGAGGTGGCTCTGAGCGCGTCTTGCTGCTGTTTAAGGGGTAGAAGCACGTAATGCGTTCGGACAGGGCTCTGCCTCGGCCAAAATTGACTTCTCTTGGTCCCAGCGCTAACTCCACTGGGGAATGCAGGCAATTCCTGGCATTCCCAGCTTTTGGAAGTCTAGCAGCCTCCCCCAGCCCAGCAGGCAAAGGGTTAGGGAGCAGCCCGTGAGCCCCTGGAGGATG
This sequence comes from Columba livia, assembly GCF_036013475.1. Taxonomy (NCBI): domain Eukaryota; kingdom Metazoa; phylum Chordata; class Aves; order Columbiformes; family Columbidae; genus Columba; species Columba livia. The sequence goes on from NC_088622.1 coordinate 5,439,362, forward strand.
AGATGAGGTTTCCAGCTCCTATTTAATGTATGGGACATTCTCCATCTTTTGGGGCTCCTGAGATGCTAAGCCTCATACCTTTTGCTCTCCTGCATCTCAGTGGCTGTTTCTGGCGTTTTCCTTTGGGACGCAGTGGCCTGAATTTGGATGGGCTTTCTCTGGAGCAGGGGCACTCCTTGAAAGTGCCAAGTCTCTATTTTTCCATCCCCTGCAGTAGCTTTGTTCTGATGCTGCTGAGCCACAAAAAAACAAGGACTATATCCCCAGGTGATGCAGTTACACAGTCAGTTAATCCAGTCAGCGCCGGGGTTGGCGTCGCGAGTCTGCAGTGACATATTTAAGCAAAAAGGGCAGTGACCTCATGGCTCCGTTGTCCTGATCCCAACCTGGGCTTTGCTCCCCGACTGGCTGATAAACCACAGTGAGGTGCCGGGATTTACTGAGGATGCTGGAAGAAAACAGGGCCCATTGCTCTTTGCCATCTGCCTGACTTGCTCCGAATTCTCCTGTATCTCATTTCCCTGCATATGCTCACCCCAAATCTTGGCCCAAAATCTCTGTTTATGGAAGTGGCTGCTGGCTGCAAGCTTCTCCCTGCCCATCCTGGTGGTGAATTACCCGTCTGCTGCCATGCTTTACCCATCCAAATCACCCTTGCTAGCAGCTGGATGCTGCAATGCATCATTTTTTTAGCTCGCTCTCCCCTTTTCCGAGCTGGATATTTTGGGGAAAAATGTGGGGAAAGTGGAAAACGTCCCCTGCTCCATAGGGACCAAAGGGCTGGTGGCTCGAAGGGCTCAGGATGGCCACAAACAGCTTGCGGGGAGCTGGGCTGTTGGGCGGCTGGTTCCAAAGTTACTCCTGTTTATTATCTTTAAAGCCAATGCTCTGGAGAGCTGCGTTTCTTGCCTGATGTGGATTAAGGTATTTGCAGCGCCTGGTGATGATAGACTGGCTGAAACAGCCCGGTGCCCTCGTGTTGCTGATGGAAACATCAAGGCAGACAGGCCCTCGCTAATGAGCCACCCTGCCCTAACGAGCTTGTGTTTACAGGCTGGGGAAAGAGGAGAGAGGAAAAAAAACATGTCAGAAAGCACAGCCATGCATCATCAAGACATGATTCTTTTTTATTAAGAGTTGGTTTTGTTATGGGTGCTTTTTCCCAGCCATCCCGACCTGCTATTTCAGCCCTCGTCTATCATCCCAAACAAGGGAAGGAGGGGGAAAAAAAGAAAACAATTAGCTGGAAACAAAATACTTGTAATGGCTGCATTTTAATTACAAATAAAAAGCTCTCCAAATAGGCCTATCATGCAGAAATAAAAAATTTCGGATGCTTGGCTTGGTGCAGATGCTTTTCTTTGTGCAAATGGCTGTTACGGCTTCATCTCTGTTTATTCGATCGCGAAGAACAAGGGGTGAGAGCAGCTGTGCAGCAACCCGGGAGATCTCCTCGCAGCACATCTGGTGCTGGCGTGGCCGTATCCTCGGCTGGATGTCAGGCTGGGGGCTCTGGGGGTGCAAATTAAGGGGTTAAAGCTAATGCTTTAGTGGGAGCTTGGGGGTCTGAACCCCAGCTGCATCTCCCTTGCTCCTGGGGCCGAGCCCCTGGTGGGGCAGTGGGATTCACCCTGTGCAATGAAAATCAAGTGATGTGAGTGGCTGGGTGTTGGAGAGATGCTGCTGTGCTGGGAAAGCTGCATCCTTCTAGTTCTGGGTACCAAAACTGGGTGCAACAGGTGGGATGCTCCTGTAGAGCTGGGGCTTGTATCAGTTTTAAACTAAAGGAGGGGAGATTCAGGCTGGACGTGAGGAAGGAATTGTTGGCCCTCAGGGTGGTGAGAGCCTGGCCCAGGTTTCCCAGAGAGGTGGTGGATGAACCATCCCTGGAGACATCCCAGGCCAGGCTGGACGGGGCTCTGAGCAACCTGAGCTGCTGAAGATGTCCCTGCTCATGTACTGGGTGACCTTTGAAGGTCCCTTCAACCCAAACTATTCAATGATTTTCCCAAGACAGAGCATGCAAATGTGCCCTTTCCACTCTGGGCAAGCCTGGATTTTTAGATCCCGCCAAAAAATATTGCAATCTAGAGTAGCAGGGAGTCAAACCCCCTAAAATTTAACTGTTATTTGCACAAATCTGGTTTCTAGATGGAGCTGGCAGCTCTGGTTTGATGTTCTGGGCATCCAGGATACTCTCTATGTGTGCTTCTTGCCTGTGTCTGAAACTATTTTTAATGAGGGTGTGCCAATTAGTGAGTTTGCAGTGCAGGCGAAGGGAAACGAAGGGTAAGCATTGTGTGTGATGGCTACTGGGGATGCAGGGATGGGGGCACTGGGTACCACACTGGCAGGGATGGAGGCAGCTGTGGTGGTGCTGGTCATCCCAAGCATCCTCCACCCTTAGTGTATTTATTATCCACGTATAATAAATCCTTCAAGATGCTCTGCATCTGGAAAGGCTGGGCCAGAAGCTTTGCAGCTGCAAATCAATAGCTGGGGCTGACAGAAAGTTTCAGCTTCAAATGAAATGGGATTAATCCACTGCAAACGCAACCGATGGAAAATCAGGAGGGTTTCCCTTATACCTTGCAGACTTCTTGGATTTTGGGTTGATTTGCTGTCTGGGAACTTGAAAAGAGGAAAAAAGGAGAATTATTTTTTCACCTGGTTTGATGCAAAGTTAGACCTGTGGATGTTTTAGGACTGTTTGCAATGGTAACAGTGCCCATTATGAGTGAAAACAGTGCTGCTTTGTGACGGAAAAGGTCTTTTGCTAAAGTTTTGGGGAGGGAAAAAAAGAAGAGAAGAGTCTTTATTGTTACCAAACCAAGTGCAAACCTGTTTCCAGTCTGCGCTTTTTAATTCTCCCTGTGAATATTTTGATTTTGATTTACTGCGTGCTGTAAAAAAAGCCACGTTGCAGGTATTTTATCCTTAGAGAGGGGGGTGTAAACCTGGATACCTCCCACTGAAACTGAGGAGGTGGCGGTGGCGTGAAACCGATGTAAACCTTTTTATTGAAGGTTTAAAAACCCCCAACAAACCCAAACTGGCAGCGGAGCTGAGACGCCTCAGCCGTGAGCAACGTGATGGATCGAATTTGTGTGTCACCGAGACGCAGCAAACTGCTCTCGTGTTGATTTTTCTAAAGATCCGCAGCCATCAGAGAAATGTAACATAATTGCTGCCCTGTTTATCGACGGCAGCACCGAAAATCCATTGCCGTGGCAAATTAACCCCCTCGCCCCCAAAATGCAGCTCCTGAAATGCTCCTGCATCCACCTCTGTTGGCTTTTAGCTCTCGAGCCGCACTGGGGTGTTAATTCCCCGCAGCATCCAGTCGCTCAGTTCCTTCCCAACATGGGAAGCATCTCTACCAATTAATAATTATACACATTTTATATTTTTTTGGCTTTCCAGCAGCTTTCTTGGCAGCTGTTGGGTATTGGTAAGATTGATGTGGGGACTGATGCTCTTGTGATAAGTGGAACTCTGCTGCTGCATCCTCCAGCATCTTCATCCTCCAGCATCATCTTCTTACCCCAAGGCGAGGAAGAGGAGGTCCCTAAGTCCTCACTGTTGGTCCTGAGCTGCTCTAGACTTGGCTTTTCCATGGGATGGAGCCAGAGTCCCCCTCCTGGGACCCTTCCCAGGGCCTCGCTGGCTCTTGGCACTGGCCCTAAGCCCTTTATCAGCTGTGGGCGGTCCGGTCGCCTTTAAACTGGGCTGTGTCACTGGCTGCTTTGTCACCTCCTGCCTATAAATAAAGCATGAGAATGGGATGAAAAGGGGTGAAAAATCCTCCTGTGCCCAGAGCTGAGGGTTTAAACAGCAGGTACAGCATGGAAAGGTCCAAAATCTCCACGGGAGGTGGAGAAGTTGGAGCCAAAGGGGCTCCAACTGTGATCCCTGGGCTTTAAACTGGGTCTGAGCAGGACCTAGAAGCACAGGACTGGGAGCTTTTCTGTTGCAAACATCGCAGTGACCTCGCACAGCTCACCAGCAAATTTTCCCGCATCGTATTTGTGCATGAGCTGTATTTAGGGGCTGTTGGTGCAGCTTAGAGGGAGGGTTTCTTGCTGCTGGTGCTTCCTAACTAGTGACAACGTCTGCAAAACCCTTAAGCTGGGATTAAACCCAGCATCTGCAGCAATGGCAGCCACATTGTGGATCTGGCTTCTACGGGCTGGCTGGTGGTGGGTTAAGGAGATGAACCAAAATAGCTGATATAACAATAAATGAGGTTTTATTTGGCTAGATGGCAGCTTCTCGAGAGGTTGGGGCAAGGGCTTTCACCCCAGGGTTGGTACCTCTAGGGGACTTGGGGATATTTTCAACGAGGTCCATGAAAAGCAGCTGAGAAGAACCCAATTACTGTTGTTTTTTCCTTGAAATCACTGCCCAGCGCCTTGTGGTTTTGGTTGAAAATCAGCTGAAAACCATAAACACCCCAATCCTCCTTCTGCGACTTGAGGAGTTTTCCCTTCTCCCCCTCTTGGGCTCTTCTGTAAATAAAAATGAGCTTTATTGATTTTATTTCAGTAACGGAAAAATAATTCGCCTTTGGCCCGAGCTCACAGGATGCTAAACTCCATCCAGCGTGGGTTTGGCTTTTTTTTGTCTCCTTTTTTTATAGTGTTTCTGATCTGTGTTTACGATGCCAGCGCTGACACATCCTAAACTACCGCACGGCTATAACCTCCGGAAAAACTCCCGGCGGGATCGAAATAGTGGCTGGCAAATGTTCCTTCCTCGCTGGAGCTTGTGAATCAAAAAGCATCAAGGGTTTAAGCAAAGGCTTGTGCCGGGGAGGGAGAACTTATGCTGGAGTTGATGCATATTTTATCACTGTGCTTATTCACTCGCAGCCCTTCTCCCTTCGAACGCCGTGCGGGTTTTAATTAAATAGTCATTGGCAAGGCTGTTATTCTAGCTTGGAAGGCCTCCAAATGGCCCTGTTTTTCCCCCAAAACTATCACAAGGGGATGTGTTCCCATCCCCCTCGTCCTCGCCAAAGTTCGTCTTCCGCAAATACCGCTAATTACGTTCGTCTGGCCGGCTGCCGGCTCTCCGATAGGATCTTTCATTAGCGCTGACCTCTCGGTGCTTGCAAGGAGCTGGCTGACGTTCCCGGAGCGGTGCCTGGTGGTTGTCACCAAGAAGTGTCCCTTTGGTCCTGTGCAAGTGGGTCTGGGTCTTGTAAGCGATGGGGTCGTGTTGGTGTTCGTTAGAATCTGCTTGCAAATGAGGTTATGAAGCTTGGGTGCCGCTCCCTGTCTACGCAACTGGGTTGGTCCTGGTTGCAAAGCGAAGCTGAGGTAGGTGCCTCCAGGATTTGTTCTACCAAGGGGTTGCTGGTGGTTGTGTGTGGGTGGTTGGCTTGGAAAGTAAAGACATGGACCTGCTGGAGAGGGGCCAGAGGAGCCACGGAAAGGATCCGAGGCTGGAACAGCTCTGCTGGGGGACAGGCTGAGGGAGTTGGGGTGTTCAGCTGGAGAAGAGAAGCTCCGGGGAGACCTTAGTGCGGCCTTTCTGGACTTAAAAGGGCCCATAAGAAAGATGGGGACAGACTTTACAGAAGGGCCTGTTGTGGTAGGACAAGGGGTGATGGTTTTAAACTAAAGGAAGGAGATTCAGGCTGGACATGAGGAAGAAATTGTTGGCCCTGAGGGTGGTGAGAGCCTGGCCCAGGTTGGCCAGAGAGGTGGTGGATGAACCATCCCTGGAGACATCCCAGGCCAGGCTGGACGGGGCTCTGAGCAACCTGAGCTGGTGAAGATGTCCCTGCTCATGGCAGGGGGGGCACTGGGGGAGCTGGAAAGGTCCCTTCAACACAAACTATTCCATGACTGGGTGCAGAGAGCTGAAGAAATGAGTGGAAGCAGACAGGAGCTCTCTCCTTGCCTTTAAACATCTCAGGGAGGCTCTTCCGATGGCAACACAGCCCATAGTAGCCTAGATGTTATTATAGGCAACTCCCCATAGGGTTTAGGGGAAACCACAGCTGGAAGTCTAGCTGTTCCACCCCAGAGCTGCTGCGATGGGTCTTGCCCTTCCCCTGGCTTTAAATTCCCAGCCGGCAGCTCAACCACTGACACGACTTTGCTCCCGTTTGTCAGGAACAAGATACTTAATTTGTCAGTTCGCTACGCTTAATATTTCTTTCATGTATCGCGTCGGTTTTAAATGCAAAACATGTCTTGGATAAGCTCACTTTTTTTGCCTTTTTTTTCCCATCCTGCTGTAGCTGACACATTGAAGGTAGCTGTGTTTAACTAATAAAACAGATTTTTAAAATGCTGGTTTTGCACTTCTTTAATTGACTTCCAATTTCCATTCGCATGCAGCCTGGTACATCGTGAAGGAAAAACGAGCACCCAGCAAATAAGAAATGCGTCACTCGCCCTTTTTTTACCATAATCAAAAATGTAAAAATTAAGAATCTGAATCAATGTACATTAAACTATGTAATTGCCTAAATAAACGTGTCGGGGGTAGATAATGGGTCTTCCTGATTAGAAAAAAAAAAATACAGACTTTAATGCAAAGGGTAGACTTGGTTGCAAAGCAGAGTGGTTTAGAGGTCTGCACCTTTCTTATGGGGGGGTGGACCAGGCAGGGGGCTCAGGGGGCAGCGATGGGTCCAGGTGCTGGTGATGAAGGAGCTGGAGAGCATCCTTGGTGGTACCCTTGAGGGATGGAAAAACTGCTAGCGGATGGTGGAAACTGGTTTCCCAGCTCTCCCGAGCCTAATGGTGGTTGTATTTTCTCTTCCAGCACCCAGTCCTGGTGGTCCCTGAGCCAGCAAAGGTCTTGCAGGAAGGGAAGGGGCTTCCAAGAGCAGGACCTTCCAGGTAACCCCCTGGGTTTGTTGATATTTATCATTATTGAAACTTGCTTGGGGTGGTTTGTAGCTCCATAAGGCACACAATGGAGTTTTATTAGGATGCGCTGCGCCTCCCAACCCATTTCCCTGTAAACTGTGGCAGCTTTGCCGATCTGATCAGCAAATGCCACAAGCTCCACTGAAACTGCTCAATGGTTTTACGGTTATCCCGAGAGCTGCAAGCCCATGGTTTGGTGCTGCCCATCAGCAGAAACACAGAGGTGGGTATCTGGCAATGCTGGCAATTGGTGTTTGGGATCTGGTGATGGGAATAAGTGGTTGGGATCTGGTGGTGATGGCAGGAGTTGGCCGTTGCCACCGTGCCTGCCAGCCCTCCCAAAGCTCCTCCTATGTGATGGTATTTGGAAGCAAAAAAAAATCATCCAGGTCTGAGTATCAGTTTGCATTTGTCCTTTCCTCTTTGTTTTTCTTTCACTGCAGCCAAAAGTCATTTTGCCGTCAACCACGGGATCACCACAAGCTTTTTGCTCCAAACCTGCTTGTCCTTCCCTGCAGAACAAGCCGTGCTCCAGCACGGGATGTCCCTGGTGCTTTTAATCTCCAAAATTGCCTCCCCAGGCGAATTGCTGTTAATATTGGAGAGTGCAGGAGCGGCGGGGAGAGCTGCCCACCCGCCGTCCTTGTTATTCATCGCTCGCCATCACGCTGGGGGAATGAGGAAAAGCTGCTGGGTTTGGAGTTTTGCAGCCTGGCAGCGAGGAGTTAAAGGTGGAATATGAAGTGGAAGCAAAGAGGCGCCGTGGGAAGGGCAGGACGGCAGGAAAGCTTTTCTGGGGAAGAAATAGAGAAATAAAACTGGTACCTGGAAGGGCTCCAGCTGCCCGGTTCACAGCCGGCCAGCACGTCCTCTGCTCCCCAGCAGCCAGCTGGCCATGGTGGGGATGCCGAAGGGCACGAAACTGAGATGCTGGCAGGGACAAGAGGCTTTTTTGCAGGTTGTAAAAGGGGCTGAGCTGCTCCGGTGAGGCAGCCGGTACCTGGGTTTTGCTGGGGGAGAAGCGGAAATGTGTTGCAGCATTTATGAGGCTATCTTGTTGGGCTCGCTGCTCTGGCTATGGAGGTAGCTAAATAGCAAAGAGTTAAATAATCATGATGATAATGAGGAGCATTTTTTTGACTCATAAGGTTTGCCAGCCCGAGCATCTCGGCAGTGTGAGATGCTGGGATGCAGGAGGTGGCAGAATGGACACATCATGATCGTCCTGGGGTGGGAAGAGGTGGAAGAGGCTGGGCCAGGGCAGCTTTTAGAATCATAAAGTCACAGAAGAGTTTGGGTTGCAAGGGACTTTCAAAGGTCATGAAGTCCAAGCCCCAGCTTTGCACAGGGCCAGGGTGCATCACCCACCCTCCATGCAACATGCTATGGCTAACGAGCAAACCTCAGAGGCAGGGTTAATTAACGCAGCCTCCCAAGGTCTCTTGACAGGGGTGGATGCCACTGATCTTCATAGGAAGCCCTTGAAGGCAGAAACCTGAGTTTTCCAGGCAGTGACTGAGAGAAGGAATAAATCCTTTTGGGAGCAATTTCAAAGAACATTAAGCTAAGCTCTCCTAAACCACCACGAGCAGCAAGATGTGTGATACCATGGGCTGCTCCAGGACCATCTCTTATCTCCAAGCCCTTCAAGCGCATCCCTGACTTTGTGCTCATGACCTCCTGCCACCAAGGAGGCAGGTACAAGGGTTTTGTCTGTCTGGGAGCTGCTTTTGTCCGTCTGTGGCTGCTGGGTGATGGATGATGGGCTGTTTCTCTAATGGCTAGAAGGGAAGAAAACGCAATTACCCAGAGTAAGCTTTTGGCAGGACATGGATGCAGCAGAGTGAGGTCAGTGAAACCTGGGGAAAAGTGGCTGATGTTCACATCCAGGGCTCTGGTTTGCTTTTGGTTGCCTCCTCAGAGACACTGTTCGCGCAGTAATTAGCCATGTAAAACATGCGTCGGCCTCTTTGTTCCCATTAGGCTTGGCTAGGGCTCCAAATGATGTGCAACGGTAGCCCGCGGTTAATTTTACCAAATGTTCCCTTTAATTTCATTTAAGACCAGCTGTCTATAAATCTACGGTGCCTATTTACATTCACATGCCTATAAATATGCATAAATTATTCTGTGCTGAGGCTAAGGTAACAGATAAGGTTCTGACACCCTGTGGCCCCCAACCTTGATCCCTGGGGTGATGCGTGCAGTCAAGCCTTGAATGCTCAACGTTGGCTTGATGCCATTGGGGTTGAGCTTTGGGTGATACCTCCTCAGGGATCCAACCTCCACCTGAAAACTCCCCATTTATTGTATATTCAGGTCAATATTAAACGCCCTGTGTGTAAAGCAGGAATTTATCAGGCCGCGTACAGCTGGGAGCCGCAGTTTGTTTGCACCTGAGCAAGCACACCCATGTTTAAATACCTCTAAGCAAACGAGTCCACCCAGCTCCTGCTTTGCTCTTCCTTGTGTCTTGAAGTCTCAGTTTATTTTTGCTATTCAAGGGCAGTTTGTCTCCTTCCTTACTTACAGGGACTAGGAGGATGCCTGCTCAATGGTAGATATGGGTAGCATTGTCCTGGTAGTGTTGCTCCCATGCTACATGGCTCAATGTGGGTTGGTGACTTCTTCTACCAGCTTTCACCATCATGTCACATCTAAGCCACCACCTCTGTTGCATGAGACCCCAGCACAGACCCTTCAAACCTGCGTTTGCACCATCCCTCCCTCCGGTAGCACCAGGATGGCCGGGAGGAGGCTGCCGCGGGGCGATGGGAAGGGCTGCAGCTCCTTGGTCCCAAAGCGTGGTGAGATGTGGTCGGCCAACAAGCGTACGTGGAAGTGCTGGCCAATGCAGTGGACCAGGTTGCCCACCACGGCGCACTGGAAGCCACCTGGGTCAGGCATGGCGTAGGCTGCGCACTCGTACCACAGCTTGGCCTTGGCGCTGCACCGGTAGACACGGATGCCCCTGCTGCGGTGGATGTCAAAGCGGTAGATGAAGCCATTGACGCTCACCATGTCAACCGTCCTGTCCTTGCCGCCGCAGGCCGGGCTGACGCTCCAGCTGTCCGAGCGGGCGGCGTAATGCAGCAGCACGTAGTGCAAGGTGCCCCCCGTCACGTAGATCTCCCCATCGCACACTGTGGCCATGTGGGCCACGGCGAAGGTGTCATGGGGCAGGGGGGCCGTGAAGGTCCAGCGGTCCTGGCGGGGGTCGTAGCGCTCCACCGTGTAGAGGCACTCGCCGCCAATGGCGTAGAGGTGGCCATCCAGGGCCACCAGCTTGCAGCGAGGCCGCGCTTGGTTCAGGGGACAGATCTCCCTCCAGATGTTGGTCAGGGGGTCATAGCAGAAAACACGCTTGGAGGGTCTTTGCGCCCGGCCTGTGCCCTCGCAACCAGCCACCACAAACAGGTAGTTGAACATGCTGCACACGGCACAACCCCTGGAGACCACCTCTGGTGGCACATGGCAAAGGTGACACCAGCGGTCCCCTCTGTCATCGTAGTAGCACAGGCGGCTGGTATGGAGGCCGGGCTCCTGCACACTGACATCTGCCACGGCCATGGCCATCTTCCCCTTCATCCTCCGCCGCAGGATGAGCTCCCGCTCGCTGGCATTGAGGCGACCGTAGATGGACGGTGTCCTCAGCACCTGCAGGTAGTTGTCACTCATCACCTTGTAGGCGGCCTCCTGGAGGTGGCTGAGCTTCTGTGCCTTGGCTGTGCGCAGGACCTCATAGCAGTTGCCCAGGTCCAGGTGGGTGGTTGGTGGCATTTGGAAGAGGTCGGCACTAGCCACCAGCCCTAGCCGGGGGCTTGCAGGTGGCGTGTTGGGTGGCTCCATGCCCCCAAAACCCCTCATGGGCAGCTGGAGGTGGGGACTGTCGGCGATGTGGAGGATGCTGTCCCTGCGGCCAGGAGATGGTGGCTCAGGGGACATCTTCAAGCTCCTCATAGGTGGTGGAACTATGGAGGGGGTGGTGGGATCCCACATTGACAAAACTGGGTCAGGCTCCTTGGTTGCAAAGCTCTGTAGCTCCTCATTGACCTGCTCCGAGCTGCGTCGCCGGGATGTTCCCAGGGGGATGTAGGGGACAGACCTCTTCTTCAACACCGTTTGGGAGATGGACTGGACGTAGTAGTCATAGACTTTGCCTTTGAGACCAGGGACTGTCTGCTCGGCCCCGTCCTTCACCTGCTGCTCGCTGATGTAGTTCTCCTCCACCTGGATCTTTGACACCGAGGAGAAAGAGTAGGAGGCATCTGCCACCACGTTGCTCACTGTCATCATTAGCCCCAGGTCCGAGGTGACACTAAGGGTCTGGGTTGTCCCCCTGAGCCCCTTGGCCTCCCGTTTAATGGCTCTGCTGGCCGAATGCTGCTCGGTGCTTTGGGCATGTCCATCAGCTGCCATCAGGCCGTCGGCAGCCCCGGGGGACAGCCTGGTGCATGGGGCGAGTGTGTCCTTGTCCCTGCGGCTGCTCAGGGCTTTGGCTGCATCCCCAGGGATGTAAGACCTCAGCTCACTTCCCAGCTCAGTTCCTGCTTTGCTTCCTGGCTCGCTTGTCAGCTCACTTCCCAGCTCAGTTCCTGGCTTTGTTTCTGGTTTGCTTCCAGATGTAATTCCTGGCTCCCTTCCTGGTTCACTTCTCAACTTTCTTTCTGACTCACTTCCTTGATTGCTTCTCAGCTCAATTCCTGGCTCCCTTCCTGACTTACTTCCCAGTTTGCTTCCCAACTCACTTCCCAGTGTGCTTCCCAGATTGTTTCCCAGCTTGATTCCTGGCTCATTTCCCAGCTCACTTCCCAGCCCAATTCCTGGCTCTCTTCCTGACTCACTTCCCAGTTTGCTTCCCAAATCGCTTCCCAAATCACTTCCCAGTTTGCTTCCCAGGTCGTTTCCCAGCTTGATTCCCAGCTCATTTCCTGGATCACTTCCCAGCTCAATTCCTGGCTCTCTTCCTGACTTACTTCCCAGTTTGCTTCCTGACTCAGTTCCCAGCTCATTTCCCGGATCACTTCTCAGCTTGCTCCCCATCTCAATTCCCGTTCCTCTTCCTGACTTAGTTCCCAACTCGCCTCCCCTCCCATCCATCCCTTGTCTCCTCCACGCCAGCCCCGGTTCCCAAACCACCTCCTCACCCTCCTCTTCCTCACCTCTCCGCTCCCCCTGGGCATCCACATGCCGCATGCCAGCGCTGCTCCCGTCCCCATCCCCACCTCCCCTCCTCACCCCCTCCCCAAACCTCCTCCTCCTCAGCCCCGCCGCCCCGTCCCCATCCCCATCCCAAGCTCCGTTCTCCCTTTTCTCTCCTCCCGCGTCACCCAGCGGGATTTTACCCCCGGCGAGCGAGCGGGACTTATAAAACCTGAAGGCCCATGTCAGGAGGAGCAGAGCGGCGGCGGAGAGGACCAGCTTGCCGGCCAGCTGCATGTCGCATTGCCAGGGCGGCGTTACCCGCTGGGGCATTTTTCCATCCCTTGGAACGCGGAGAAGCCGATTAATGATTGTTGAGCCAGCCGGGAGCGTGGATGTGAAGGTTCGGGGCAAGGTGACTTTGAGAAGGTGAAGTTGGCAGGAGGTTTCCGGATGAGTTTTGCATGTTTGGGGATGGGTTGGGCTCCGGGGAAAAGGTCCAGCCCAGCGCTGGCGGCACAGAGCCGGCTTTATTAAATAGCCTGGGAAACAGAGAGGCTCAGAGAGCAGCGAAAAGCAGCACAAAGGGAGGAAAAGTATCCTCTGAGCAGCCTGACAGTGCTGCCTCCCTTTCTTTTTTGCTATTAAAAAGGGATCATGCACTGGAAAGAGAAAATGAAGTTTTGTTGGTTGGTTGTTTGTTTTCTGGGAAAGGTCCCTTTTCCCTGGCTGCAGGGACGGAGAAACAAACCTTCGGTCCGACACTGAGCAGCTGCTCGGCGGCAGAGGCGGGTGACTAATTCGGTGGCCTTCGTTAGTGGCACGCTCGCTAATGAGGGGTGACAGGGAATAGCCCGAAAGCTCCTCGGGGTCTCTCCGAGGCCAGCGTGGAAGTGGCAGGGGAATAAAGAGCTGGTGGAAGAGGTGCTGGGGGCGTTGGGAGGGCGAAAACAGGGCAGCGAAGAGGAAATAAAGGTAGGATGGAACTGCAGCTGGTGGCTGATGTGTTCAGAGACCCGCATCCCTGCACATGGGGAGAGGGATGAGCTAAGGGAAGTGAACACATGTGCCATGACTGGGAAGAAATTTGGGGTGCGAGAGGTGCGAGTTATGGTTTTAAAGGGGTTTGCTGCTGCGCGTGGGATGTCTGCGGGGACTGGAGTCACTGTGGGGAAACTGAGGCACGGAGGATGCCAGACAGTGTCACGCTTGCTTTTTTCTCCCCCTAGAGAGATGTCAGTGATGAATCTCTGATCTGAATTTCAAAGATTTAGGGGAATTGTCATCCCCGTTGTCCCCGAGGCAGCCGGGTCCCCACGCCTGGACCGCAGCGAGGGCAAGGAGGGGGCCTGGGGAATGGCATCCCTCATCCCTCATTCCTCATCCCCCACCCCTCATCCCTTCACAACCACCGCTCAGCGAGCTCAATTCAAAGGGAGAAAATTAATTTCCTTTTCCCCTGAGGGGAACATCTCGCATACTGAGAGATGCACAAAGAATCGAGGCCCTAAACCAGTGAAGAAACAGCCCGAACGTGGGTGGGGGTGGGCGGCTGCTCCTGTTTGCGTACAGGGACTCGGTTGGTCCTGATCCGGTGGGATCTGCAGGAGAAACGAGCCCAGGGGACGCTGAACCAGCTCCTTGTATGAGGCGTGGGTGCGATGGGTGCTGCCGGCGTGGGGCAGGGTGGTGGGATGGGGTCTAGAATGGGTGGTGGGTGCTTGTGAGCTTGTACCCAGTGTCCACAGCCACCCAGACCACCTCGGGTACCACCTTTGGTGATGGGGAGCAGCATCTGAACCTCCTTGGGACACATTCCCCACCATCACAGCAGCTGCAGCATCCAAATGTCCTTCCACCAATGCCAAGATGCTGAATTTCACCGTGTCGGTGCCAAAGGGGACGGGTGTGGTTGTTTATCTGCCGCTACGTTTGCCAGGGATGCTCGTTAGGTGGAGAACCATGTGCTAAACAGTGTGATATTTATGTATATATATAGAGAGAGGATGGAAAAGCAGCAGAGGGGTGAATTTCCTGTGCTGGCCTGGCAGCTGGGGACCCCCATATATATCCCTGCTGTGAACAGGGAGACCTCACCAGTATTTTTTGGGGGGGTTACAGTATTTGAGAAGATGTCGCCTCGTACAGTGACACAGGGAATTGGGATATTTAGATTAAGAGCTGACTGACGCATCCCACTCAGTTGCATCTCAAGCTTGAGCCCCAAATCAAAGCAACACCAGCCAAAAGCCCCCCAGCTGCTCATCTCCATCCTAATTGACGAGGGGACCCAAAATTCTATCACTGGGGGGGCTGGCCCAACCAAAACCTTGGGCAAGGTGTATCCCTCCTGCCTGCAAACCCACAGGGACCCAAAGCTGAGGCTGGAATTGGGGTAACACATTGCGGCTGGAATTGGGGTAACACATTGAGGCCGGGCACGAGTTTCGGGGCTTGGATAATCGGCAAAGGGTCTGTGACCCCTGGTTTTCTCCATCTCTCGGTGCAGCTGGTTTTAATCTGCAGGTAGATCTGCCAAGATCCTCATGTTCAGGAGCGGGTGAGGATGAATTATGCATGTGCTCGGTGGCATGTGAACCCGGTCACGGCCCCGTAATGAGGTGGGGGAGGCACCGGGTGACGCTCCCGGTCACTCCCGCTGACATTCCTGGCCCCGCGAGCTGCAGCATCCCTGCTTTGGTCCCCCACCCCAATATCCCAAAGGATGCGCCGTATCCTGGAGAGATGCAGGCTGGGCTGCCAAAACCCCGACTCTGTGCGTGTGCCAGGATGAGCGCGGTTGGCCCCGTCATCGGTGGTTTTATGGACCTTGGGAGGGCAAATATGAAGCACAGGGGGAGGCGAGGAGGTTTTTTTGGCTCTGGACGCTGTTGTTTTCACAGATGGGTGGGGGGACCAGAGCCCGACGCTGAGCCTGAGCTGCGGGGGTTAATGAAGGAGGATCCCTGTAAGGGGGTGAAACTGCTGACTGTCCAGCAGGACCTTTGGGGCAAAATGTCCATTTTTAAGGGGTTGTGCTGTAGGGTGGAGGAGGTGAGAGGTTTGTGTGTCCAGACAGACAGCTGCGCATCCGAGCGGACACACGGACACTTGCACAGACAGATGAACACTTGTACGTACCACTGGACAGACGAACACTTGTACATGCAGACAGATGGACAGACACCTGCCCAGCCAGACACTCACCTCCTGCACCCTGCAGCACAAACTGCCCAAAAATGGACATTTTGCTGAGGTTCTGCTGGAAAATCAGCAATTTCACACCCCTGCCCCGCCCCCAGTGCAGAGTGGGTGACAGGCACACGGACAGGACACAGACAGACGGACACATGGACAGGCTGGGGGGGACTAAAGGGCCCGATCCTGCCAACGAGTGGGGGTGGGGCAGGGGTGTGGCAGGGGTGTGGCAGGGGTGGGGTGGGGGTGTGAAATTGCTGATTTTTGAGGGGGACTTTGAGGGAAAAGTGTCCATTTTTGGGGTGTTTGTGCTGGGGGATGGAGGGGGTGCCGTGTGTGTCCAGACAGATGGACAGTTGTGCATCCAGCTGGACTAAAGGACGCTTGTACGTCCAGCCGGACAATTGTATGTACCACTGGACAGACGGACACTTGTACGTCCAGCCGGACACTTGTACGTACCACTGGACAGACGGACACTTGTACGTCCAGCCGGACACTTGTACATACCACTGGACAGACGGACACTTGTACGTCCAGCCGGACACTTGTACATACCACTGGACAGACGGACACTTGTACATTCAGCCGGACACTTGTACGTACCACTGGACAGACGGACACTTGTACCTTCAGCCGGACAGACACATGCCCAGCCGGACACTCACCTCCCGCACCCTGCAGCACAAATGCACCAAAAATGGACATTTTGCCCCAAAGGCCTGATCGAAAAATCAGCGATTTCACACCCCCGCCCCACCCCCGCCACACCCCTGCCACACCCCTGCCCCGCCCCCATTCATCTGCAGGACCGGGCCCTTTAGTCCCCCAGCCTGTCCATGTGTCCGTCTGTCTGTGTCCCCGTCCCTGTGTCTGTCACCCACTCATTGCAGTGGGGGCGGGGCAGGGGTGAGGCAGGGGTGTGGCGGGGACGGGGCGGGGGTGTGAAATCGCTGATTTTCGAGCGGTGCATTCGGGATAAAAAGGCCATTTTTGGGAGGGTTGTGCTGGAGTGAGTGTCTGGCTGGGCAGGTGTCTGTCCAGCTGTACGTACATCTGTCCATCTGTCCAGATGCACGTACAAGTGTCCGAGTTGTCTGTGCAGAGCTGTACGTCCAGCCGGACATTTGTACGTATGTCTGGACAGACACCAGATGGACAGGCATCTCCTGCTCCCTGCAGCACAAACACCCCAAAAATGGCTTTTTTTTCCTGAATGCACCGCTCAAAAATCAGTGATTTCACACCCCCGCCCCACCCCCGCCACACCCCTGCCACACCCCTGCCCCACCCCTGCCACGCCCCCATTCAGCTGCAGGATCGGGCCCTTCAAACCCCCACAATGTGTCCGTCTGTCTGTGTCCCCATCCGTGTGTCTGTCACCCACTCATTGCACTGGGGGGGCGGGGCGGGGGGGTGTGAAATTGCTGATTTTTGAGTGGGACCTTTGGGGCAAAATGTCCATTTTTGGGCAATTTGTGCAGGAGGTGAGTGTCCGGCTGGGCGGTTGTCAGTCCATCTGTCTGCGTGTACAAGTGTCCGTCTGTCCAGTGGTGCGCACAACTGTCCATCTGTCTGTCCAACTGTCCATGTGTCCGGTCGGACGTGCAACTCTCTGTCTTGACACATGAGACACTCACCTCCAGCACAACCCCTTAAAAATGGACATTTTGCCCCAAAGTTCCCACTCAAAAATCAGCAATTTCACAACCCCCTCCCTGCCCCCACCACACCCCTGCCACACCCCCACTCGTGGGCAGCATCGGGCCCTTTATTCCCCCACAATGTGTCCATCTGTCTGTGTTCCCATCCGTGTGTCTGTCACCCACTCATTGCACTGGGGGGGCGGGGCAGGGGTGTGAAATTGCTGGTTTTTGAGTTGAACCTTTAGGGCAAAAATGCCCATTTCTGGCAGCTCTGTGCTGGTGGATGTATAGATGTACATTTATCCATGCGTCGCGCTAAGGAGGACGCGCGGGGGTTGCAGCCGTGTCGTCTCTGAGCAGCGGGTGACGTCTCGGCGCTTGTGACTCTAATTGAATGTAATTGCCTCCTCCAAATTTCGCTCAAACCTTTTCAAAGTCCCTGAAATGAGGGAACCCGGCTCCCCGATGCCGCTCCTTGGGGTTTTCAGCCCGCCTCGTTCCCTAAGAAGCGCGATTAATTTTTCACGAGCTAATCATATCTCTTAGGCGGGTTGTCAGGCGCGGATCTGTCATTGCTCATCAATAATGGAACAACCCGAGCAGCTCCTGCCCCCTCCAGCCTCCTGCATTATTCACTGGCAGGTCCTCAACCAACCGTGTGTGGTACGGGGGGGGAACCAGGGCTTTAATTGATGTTCTAATTACCTGGAGGCAGGTGGATGGGGATGGTGAAGGATGAGGTGACAGCAGAGTCCAGCACGGGATGTTTTCTTTCATAGAATCATTGTGGTTGGAATAGACCCTCAAGGTCAATTATTTTTGCGATCGATTTTTGGATTATTGCTTTGGCATGGTGGCGTCTCTCCCACGTCTTGGGCTTTTTGGGAAAGCAGGCAGCACCTCTGCTCAAAATGAGGAGAGACCCACGTCCCAGGTCAATGTTTTGCTGTTGAGAAGGTCCCATCCTGTATCCTGATCCATCACTGAGCATCCCGCGTGCACCCGCACGGGTGGCTTTGGGATGCGGGACCTCCGAGCCCATCGATCCCCTCCCAGCTGCAGGATGGGGACATCACATCCCTCTTGAGATGGCACCAGTTGATGCTGGCACTGGCACTGTCTCTCTAATGCTCATTACCATGGTTCCGGGCTAGAAATCGCCACATTTGCATTTAAATGGAGGTTTAGGCATCTGTAAATCCCCATTTTCCAAGCGAGAAGGCCTAATGGTTGTTTAATCACGTTGGGATGAGGCCCCTGGAGCATCTCCAGCAGCCGCGCTGCGACGGGGGTCTCTCCTGCCTGCTTGGTGGCGTGGGGGTAAACTGAGTCGCATAGATTTCCCTAAAAAATAAAGGTTCACCTGAAAAATCAAGTTTCCCTTTTTGCCCAGGTAGGTGCACTGAGAGTGGTCGAGGGGGCAGCTGGTCCGAAGGGATCCGGCTGCTCAGATGCTTGTTTTTGGGATGAAAGAGGAGCCGCTGATCCTCTTCCATCCCAGAAAGTCCCTGATCCACCCCTGCATTGCTGCCAGCCCCAATTAGTGCGCACGGGAAGAAACTCCTGAGCCGCCGCGTGTTTGTTCAGCTCCTCCGAGGCCGGGAAATCGCTCGCAGCGAGGTTGGCGACGGAGCATGGTAAGGACTGAATCTGCTTAATAATAATTAATCATAATAGTAATAATAACGCTTAGCACCCGTCCGGGGGCTTTGGAAAGCTGAAGCACTGCACGGCTGCTGGCTAATCCTTCAGGATTAAGAGTTCCTGGAGGAAAAGGCAGGAGAACACCCCATCCTCGGGCTGCTCTCCCCTGGGGATCCTGGATGCTCTTGGTGAACCCTGGGGAGGGGACACAGCCCCAAAAAACCACTGGCATCCCCAGCACTGGGCGGGATTTGGGCAAAACCACCTGTTTTTTGTGCAAAGAGCCGTCCTGCAGCAGGATTAACACCGTCCTGGGATGCGCTGGTAGCACCAGGATCTGGGCGCGTTATCTGTTTCCATGGTAACGCTCAGCTAAGAGGGATGGGGAGGGTGGCACGGACCAAACGTGGGTTCTAAACTCAACCGGTGCCTCCGTGCCACGGGACACGTGCTGCCCGCTCATGTGTGAGCGGTGACATTTTGGGTGGGAGCCGCCTGTCACTAGAGATTGACCGTCCAGCCCGGGACGAGCGGCGCACGCGGCTCCAGATGCCATCAAAGCCAAATTGCCCCAACCGCAGTCCCGGGGTGTAAGGTCAGTGATCCGCAGATTTTGGGCTCCCAGTACCACCGTGCAAGACTTGTCCCCAGTGTGACACTGGGGACACATGCAGTCCCTACCCCAAGAAACTGAGACCTGGAGCAGCTCGGTGCAGTGGGAATGGTGTAAATGGATTATTTTTCCTGGGGAAATCTGCCCCTTGCATAATAGACACTCCCCCCCAAGACACTGCAAAGGCCCTGGGCACCCCAAAATGGTTCTGGGTACCCCAGCACAAGGTAAAGCACTAAGCACAGCCTTCTACACAGGGAGAATTTTCTTTTTTCCTTTTAATTAAATTGTCTGAGGAAGCCGAGACACAGACAGAAAAAGATATAGACTGTAAATAGTATAGAAAAAAAAGAGAGAGCAAGAGAACCAATTGATGGAGATGTAAATGCCAGGTGGAGCCGTACGGAGGAAGAGGAGGAGGAGGAAGAGGCAGGCGAAGCTTCACGTCAGCTCCAGGATCACTGTTAGGGTGAGCACCAAAACTAGTCTGAAGCCACAGTGGCCGGTAAGTGAACCTGGGCAGGAGAAGAAAACGGATGAGGAGTTTCGGGAGCCCCGTCTCGCTGCTTGGGTTCAAGCAGGATGGGGTCAGCACCTTTTCTTTGGGGGGATCCCCCTGCTAAACTTGCTCTGGGGCTTGTGTGGGGTGGGCAGCAGGCTGGGGATGCTGTGGGGAGCAGTTACAGGGACCCTTGGGGTGCAAGGACATCCCTGCTGCAAGGGCGAGGGCTTGGGGCAATGTGAGATCATAGAAGCATTTTGGTTGGAAGAGACCCTTAAGATCATCAAGTCCAACCGTTCCCCACCCCTGGCACTGCCCCATGTCCTGAGAACCTCATGTCCGTCTGTCCAACCCTCCAGGGATGGTGACTCCAGCACTGCCCTGGGCAGCCTGTTCCAATGCCCCACAGCCCTTTGGGCAAGAAATTGTTCCCACATCCAACCTCAACCTCCCCTGGCGCAACTTGAGGCCGTTTCCTCTGCTCCTGGTGCTTGTTCCTGGGGAGCAGAGCCCGACCCCCCTGGCTCCAAGCTCCTTTCAGGCAGTTCAGAGATCAGAAGGTCTCCCCTCAGCTCCTGTTCTCCAGCTGAACCCCCCAGGTCCCTCTGAAGTGTTCTCGCATGGTCCTTCCATCCCTGGGGGGGTTCAGGTTGAAATCTCAGCGCTACCACCACTCACCATTGGAGTCCTCTGTTCCTCTGGGAATATTTGGGTTTTCTAATGGGAAAGAAACACCAGACAGTTTATTGGGGGTGGAAGAGATGAGTGAGGATTTCCGGAGGGATGGGGTGACCCCCGCGGTGCCGTCATACCGAAAACGATGAGGCGGGTGTGTGTGTCGGTGGAGCCCAGCGGGTTCTGGGCGGTGCAGCGGTACATGGAGCCGTTGAGCTCGGCCGGCACCCGCTCCAGCACCAGCTCTTTGCCGTCGTGCTCGGCGCTGCCGTCGAGGAGCCGGCTCCCCACACGTGTCCAGGTGAAGAGGGGCTCGGGGAAGACTTCGTTCTGCGGGGAGAGGGGTGTGTGGGGTGAGAAAACCCTGGAAAACCCCCAAATCGTAGAGTCATAGAATCACAGATTACTTCCTGCAAAGAGATTTTAGACCTCTACAGTATAGCCATGAACCATATGTTGACCTAAAGAAAACATGAAGAGCAACAGCAACTCCAAAGTGTCAGAAAATATTTAACATTCAAACTCGTTTTCACAAGGACCAAAAGACCATATCCAAACACAAAGCCTCTTGTCAACAACAGCTGTGATGACCACTTTAGAATGAACCGGTACAGTTCATGCTGAAGCAACATTGTTGGTCAAAAAACCAGTTTCTGGCATATTTGAAGTTACTTTTGTTTCTCTGCGAGACTGCAAATAATCAAATGTAGACATTAACACCTCGTGAATACATTTAACTTTCCATTTAGCTATAGCTTTATTCAGCATGACTGTAGGTAAGGGTAGGAGCAAACAATCATTGAAGCTTAAAGAACGTTTTTAAAATAAGTACCAAGGCTTCATATTTGTTCTGAAACTGTTCGTTCTGTTTTCACAGAATACTGTTTAATTTAATAGCCTTGATTTTTTTAAGGGTCAAAAGACCCTCAGGATCATTGAGTCCAGCCATAAGCTAAATCTAGCACTAAATCACGTCCCTAAGAGCCTCACCTAAATGTGCATCAGCGTAGGGACCGGGACGCAACCCAAGGCCAGCAGCCCAACCGTGAGGCTGTTTGTTGGGACGGCATTGCCCCGCGGCCATGGGGAAGGATGGAGATGCTCACCTGGAAGCCCTGCACCAAGATCCGCACGGTGTCTCCCACGCGGGCTCTCGTCGGGGTCATCGTGATCTTCGGGCCCTTGGGAGCCACTGCAAGGGAAGAGGACAAGGAGGGACATGAGCCGAGCGAGGGGTTGTGGGTGCGTGGCCTTGGCTGGGGTTTAATAACAGTTTGATGAACTATGGTGCTGAGGGGCTGGTTGGCTGATGGCTGGGTGATTGACGGACAGGCTGACGGGCGTCCGAGTGACTGACAGACAAGGCAAGGACCCTGCGGGCAGATGAATGCAAAGCCTGCGAGATTGAGAGACAACTGTAGCGGGATGCATGATGGAGAAGGACAGATTGCCTAATTGAGCCCCTCTTGCCCCTCTCTGCTCAGAAAGAGGGGTCAAGAAGAGACAGGTTGGTTTGAAGCCATGGAGATGGGCACCTCAGCAAAGCAACCCATCAAAGTCTTGGCCTCATGGGGCTGCAGAAGGTGTGAAAATGCTGGGTTTAGGTTATTTTTGGGCTGCTGAGAGAGAGATTAAATGCTCAGGAGGGAGGAACAGATAACAGAAAGCCTTTTTATTAGCAAGAGAATTGCTGCCCTCCATGTTGAGAGCCAACCTCCTGTTGATCTCCTTATTGCCACCAACCTCCCACTAACTGAGCCGGCTGATGAGCAATTTGCCAAGAAACGCCAAAAAAAAGAGGCAAGAAGTGCCAAAAAAGCCAAGAAACCCTTCAAACCATCCTTACCAAGCGTCACCTCGGACTGCATGGGCATGGAGAGCGCCGGGTGCTTGACCTCGCAGCTGAAAAGCGCCTCGTTGTCGATTTGGGGGTTGAGGGTCCAGGTGAGGGTGGCCCGCGCCTCCACCGTCCCGTCGCTGACGGGCGCGTGCGTGTGGCGGAAATAGTAGATGGGCTCGGCCACGTGCACCCAGCGCGGGAACTCCCGGCTCACCACCGTTTCAGGGATGATTTCGGTGACGGGACCTCGCTCGGCAGCCAAGCCCCGCGGTGGGTCCATGGTGACTGGGGATTGGCCGCCTCCCACTTCTCCTTCGCCTGCCAGAGATTTGGGGACCTTGGTGTCATCCAGGTCGCGGTGAAGGAGGTTACGGGGTGCCCAGTTTCCGGCGCCGGCCGGCGGCTCCGGCAGCGGGGTGGCCTCGATGGGTTCTCCGTCCCGCTTGAAGTACACCTGCGTGGGGACAAAAGGGACAGTGAGGGGATGGCCACCACCCTGGACATCCCCAGCATCCCTTGGGGAGCTTGGATGGAGCTCCTTCTCAAGGTCCCCACAGAAAGATGATGCAGAACAAGATTTGGGTAGCAGGCAGCTATTCGCCTTATTCAGCCTCCAAAAGCAGCACATATATATATTCTCTATATATACATTTTTATGGTTGATTCACGTATGTATATGAAAGATAGAGCCCCTGGAGCTCACCAGTGGGGCGGGCTTGCCGCCAGAGACCACGCACACCAGGGTGAAGTTCTGCGCTTGGTAGCGGCTGAAGGGCGCAGGCGTGTCGGCCGCGAGCACCGAGATGGACGTTGGGGGAGCTGCCGGGGAGCAGAGCCAGAGCATTGGCACAGTGTCCTCAACATGCACCCGTCGCCATCCTCATCCTCACCTCTGTCCCTCTTCCCATCCTCATCTTCATCTTTATCCACATCCCCATGTTTGTTCCTGTCCCCATCCTCAACCCTGTCACCATTCCCATCCTCATGTCTGTCCTCATCCTCATTTCCATTGCCAGTTTCATCCCCATCTCCATCCCTGTCCCCATGCCTGTCTCCGTCCTCATGTTTGTCCCCATTCTCATCTCCCTCCCCATCCTCATCCACTTCCTCATTCTCATCTCCATTCTCACCATTGTCCCTGTTCCCATCTCCATCCCCATCTATATCCCCATCTGCATCTTCATCCCCATCCTTATCCCTGTCCCCAGCCCCATCCTCATCTTCAGGTTTGTGCTCATCCTCATTTCCATCCCCAACCTCATCCCTGTCCCCATACTCATCCCTTGTCTCTATCCTCATCTTCATCCCTATCCTCATGCCCATCCCTTGTCTCCATCCTCATCGTCATCCACATCCCTTGTCTCCATCTTTATCCCCATCCCTATTTCTATTGCCAACTTCATCCCTGTCCCCATCCCCATCCCCCATCCCCCATCCCCATCTCCATCCCTCATCTTCATCTTCATCCTCACCTCCATCCCTGTCCCCACCCCCAGGGATGGGAAAATGAGCCAAGCCC
Organism: Columba livia; assembly: GCF_036013475.1. Lineage (NCBI taxonomy): Eukaryota > Metazoa > Chordata > Aves > Columbiformes > Columbidae > Columba > Columba livia. Next base: position 5,463,028 of record NC_088622.1, read on the forward strand.
CTCCTGTCCCCAAACCCCGAGACCCCGCACTCATTTCCCGCCCCAGTCCCACTCGCCGAGGTGCCGCACTCACCCATCACGTTGAGGAACACATTCCCGGACGCCAGGACCACCTTCTCCCGCGTGGCTCGGTCATAAATCCCCACGTGACACTCGTAGGGACCGTTGTCCGAAATGCGAACCTCGGGGAGGCTGCGGGGGACAGACAGGGCTCACCCCTTGCTCCCCCCTCCATCCCGACCCCTTTTTCCCGGGGGACGTGGTATCCGGATCCCGAGGCATCAGACGGGGTCGCTTTTCAGCAGCGCCGGGGATCAATAAACTATTAATAACCGCAAAGGCTGCAGGAGCGAGCTGCGTAATGCAGTTTAGCAGCTGGAGTTTACCGGCACTGACAGCTCCTCGGGAGGGTAAGTAATTGCATTATTGAAAGGAGAAGCGTACGGGAGGTAAAGGCACCGCCGAGAGCAAAAAACCCACGAAGCGTGGACATGAAACGCCTGTGAAACGCCGATGGGAAAGTCTCGACACCAGACGTTCCAGACCGCTCGGGTGATGCGGTGGCTGCAGCAAAGCGTGGCGGATAAAAAGCATCAAAAGCCCTAACTCCAAGCACACGCTTCGATCGGTGTATTATCGAGAGTCTTTAAATAGATATCATAAAGAAGAGAGGTGCAAAAGGATTGGTGCCGCTGGAGGTGGAAATGCTCGTGGGAGTTGCAAAGGAGTCACTTTGCTGAGCATGAGTGTCCCACCTCGCTGGCGAGCAGCATCCCACTGTGGCGAGAAGGAAGGGGCAACCCCTGAGCATCCCCTGAGCATCCCAAGCATCTTCTGACCCTCCTGAGCATCTTCAGAGCATTCCCTGAGCATCTCCAGAGCATTCCCTGAGCATCTCCTGAGTCTCCTGAGAATCCTTGGAGCATTCCCTGAGCAACCCTTGAGCATCCCAAGCACCTTCTGCCCCTCCTGAGCATCTTTGGAGCATTCCATCTCCTGAGCATCCTTGGAGCATTCCCTGAGCAATCCTTGAGCATCCCAAGCATCTTCTGCCCATCTTGAGCATCCTTGGAGCATTGACTGAGCATCTCCTGAGCATCCTCAGAGCATTCCATCTTTTGAGCATACTTGGAGCATTCCCTGAGCATCTCCTGCACCTCCTGAGCATCCTCAGAGCATTCCATCTCCTGAGCATACTGAGTATCCTCACAACACCCTGCTGAGCATCCCCTGAGCACCCCAAGCATCTCCTGATCCCCCCTGAGTAATCCCTGCGCATCCCCCTTGAGTATCTTCTGAGCATCTCCTGAGCAATCCCCATCATCTCCTCCCACACGGAGCCACCCCCAGCTCAAACCCTCACCCTTTTCCTGACAAACCCGCTTTGCCGAGCCCTTTCCAAAATCCCCCGGTGCCTCCTCCTCACCACATGAGCCCCCCCAGCACAAACAAGCCCCCGTTGAAGCCACCAGTCACTCGGCAGCTCCTTTTTCGTGGCCGCGCTGCTTTCATCTCAAGCCTCCGCCATCTGTTCCAGCCTCTAATTAACCGGGAAATCATCCACACCCTTCGTTAGCGACACACAGGAGCGGTTCTGGTCCTCGCCAAGAAGAACAAGCCCTTTGGGTTCACACGCGGCTTTGGGTGTAAAATAGTCCTAATTGGGTCAGTTCGATGTTTTTGCAATTGGAAAGGACCAGAGAAAGGGAATCCCCAGCCCTGCAAAGCCAGAATAGTGCTTGGCGTGTCCTTTGCGAAAAATAGAAATTATATAGCTATGCATAAAGAAGTGCCTTACTTGATGAGGGTGGGGTTTTAATTAGAGGATGGGGAAAAGAAATCATTAAAAATCAAGGGCTGGATATCTCTCTGGGCTTTGCTTTTCACATGTAAGCGGGTGGCGTTCAAAGGCGGAATGAGAAGGAGCAGATAAGACGCGTGGATAACGTGGGACGGCACCGACGTGACCGTGCCCTTAAAAAGATGTAAAGAAAACAGGCAGAAAAGGTGAAAGAATAGAATGAAAGAGAGAAAAACCTGAGTGGAAATGGTTGGGAAGTGACCAAGCCATCGCCGAACCCTTCCAAAAACTGCTCATCTGCTTCACCGCAGCCCAAAATAAAGCAGGACTCCCATTGAAAAAAAAGGCATCAAGCCAACGATTCAGAAAACAAGTTGTGAAGAGAAATATCTCCTTGCTCCCCAGGCAAGTTGTTGTTTTTCTCCGAAAAAAGGCGACCGCGTGAAAAGACTTTGACCGCGAACATCCACGGGCGATTTGCCGGCGCCGTGCCGGCGATTACCGAGGCTTTTAAGCTCTTGGTCCTAGGGCGGCGAGATTTTCTGCTCGCAAATTCTATTAGTTCTACAAACATGTGGTGAAAGGGAGCAAAAATGGAGGGTTTTGAGCCAAAAAAGGAAAAAGAGCAGCTGTTTTTGCCTCGCTGGGATAGTGCAAGGTCCTTGTCTCTTGCTCAAGGGATGCTCGTGGTTGGGATGTCTCGTTCTGCGCATGGGGGATGTTTGATTTGGGTTTAATTCCCCGAATTTCATGGTGCTCCCTGCTAGGGTTGGGTTTATGGCAGGGAAGGAAGGCTGGTGAGTTGGGGAATGTGTAATCTCTTCATGAAGCTGCCAAAAACGGGCTCTAAATGATAATTAAGCGCGTCAGAAACTTGTACGACAGCCGAGTGAGCGGCTGAGCAGAGCCTGTGCCACGCGGGGAAACACAACTGAAAAGTGGAGCAGCCCCTGAGCATCCTCTGAACATCCCCCTGAGCAACCTCTGATCGATGCCTGAGTATCCTTGGAGCATCTCCTGAGCATCCCCCTGAGCAGGCCCCGCACATCCTCCTGAGCAACTCTTAAGCATCCTGAGCAACTCTTGTGCATCCTGAGCAACTCTTGTGCATCCTGAGCAACTCTGGAGCATCCCGAGCAACCTCTGAGCATCCTGAGCAACTCTTGAGCATCCTGAGCAACTCTTCAGCATCCTGAGCAACCTGTGAGCATCCTGTAAGCATCCTCTGAGCATACCTGGAGCATCTGCTGACCCTCCTGAGCATCTTCTGAGCATCATCTGAACACCCCCAGAGCAACACCTGTGCATCCTCCTGAGCAACCTCTGAGCATCTCCTGACTCCCCTGAGCATCCTCTGAGCAACTTCTGAGCATCTGCTGACCTTCCTGAGCAATCTTTGAGCATCTTTGGAACATCCCCTGAGTATCTCCTGAGCAGGCCCTACACATCCTCCTGAGTAACCTCTGAGCAACCTCTGAGCAATCCCTGACCCTCTTGAGCATCATCTGAGTGTTCGCTGACCCTCCTGAGAATCCTCTAAGCATCCTGGGAACATCTCCTGAGCAACCCCTGAGCATCCCATGAGCATCTCAAGCATCTCCTGAGCAACATCTGAGCATCCTCTGAGCAACCACTGAGGATCTGCTGACCCTCCTGAGCAACCCCTGAGCCTCCCCTGAGTAATCTCCGCACATCCACCCGAGCAACCCTTGAGTATCCTCTGAGCATCCCCGATCACCTCCTCCCCAGCCCCGTTTTCCTCCTTCTCCACTCTATATTCACATTTATTCACCTGCAGCCACTTAACGCCATTTCTCACAATAAAACATCTCTCCGAGAGCAGCAAAATTACAGCAGAAAACCCACCCAAAATTCAAATTCTAAGGGATTTCACACTCGCACACACGCTCACCCACCACATTTGCAGGTGCAAAGCATCACATACCCTATTTTCCTTTTCCGCACCACACGCAGAATTTTATTACCTCGCGCTGGGGAAAAAACAAGCTTGGAAATCCAGTTTGCAAATTCTAATTTAAAAAGAGAAATGAAGAAAAAAAAGGTGAAAAAGAAATACTTCAGCCCAGCCTTTTTTCGCCTTGAATTAAGGTTCCCCTTGATGTTTGTTTTCAGGCTCCAGTTTTGTTTTTATAGCACTGGCAATAAAACAAGTGTGTAATTAGTAATAAAGCTGACACTCCGCAAAGTGATTTGGCACTTGGAAGGGAAGCAAAGACAAGCTTCTATGACTCCTGTTTTATAAATATATATATATACACACATATATATTTTTATTTATTGCTTTTTTTCCCAAGCTTTGTTTTTCTAAGCCCATTTTCACCCTTGGAAACATCCACTAATGTCAGTTTTTCCCCAGGGACAGACTATGGGTATTTGGTGACGGCGCACGAAGGGACGATAATTCCTTTGCAATATAACGAATCCTCACCCGCAGTCAAAGAGGACACAGCAGATATCGCCATAATACCCTCAACTGCCCCAAAATGGGGGATATGCCTAAAAAAACAGCATTCAAAAGTCAAAGGAGGGGATATTACCGCACGGTGGATTGATAGACCAGATCCTCCCTCTTCCGATAATTCTCCATGTGTGAAAAATTGGTGGAGAACATGGCGTCGAAGGTGAAGATCTTCTGCTTGATGGTGCCACCATCGGTGACCTGCGTGAAGAAGAAAATATAGATGACATATCCATGGTCACTTGTGCGAACACATGAGCAGCTTTGCACCCACTTAGGAATTTCAAAAAATACTTTAAAATATCTTTATTTTAATTATTTTCATCCTTAATATTTCTTCTTCACATATTTCTGCTTTTGATATTTTTCCTTCAAATATTTTTACTAGAAATACTTTTCTTTTTAGTATTTTCATTCTTTATGTTTTACTTAAGATTCACTGCCCATTATTTATTTATTATACACTTGCTGGGATTCAAAACCAAACCCGCGTGTTTCCATCTGCTTCACAGAATCCCAGAATGTCAGGGGTTGGAAGGGCCCTGGAAAGTTCATCCAGTGCAATCCCCCCATGGAGCAGGAACACCCAGATGAGGTTACACAGGAAGGTGTCCAGGCGGGTTGGAATGTCTGCAGAGAAGGAGACTCCACAACCCCCCTGGGCAGCCTGGGCCAGGCTCTGCCACCCTCACCCCCAACAAGTTTCTTCTCAAATTTAAGTGGAACCTCTCGTGTTCCCGTTTGCACCCATTGCCCCTTGTCCTGTCACTGGTTGTCACCCAGAAGAGCCTGGCTCCATCCTCCTGACACTCACCCTTTAGATATCTGTAAACATGAATGAGTCCCCCCTCAGTCTCCTCTTGTCCAGCTCCAGAGCCCCAGCTCCCTCAGCCTTTCCTCACACGGGAGATGCTCCACTCCCTTCAGCATCTTGGTGGCTGCGCTGGACTCTCTCCAGCAGTTCCCTGTCCTGCTGGAACTGAGGGGCCACAACTGGACACAAGATTCCAGGTGTGGTCTCCCCAGGGCAGAGCAGAGGGGCAGGAGAACCTCTCTGACCTACTGACCACCCCCTTCTAACCCACCCCAGGTACCATTGGCTTCCTGGCCACAAGGGCCCAGTGCTGGCTCATGGTCACCCTGCTGTCCCCAGGACCCCCAGGTCCCTTTCCCCTACGCTGCTCTCTAATAGGTCATTCCCCAACTTAGACTGGAACCTGGGGTTGTTCCTGCCCAGATTCAAGACTCTACACTTGCCCTTGTTATATTTCATTACATTTTTCCCCACACCGCCAACTCCCATCTCCAGCCACTCACTGGAATTGTAATTTTTAAGTGGGAAAAAGTTCTTTTTAAGAGTGGGGAGGACTCACTTCTTCTTTGTTTCCCCCAATACCTCCAGATTTGTTTCTCCCTCTTGCGAGGAGTGAGATTTAGTACAAAATTCCGGAGGAAAAGGCAGAGAAAAGCAATGGAGCCGGGAAATGGGCATTTTGGGGCTAGAACAGCTCTGATCGATCCATCAGAATGTTAGAACAGTCTTTTTTTTTTTAATAGGCCATGCACAGAAGGGGATTTTTGGGGATTAAACCCCCCAAATCAGCATCTCTCCAGGATCACCCAGCACTTCTCTCCCCTCTTGGGCAAAATTCAATGCCAAATTTTCTTTATTCCCCCCTTTTTTTAGTGGCAAAAAGGAAGGGAAGAGAAGAAATAACAAAAAGAAGCTGTCACTAAACCCACCTCTTCAAATTTATTCGCCAAGGCCGAGGCTTTTATGGCAAAGCAAATACACGTTGGCACGGACACAGGATAAAGAACCACAGGGAGAATTATCGGAGCCATAAATCTGCGGCCTTGGGAACCAAGGGAAGTTTTCAAGGACGCGTTTTGATTTGTTTTTCCCGGTTTTTAGTCATGCCTGGAAACCTCCTGGATCAGGGAACTCTTTGGGTATCGGTAGAAAAGGGGTTTATTTAAGGGATTAGTTTTGGGATGCAGCAGAGCAGTCGCTCCCAGAGGGATGCTCGGGGTGGGGACCACTGGATGTGACCAGGAGTTTAAAGGCATAGGAGTTTCCCAGCACATCTGGACAGATGTGGGTTATATGTCTATGTCTATGTCTATGTCTATGTCTATGTCTATGTCTATGTCATCTACATCTACATCGATATATCTATATATATATATAAGTATGGAAAAAGGAAAACAAATGCAGCTCAAAGCATCTCTCACACCAACACTCCCCCCCCGGTACCCATCGCATCCCCCCGAGGATGCACAGAAAGGGAAGATGCTGCAGCCCGGTCGCATCCTTGGGGATTTATATAAAAGCACATTAAAAAAATAGTCTTTCTCTAGGAATTAAGACCTATTTTCAGCCTGAAAAATAACCCTCGGGTAATTTTTTATTTGGAAAGGAGCTACATATAAAGTTGGTGTGAGCGTAGGAGCCGCCAAGCTGGGGAAGAGGCCAAAAGGATGATCATTCCGCAGCACCCAAATTGCCCCAAATTTTATGGCCACACTGAGGAGCGGGAGAAAAAGGCGTGTGGGGAGAGGGAAAAGCACATTGAAGGCACCAAATCTGAGCTCAGGCAGCTGAATTATTTATAAACTCCAATAAAAACCTTATTCTTGCCAAAACCGCAGCGATTGCTACAGTGCAGGGACACATTAACCTCCTGCCCCCTCCTGCGTGTCCTCCCCGGTTGCTGTCACCTCACCAGTGACCCATCACTTTGTTGTCCCCAAAATACGCCGGTGCTGTTAATATTGGCAGAGCCTCTTGCCAGGATGCTCGGGGGGGTAGATAAGGCTGCGGATGGGGGACCAAAGGGATGTTGGGGGCGGATTTTGGAAGACAAACCAGAGATTTTGAGGGTGTTACAACCCTAAAATTACAGGCGGTCTCTGTAGCACCCTGGGGAACAGGTCTGGATTCCTTCAACCCTCCTCGTCTTGGGGCCGAATTGACAATTTTCCTCCAAGTAAATGCTATGGAAAAAGGGAAAAATACCCACAAGGGGTGACTGATGCTTGAGGGGTTTGTAGCATCCCGTGTCGCAGCTGCAGGGAGAAACACATCACGCTGGAAAAACCCTTTCTTAGCTTTATTTCTGCCTCCTTCCCCTGCTTGTTCAAGCATCTGCATTTAACCCAGCTGGCTGGGGTTCCTCCTCCCACCCTGAGCTGCCCCACCTTGCTCAGAGCCACCCAAACTGCCACCATCACATCTACCTTCCAAAAACCACACATTAGTTGATTTAGTTGCCTGAACTTGCATGATTTGAGCACTGCAACCCTTTTCCATCCCCCAAAGGGCAGCACCAACGCTGGCACCCCCCTCTCAGCATCGCTAAAAATCAATCGTGCAAAGGGATGGTGCAATTTTGGGAAGCGCAGCCCACGCTCCCCGCTGCCGGAGCGATGCCCTGGCCCAGCGGTAATAGAGAGCTCAATAAACTGCGCTGCTGCTCGTGACCTTCTCTCCCCGCCTAAGTATGAGGAATTAAAAGAGTTCCCCACGCTGACATTTAAATTATCCTCTCCGAGGCGCGGGGCCGACCCAGCCGGTGGGTAATGAATGGCACCGGTCAGACCTCTCGCGGTTTCCAGCCCCAAATCTCTCCATCAGCCGCTTTGCTCTGATTTTGGTGAATTTCTCCGCAGGTGTAGAACTCCAGATTTTTTTCCTTAAAGAGCAGCAGGTTTATAAATCAGAGGCCATTAATTGGGTTGGCTTGAAAGTTTGGAGGGGGATGCAAATGTCTGGGAGACGGTTTTTAAGAGCGAGAAGCTAAAAAGCAGCATCCCAGTGCTGCATCCAGCCCTGCATCCCAAAATTTGGGGCTCTGGCTTTCCCAGCAGCATCATAGGGTGGAGGAAGCGTTTGTGACATCCCCGGAATATCAGGTGCCCTTCGCTTGGTCCCTTCACCCCGTTTTCCCCCTCCCTGGAGCTCCCGTTGTTGCCAGTGGTGACTTTATCACTGTCACCAGCAACATTTCCCGCTTGGAGCCGCCGCCGAGGCTGGAACATCTAGTTTCTCCTAATGGGCAGTGGCAGGGGGAGCCCCCGTGGGGACAGCCATTTGTCACCATCCATCAGGTGGCTTCGAGTGGCGCCGCCAACTTCTGTGAAGCGTCGGCCACCACTTGCCGTGGGGTTTGGAGCCTCCGGGGGCGTTTCCCAGGCAGGGATGAGCCCTTAACAGAGCAAAATGCTTTGTAATCCCCGGCGCCGAGCCAGGGGCTTAAAAACGAGAGCTGGGGAAAGAGGGGGACATGGGGACGTGGGGTGCGTCCCCTCACCTGCAAAGGCCACGGTGTGGAGAGAAGCGCTTGTGTGCGGGTGCTACAGAGAGCAATGTCCACATCCTATGAGTGCTACACAGAGCAAGGTCCACATCCTATGGGTGCTATGGAGAGTAATGTCCATGCACTATGGGTGCTATGGAGAGCAACATTCACATACTATGGGTGCTACAGAGAGCAACATCCATACACCATGGGTGCTACACAGAGTAATGCCTGTGTACGATGGGTGCTGCACAGAGCAATGTCCACATACTATGGGTGCTACACAAAGCCATGTCCATGCACCATGGGTGCTACACAAAGCCATGTCCTTGCACCATAGGTGCTACAGAGAGCAATGCCCACTTACTATGGGTGCTACGGAGAGCAATGTCCATTCATCATGGGTGCTACAGAGAGTAATGCCCATACACCATTGGTGCTACAGAGAACAATGTCCATGAACCATGGGGCTACCAGAAAGCAAGGTCCATATGTCATGGGTGCTATGGAGAGCAATGACTATGCATCATAGGTGCTACAGAGAGCAATGTCCACTTACTATGGGTGCTACAAAGAGCAAGGTCCATATACTATGGGTGCTACAAAAAGGGATGTCCACATACTACAGGTGCTGTGGAGAGCAATGTCCATGCTCCACGGGTGCTACAGAGAACCACGTCTATACACCGTGGGTGCTACAGAGAGCAATGCCCACATACTATGGGTGCTACAAAGAGCAACACCCGTGTGCAGGCACTGCAAACAGCATCACCACCCCCAGCTCCACATTCTTTTCCTTCTTGCTAATTACACCGAGCACCAAACTCTGATCAACAGCGGCAGAGCGGCTCCCGGCGGGTTCCCCTCCATCCCCAGCGCTCGACGCTCTACACCCCCAGGCCGAGCCGCGTGTCCCCAGCGGGAAATCACGCCAGGCTCTTGCTTGCCACCAGAAAACCTGCAAACCACTTTTTTCTTGCAATTACCATCATCTCATCCGCGCCCCGGGCTGTGTGTACAGCGTGGCTGCTGCCGGCTGCCCGCGTCCCCCGCCGCTGCCAGCTGTCTGCACAGCCACCGCAGGCACTCCGAGGATTCCCCGTCCCTTTCCCACTTCTATATTAATTTTCTGAGCTCTGCACTGCTGCAAAAAAAGCAATTTTCTCCCTCCCCAGCCCTCGCACTGACCGCACTAATCAGGTCTGGAGCGCGACCCCTGAGACGCCTGCGACAGCAGCCAGCGAACGGCTTGGCAGCTCTGCGTCTTCCCGGACTCATTACACGCTCGTTTGCAAGGATGTCACCACCCTCGTCACCCGCAAGGGGTTTTTTGGGCGCTCACCTAACACGCCAGGGGTTCGGACACATGTTTGTACATGTTCTCAGGCAAATTGCACCTTCTGGAGACAAATCTACCGTGGAAGGGGGTGGTTGGATGTTAATTAACGCCTCTGCAGACGCTGCGTGTTCTTGTTTATGCCGTGAAAAAGCGCCTTTGCGCAGCCCAGGCTTCCTCGAGTCTTCTGCATTGTAACTGCTCGAGCTGAGGGGATTTGTGACCCAAGGAAAACATTGTCCCTTGCTGCCACCCCCTTCTCCATGTCCCTCGGCCATGGGGCTCCCAGGGGAGTTGCTGGAGCGGGGGTTTTGGGGGTGCTGGGTTGCAGCACGGTGCTTTTTGGGGGGTTTTACCTGCTGCACATGTCCAAGAAGCCCCTTTACTCCTCACAGCCTTCAGCCTCAGTCTGCAGCACTCCAGGGGTTGTGCACCCACCCCATGGGTTATGCACCCATCCTATGGGTTTTGCACCCACTCTGTGGGTTATACACCCACCCCAGGGGTTGTGCACCAATCCTACGGGTTGTGCACCCATCTTGATGGGTTATGCACCCATCATATGGAACATGCAGCCACCCCATGGGTTGTGCACCCACCCTGATGGGTTGTGCACCAATTCTATGTGCTATGCACCCACTTGAAGGGTTTTGCACCCACCTGAAGGGTTATGGATCATATGGATTATACAGCCACCCTATGGGTTATGCACCCATTTGAAGGGTTTTGTACTCACCCTGTGGGTTATGCACCCACCCATGGGTTATACACCAATTCTATGGGTTATGCCCTCACCTTGATGGGTTATACACTCACCCATGGGTTATACAACCACCCTGATGGGTTATGCTCTCACCCCATGGGTTATACACCCAACCCTAGGGGTTATACACCCACCCATGGGTTATACACCCACCCCATGACCTACACCAAATCGCTGCTGAATCCACTGCTGCACACTCCCCTTCTTTTGCCTTTCCCACCCCTGCAACCCATCAACATCCTTCAACTCAACGAGCTCCCTCTGCTCTTGGGAAAATAAACCACGGGAAGCAGGAGCCCCACGAGTCCCCAGCCCGGCCGGGTGCCGCACACAAAGATGCTGTCAGGATGATTCATAAACGGTATAAATATAACTCTGTAGCCCCAACATCTCCACCCCGGCTCCCCCTGCACAGAGGAGCTGAGAATGGGGGTTTAAAGTCTGCGAGTGAGACAAGATGGGGGGGAAAAAGGGGGAAAAATCCCTAAAATGGGGAGAGAATCTGGGAAATCCCGAGACGCTCTATAAAAAACCCAACTTTCTGAATGCGGGATGTCCCTGTGAAAGGAGAAAAAGGGAAAGCGGGTAAAAAATATGGAATTTTGGGGATTTGCGGTGATAAAAATAAAAGCTGGGTGATTTTCTTCCCCTCCCACCCTCTCCGTGGGTTCTCAGAGGGTGATTTGCTCGGCCGCCCCGGCGCATCGTCCCCTGAGTGAGGGCTCCAGCGTCCCTCCGTGCAGGGGGATTATGCAAATCCAGCTCCCGCTCGCGAGAAAGTGGGTTAATCCAATATTATTGAGTGGAAAAGGGAAGGAAAAACTCGATGGAGACGGCAGCGCCGTGCAAAAAGCCTCCTCCCCAAAATAAGGGGGAGATGAAGGCCATTGCAAGCTGAAATGTAGGGTTTGGGCTGGCTTTTGGTTTATATTTAGGTATTTCTCTGCTGTATCCCCTACACACCTAAATACACATATTTATAGCAAAAACCAACTAGGACTTGACAGAAATACGCCTGTGCACACACCTGGCTCCAGCAACTGAATATATATCAGTACAGCGAGCACATTTTCCTATTTATAAACCTGCTTGGATGCGAAAAAGAGCTTTAAGGCAGAGCTGCTCCTTGTTCAGGGAGCAGAAACAAGATGGTAAACCCAGAAAAAATATCCTGTGGAGGAGGGTGGCCCCTCCAGCCGAGGCCACCAACCCAATTAGCTCTTTCTTGTCCTCCTCCGTGAGCAAATGTATAAAGAGCTGAGTTTTCCCCATCCTGGAAAACGTCTGAGTTTTCTCTGATCAAACCCCTGCGGGGGTTTTATTCATGTTTGGCAGCTTATCTTGAAATTCCCTGGAGAAAGCCAAAAATGCTGCTGGAGACTGCGATATGTGAGGCTGGATCCAGGCTCGGTGCGGCTGGGAGTGATGCTGGTGCAGGGGAGAGTTACAGCCTCCAAATCCCCCCTCCCCGAATCAAACCAGAGGCTCTAAGTCTCACATCCCACATCCTTGAGTATTTTGGGGACATAGATGGGAACGAGAAAGAATTTCTTGGGGAGGCTTGAAGAACCCAGTACTACTCCCCAAATACCCTCAAATTTCCATCATTTCCCCCCACAGCATGAAAACCACCCTCTTTATCACATCATTTCACACCCAACATGCAAATCCTGTTTGTGCAGCAGTGCCAACCCGAGCCCCTCGCTCCCAAACCCCCATTGGCAAAGCCCCCAGCACCGAACCAAGCCTCAAACCCACCTGAAAAACATAATAAAAAGGCTGGAAAGAGCTTCACACAGCTCTTGGGATGATTTCAAAGCCATTTTACATCTCTTCCCACACCCAGATTTTCAAAGGCCGCCCTGCTACGCCAAATCAATATTCCCATCAGTAAGAGCATCGTTTGCTTTTCTCTCCTCCATCCAGCCTTGACCTTCTGTTGCACAGGAGCAAAGCAGCCGGGTGGCTCCATGTCCCCGTCCCCAAGGGCTTGAGAAAAGTCACCAGCATCGCTTACCCGGTACCAGACGATCTCCCGCATCTTCCCATCCGTCTTGAAGTTGCATTTCAAGGTGACGGCGTCTCCCACCACCACGGGCGGCAGCGGCTCGATGCTGACGGTCAGGTAGGCTGGAAGAGGTGAAAAAGACGAGACAAAGAGACGTGAGCTGCCGGGAAGGATGGGGCGAGGGGTTAAAATGTTGTTCTTTAAACAGTTTTATGGTTTTAATAGCTCTGCAAACGCTGGCTGCATCCCATATGGGGATAACGCATCGTGTCCCCTCGCAGTGATGAGTTTCGGCTGCTCCCAAAGCACAAAAAGACCCCACAAACTGGGGCAAATCCTTCCTGGCCTTATTTACCAGCTTCTGGCACCAAAAAGGACCCAGTGTTTTGCTGCTTTGCAAAACTGCCCACGTTTGCCTGAATAAACCCTGGGCGCCCAGCTTTTGAGGCTCGCCTTGATCCACACGCAAAGCCCTGACCCTGCAAACTCAAGCCCAACCTCCCTCTGAAGATCTTGGCTTTGACTTGGTCTCCACCATCATCCGCCCCACATCAATTCTGTCCCCATCGCAGACCAAATTCCTCCTCGGAAGGAAAGAGAACGCTTTAAAACCCTCTAAATGACTCATTTCCCACGTGAACAGGTCCAACCAGTTGATCAGAGGATTTGCAAAGCCTGAGCTGAGGTTTTACAGCCCAGCTTCTTCCCCATCTCCCCTGTAGCTGGATGCAGGATCTGTCCTCATAGCAGAGGGAAAAATCAGAACACGGGCGGCTCCATCTGCCCATTTTCTCCCTGTTTCCCCTCGATTTGCTGCAAAATATTCCGGGAGCACGGAGCAGGCAGGGTCAGGAGGGCAGGCAATTGCATTTCTATTCTATTTTCCTCTATTTCCTCCGGCTGCTGGAAGATCCCAGATTGACAGCCCGCTAGATCTGAGCCTTTCTTTAGCATCTTTGCCCCGACCGTACCCGTTTGACACCGTTTCCAACCAGGGCGCCCCAAAACAACCCTTAACCCACTGCAAAAATCCATTCTTTGGTAAATTATTGCTTGCACCAGGTGGAAAAGCAACACTAAAGAACTCCGGAGCGCCTGGAAAATGGGAGCGGGTTTAGAAATGAGGCCGAAGAAATGAAAACGCCTTTGCAGAAAATGCCCCGAAAGGAGGAAAGGTGCTTTTATACGTCCCGCAGCCAGCGATTCGAGGCTCGCAACACTTGTAAAACAAGTTGCCGGTGTTTTCGCAATAAATCTCAAGCGCGACCCGCAGGAGAGGAGGCTGCAACACGTACCTGCTGCAACAGCAAAGCAGCGTGGCCTGGAATACTGAGCACAGGGCTGTCAGGCGCCAGAAACCCTCTTTATACTGGATTTTTGGGGGGCTGCAAAAGCAAATTTGCTGCTGCAATCGGTGGGTTGCAAGGAGATATGGAAAACAGTGACTTTTTCTCGGTGGTGGGGAGCGCTGGAGGGTGTTTTGCAGCGTTGCACAGGGGGACAGCAGCACTAAGCGCGGATGTGGGGTGGAAATTAAGGGCTGTTTTAAGGCCTAAAAATGAGGTTTAGTTTTACATCTTTGCCACCCCAGCTCGCCAGCAGCCGCGTTTATTTAGGGATGGCTTCTTTCCAGCCTCTCTTCGCCTGGACGGGGTTTATTTTAGCAGGCTAAAGCGGGGATTAATTCCTCGTGGCTGCCAACGCAGCACACGCTTCCCCTCGAATTCGGGGCTTTGCAGATGCAGCGATGGGAGAGGAGGAGGAGGAGGGACGCGAGGAAGGTCAGATGAGGTTCTGAAGCCCCGATTCCCCTTGCATTTCCAAAATTGAGACGGGCAACAGGCACAAAAAGCAAAGGGAGGGGGACAAGCGAACGTTTTGCTCGTCTGCCCAAAGGAAATTGGGGACAGAACCTCCACATGTGCGGAAAAACTCTCCGTTGGAGCCGCGGGGTGAGATTATATCTCCCTCCTGCCCCCGGCGTAGATCAACGGGGTGATTAAATAAAGCGGGCGGGTGACAAAGACAGAGCTAAGGTTGCGTTTTCCCTCGTGCCTGTGTATTATTGAGTTCCCGGAGTTCCCGGCTCGTAAGCACAGCATCTCGGATGGTTTTCCTGTGCATGGCAATGGGAAGCTGGAGCATCCCCGTCCCAGGCGTATTGGTGGTGGCTTAGACCATTTTCTGATGGTTGGTGGCTTTTTAAAGTCAAAAACTGGCCAAGCTCAGGGTGTTCCTGGTCACCCACCTCCGCTCACGTGCAGCCATCGCATCGGCACAAGCATTTACCGCAGCAAATCCAACCGCAAACAACCCCAACCTGCTTCTTCCAGACCTCGAAAAAGTCAAATGAGGGGGTTTATTTTTGCTTTACACCCTCCATGTGCTGCATAAATCACTTTGAGATGGCTCAACGGGGCTGCAGCCCACCAGTTTGCACCTCTTTACCCAGTAATTTGGACTGGGCTGTGCTGGGATCTGGATATGGGGTCCTTAAAAATAGTGGGTGATCTGGCATTTCTCCTGTGCAGGTCCTGCCTGACAAAGCCAAAGCTCCAGGGCTTTGGCGTTTGTTGCACCAGTGCTGGGGTTTCCAGGGGTGATGCAGAGGGGTGATGCTGATGCCTGGACGGTGAACCCCCAAATTCAGAGCAAAATCGCCACAAAAGATGAGGAAAAGAAGGAGGGAAAGAGCTCGAGTGCAAGGGGAGAGAAACAGATGCACAATCCCCGGAGGAGCCAGTCCCCAAAATGCTACAGATGTGTGTAAGGGAGGAGGAAAAGCAGCGAAAATCAAGCCCGACGCCAAAAAAGAACACAAGAATCCAGATGGAGCCGTCCAGAACCTGCTGGTTTGCTGCTTGACGCGCGAATCTCATCCCTTGCGCCCCCCTTTTCCCTTTGCTTTCCAATGGTGGGGGATGGCAACGTGTCACCGCTCCTCAAAATCCCCCGTTCACTCCTGGATTTACCGGCTGTGCCAGGTATTGCTGAATTTTAAGGACTTTAAAGAGGGCTGAGCACCAGATTTACCCCTTAGTAGGAGGAGCCCGACCCAACATCTCCATCATTCTCTGCATTATCAGCATCCCAAAGGCAGCTCCGAACCCCGAAGCTCCTCTCCTTCCCCTTTGCTCTTTTTGAATAAGACACATTTGATAGCGAAAGCTGTGCTGGGCCACCCTCTGATTAAATTCTGACCTATGGAAATTCAGCCTTCTGATTAGATCGCATCCCTGGGGAGAAAAGAGTATTTTTGCTAGCAAGCAGTGGGAATTCTTGCAACATCCAGTTTAAAGGGGAAAAAAAAAAGGAGAGAGAGGGGGAAGGGAGAGATAAATGAAATGTCCTTTTAAATCAGGAGTGACACATTAATAAAAGGAGCACATTGTAACATGCTCGGCGCTTTCAATTACCAAATAGCTGCGAGGGGGGCAGCAGGTTTCACCGGAAAAAGACCCATTTTTGCCCCGTTTTGAGCGTCCCACAGGGGATTTTTGGCACGTGAGAGCAGCCCCATGGACGCCTCATATCCCAGCCCTTCCAAAAAATTAACCTTGAACCAGCAATGGGCTTTACCCCTTTGGGATGTGTCCCCAAGATTCAACCTGTCCCCATCTTTGCGTTTGGGGGCATTTGGAGCAATGACGATGCTTCCAGGGGTGCGAGGGGAAAGATGCTGTGGGATGGAGCTGGAGGGGGGACGCGTCTGTCCCCACTGTGTCCCCCCCATCCTTCAGGTGCAAACACGTCCCCCTCAGCTGGAGGCAACGGGGAGAGATAATATTAACACATCATCATTTTAATCAGCCCGTGATTAGCGGGGCTCATACATAATTCACACCGAATCATCCGCTGCTTTCCGGAGCATCCCCAGGATGGTATTTCGGGGTGCAAATACAAGGAGGGAGGAGGGAAAAAAGGAACCAAGAACCCCACTCATGAGCACAGGGCTGATTTTCATCATTTTCCAAGGTTTAAGTCATCCAGGAGGCACTTTGCTCCTTGCAGAAGAGCCAGTTGTGATGCTAAAAGATCGCTAATCACCCCCAAAAAACAAAAGCAAAGGGGTGATTTCGCTGCCCGTTCTCAAGCAGAGGAAGATGATGGTCGGCACGAGGGGAAACCACTGGTATCTGTGGGTTTGTGGCCACGTGCGAGGCCTCGGAGACATCACCTCCCGTGCACGGGGGCTGAGGAGCATTAAGCAAACGCGCTTTGACTCGCAGCACTTTGCAACATCTTGTTCATTAAAAATTAAACGCTGACAGTTGCTCCCGTTCCTGTGAGCACAGCAGATCCCTCCCCAGCCCTCCCAGCTCCGGCGATGCCTTATTTATGATATTCTGCCACGATTTACAATGATAATGTCTTACTGCTTTTTCTTGCTAAGCCAGGAGGGCTGCAAGGGGCATGAACAGGTGAAGGATTCGCATCTGTCCCAACGAGCGGCCAAATTTTGCTTAGTCTTGAGCTTTTCCTCCTGGAAAGCTGCTGCATTGAGATACATATATATATATTATAATATATATTCTATTTTTTTCCTTATTTTGAAGTGGAGGAATAAGCGTCTTAACACATATTTAACAACAACAAGCGGCATGGGATGTGCCCTGTGAAGAGCATCACGCCTCCTTTTGCAAAGGGAAAAATAATATCGGAGGGAGCCCATTTATATTTCTAAAAGCACAAACTGCTTGAGTTTTACTCCAATTTCCAGCTTTTCCTTTGACAAAACCAAAAGCCAAGTGTTAGCCGGGCTGAGTGTCACGGAGGCACCCGAGGTTGGTTTAAGGGACAACAGGGTCCAAACCAACTTTGATTAAATGGGTGAGAAGCAGGGTTTTAGCACTCCAAAAGTGACTCGAATACAGGTTCAGATATCAGTTGAGGAGAATTATTAAGGGGCAGCAACTAATAATTCAGGAGGTCCACAGTGTGCATGCATGTGGCTGCACCAAAACAATGCCAGAGCCTTCCCTGAGTCCGGGAAGAGTCCACACCTGCCTGAAGACAGTGCGAGGTTATTGTAAAGGGATATATGTACTAGTATTGAGTATGGAAAGTGTACACTCACAATCCTGCGAGGGTTAATACACGTGCAAATGTGCATGGGAAGCTACACGTGCTCATGTGGAAGCATGGGAGGAAAATACACTCGCGATTATGCGAGGATTAATTTATACACGTGCTCGTATAGAGCACGGAAAGTACATGTGCATATGTGCACGGAAAGTATAAATACACGTGCAAATGTGCATTGAAAGTAGATACACTCGCAATCCTGCGAGGGTTAATTTACTCACACCCGTGGCGGCAAGGCAAGCGGAGTCTCCATCCCGGGGGGAGTCTGGGCGGCAGCATCTTGCTCCTGCTCCAAGAGATCTGCACAAGGAGCAGAGTCCCGACAGAGTCCCGTCTTTATAGGCTGATCAGATCTGACTGTGGGCATTCCAGAAGCTTCTCTGCACCCCCACACTGGCTGTGGGGTGCTCCTGAAGCCTCCAAACATCCCCCACACTGGCGCCTTGGCGCTCCCTTCTCCTAATGGCCCTGGCCAGGGGCTCTGGGGCCAAACAAAAGAAGCTGTCGGCCTCAAGGAACAGAGAGAGAGGGAGATGTGTCTACTCCTTCCATGATGGAGGAGCGAAGGGAAGAGAGGGGGGTTTGCATCCTGCCACACTGAGCATCCCCAACTCGCTCAAAATTTGGGCCGGATTTTGCAAAACTCAAGCTGGTTCGTGGAATAAAAGCGCAAAAGCGCAGCCCGCTGCGAGGAAGAGCCCTGCTGGCAGAGAGCAAATTGTATTAACGCTGTGTAAATAGGATATTAACGGGCCGACCAAACAATTAAAGAGCCTGTAATTAAAATTCATCTTCCTTCACACCACGGCGTATTAAAGTACAAACGTTTAATTAGATGCCTCTTACCTCACAGCCATTTGCATAAGTGGGAGGAAACACTTTGCGGTTGTATGTTTAATTATTCTTTATAGGTTTGCTGGGCTAAACCAGCCCCAAAATCCTTACATATTGCAAAGCAAACGTATAGAATATATAGGGAGTATATAGAGAATATGCTTGGGTCTATTTTTCTCTGACTAACTAGGATGCAATAGGCACGTTAAACCCGACAGATCCTATGGACGCCTCTCATGTCTTGTTAGCTCTTTGTCATGCAAATCGATAATTTTAATCGATACATCGATCGAGAGCGGCCGGTTTGGCCTTTCGACCCCTTTTAAATCCAGATTAACTGAGAAAACCACTTCATCAGGGCTGGGGGACAGACTGACCCCAAGGGGTTCTGCTGCACTTAGGGTTTAATGATCAAAATCTGTCATAACTCTACAAAACGATGCGTTTTTTAAGCTTTATCAGTTCAAAGTGTATCCCCGTGTCCCAGTCTGAAGCTTTTTGCTTTGCTTTGGGGTGTATAACGGGAAAATTAAACCCAACTTCTAACGATTCCAATGCTGGCGACAAAACCCAGTTGAGACGGGGGTTTGAACGCTGCCCACAACTGTTATTTTTGCCTCAAATCCTGGATTTCTCCTGGAAAAAATATCCTACCTAAAAAGTATAAAGCAATAAAGCCTAATTTTCAGTACCCAACATCACTTTGTGTGCAGCTGTCTCAGCATCACACAGAGTATCTTCAACACTGTGCGATCACATAAGGGCTTCCCAAAGAGTTATGTCAATATATCTTAAGGAAAAAAATCAATTTTTAGATGGTTTTTGTCCTCATTATGAACGCTACAGTCGTTTTGACGTTCTTAAGGGGAGAGATTGAATCTTACGCGTCAGCGTCTGTAGCGAAACCCCAGTGTGGTGCAGCAACACCGCAGGTTGCGGAGAAACGAGGCTCCAAATGGCTCACGCTGGGCTGAAAAGACGTTACAAACGCTCTGGCTTTGTGGGGTTTTCGTGCACATTGGCATGGTCAACGACCTCGGACAGAAAAGCAGAGTTTGGACCACATCGCGCGTGGAAATGCAATGGCTGATTTGGGTGGTGGGAGCCTTGGGATGCTGCGGTGTCTTCTCCTGCCGCTCAAACATCCACCTTCTGCCTCTTCTCCATCTCCTCCTTCCACCATTTCCACCTTTCCTGCTCCAACATCCATCTTTTCTATCTTCTCTTTCCACCATTTCCACCTCTCCAACATCCATCTCCTGGCTCTTCTCCATCTCCTTCATCCACCATCTCCACTTTTCCAACATCCATCTTTTCCATCTCCTCCTTACACCATTTCCACCTTTCCCTCTCCAAAATCCATCTTTTCTGTCTCCTCCTTCCACCATTTCCACCTCTCCCTTTCCAACATCCATCTCCTGCCTCCTTTCCATCACTTCCTTCCATCATTTCCACCTTTCCAACGTCCATCTCCTGCCTCTTCTCCATCTCCTCCATCCACCATCTCCACCTTTCCAACATCCATCTTTTCCATCTCCTCCTTCCACCACTTCCACTTCTCCAATGTGCATCTCCTGCCCCTTCTCCACCTCCTTCATCCACCATTTCCATCTTTCCCTCTCCAACATCCATCTTTATCTCCTCCTTCCAGCATTTCCACCTTCCCAACATCCATCTCCTGCCCCTTCTCCATCTCTTCCTTCCACCACTTTCACCTTTCCCTTTCCAACATCCATCTTTCCCATCTCCTCCATCCACCTCTTCCACATTCCTCTCTCCCATTTCCTTCTATCAGCCACTCAACCACCAGCTCTATCCATCACCAAGCGCCAGCTTAATAGACCAGATGTAAACACCACCGTTTTCACAAACCCATCGCCACCTTCGGCGCGTGTCTCCCAACAAACAAATCCACGGCGGATGGAGCCATCCGTATCAGCTATGCGGTTTGGGCACGGACCGAGACAAAACCCGCTTTAACGTCTCCATCGCGCCTTTTCTAAGTGAAAGCTCATCGGCAAGGGTTGTTCCAGCTCATTGGAGCACAAGATGAGAAAGCCCATTTCTAGCTCAGCTCATTCGACTCGCGGCACTGAGTTAGTGCTTGTACTACATCTCCGTCAAGGCGTTTGCCTCAAATCCTCAGGAAATGGGTCATGCCAGCGAGAAGATGGAAGTTTGGAGGCAAAACGTCTGGAACAAACCCGTGTCCTGCTACAAACACCTGGAATAACCTTCAATGTGTCATTTGGATGCTCAATGGATCCTGCAACCTAAAAATCAGGTGGTTTCCAAGACAGAAACTCAGAGATGCAACGTTAGCAGCATAAATCCTGAAGTCATGAAGCCAAGGGCCATATCTCGCCCACCCCGCAAAGCCAAACCCATCGCCTACAAAATGAGAGATGCTCCAGGTGGTGGAGAAGTGATGATTTGGGGGTGAATGCAAGAAAAAGGAGGTTTGGAGGAAAGCAACAGGCACTGGACAACTGGGAGCAGCAGGATTTTGAGGGTACCTTACTGGGATGAATGGGAAATCTCTTCCATTTGGGTAATACTTCAACACCCATGATGCATGAGGTTACCCCTAGATGAACATGGAGAAAGACCAGAGACCCACCCAAAACCAACAGCCACTTGCGAAACACTGACCCAACCCCAAAACCCCATCAATCAACCCCCAAAAAGACCAGTCTACGTGAAGACGATGGGTCTCACCATCATACACAGCTTATCAGCAGGGTTGTGCTTACCGCTTTGATAACTCTTCTTGATATATCGTATTGTATTAGCTGCTACCAGACCCCCCCCGCACAGGCTGGGAAGTTGTGTACGTAAATTATAGATTTAATATTTATCTCCCGCCGTCGTGCGGACGTGAAGTATGTTTAGCAGCACTTACTCCAGCTCGGTAAAGCTTTATTTATAATTTCTCCCCCCACGCTGCTCAGCATCGCCGTAAAGCCAATGGCTTATAACACACGCCTCCGCTTCCTAACGACGCCGGGTGGGGGGGGAAGGAGAATTTTACTACCGCATCTTCACACCGCTGATATTGCCATTAAACCAGAGTGCTGGAGCACCCAGCTGCCGTTTACAGCCGCTAAAATGGGTGGTCGTGACATAACCAATTGGGAGCAATGGCTTTGCTGGCACCTCTTGGCCTCTCCCCGGCTGCACAAGCCACCGCCGGTGCCAAAACGAAGCCAAAACCCCCTGTGGGTCAACCAGGGCCTCCCATGCTCTATTTTTCAAATAGAGATGACACTCTTCATTTGCATATATGCAAATAGGGTCAATTACCTTGCCAGTCATGCTGTTTGAAAAACCCCCATGTCAGCTGTTTAAGGCAGAGCCCTCGAAACCAATTGAACCCCAATTTTCTTCCCGTTTCATGAGCTGAAGCAAACAGATCCAGGCAAAACAAGGTGCAAGGGCTGGGAGATGCTGCCCATGCCTTGGAGAAGCTCTGAGCCCTCATCCCTCCTCTCTCACCCCAAATTTTCCTTTCCCCATTTAAGCAAACCCAATTCCCACTGGATTCTTGTCCTCCTGCAGATTTCCCCCAAAGCCCCTGAATTTTCCTTAAGATTTCCACCCCAAATTGCCACCGAGCGCAACCGCAGAGCCAGAACCCCCTACCGCGTGCCGCTCGTGCTAATAACTCCCAGCAGAGATTTGCTTTCTCCTTTTTCTAATGACGCTTCATTGTAGCTGTTAATTAACCCCAAGACCTGCTAAAAAAACCCAACTCTTTATATCCCCCGACCCTGTTAGCGCTTTAGCAGCTCTCCCCGTGCTGTGCCATGGGATGCTCCTCCGAGCGCATTTATTAGTAATTCCATGTATTTCCAGAGAGACTCACAGTGGGGTCTTGTCTTTCCCCAACAAATCCTGAGCTCACCAGATGGGGTATTTTTCTACACTCCTACTTTTGCAGAGTGGGAGCCACCAAATTCAACGCGACGCCTTCAGGATGCTGCAACATCCCCCCTAAAAATGCATTGCAATAGAATATGTTGCCCCCCCAACGCCTGGGCATGGTGTGGGTTAATGCCCAGGTGTCAGGATGCAACCTTAGCAGCCTCCCCATGCCAAAAATTCACATTCCCTCTCCTTTTGCATTATTTTTCATCACGGATCTGCAAATCTCCAGCAAACCCCATGCAGATGTGGGGGGTTAATCCAGAATTAAGTGCAGCAGGAGAAGGAGATACTATGTTATAATCCTGTGCTGCAAAGACTTGGATATGTTGGGGTTTTTTTCGCCCCAAAAAACCTCTTTTCCAGCAACAGGCTCTGCTTTGCATCCTGACACAGAAGAGATTCACTTCTGGCAGCTCTCCCTGTGTTGGCATCAGGAAGATGCAACATCTGGACGCTGCCCCCGAGCACGGGGGATTATGGAAAACCTCACCTGGGATCAAGGGTCTCGTCTCCAGCTGGTGCTGAGCAAAAAAACCACCCCGGAGATGCAATTCAGAAGGAAAAAAACTAAAGTGAATTATTTGTATCCAGGCTGGTTTGTCAGAGCTCTAAACTGAAGCGGATGGATTAGATACAGATGTTGAAGTCTGGAAAAAAAGGTGTTGAGCCCTCGGCATAGTCTGATCCGGGTCTTGGGTGAGCGGGGATGGACCCGCCGATGGTTTTGCTGCTGCTTCGTCCCCCGTCGGGGTGAGGATTATGACACCGGCAGCTCATTATTGGAAAGCACGGCTCACGGTGTTAATCTAGGCTGGAGCTTAATCCCAGTCAGGGCTAATTAGCGGAGCTGGGAGCGGCAGGGAGATGCTCAAAGGATGCTCTTGGGAGCAAGTCTTGCTGCGTGCCTCAGTTTCCCCACTTGCAAGTAAGACCTTTCACAAACCCATCTGAGATCCAGCAAAAATCCCATCCTGGAGTAATAATGAGAGGTTATTAAAGATGCTGTTCCTCTGCAAAATAAGTGGAATTTTGAATTTTTCCCACCTAAAACCCCACAATCCTCCCTAAACCATCTCTTCTTCCAGCTTTAGCGGGAGATACACAGACTTGGGGTCGGCAGAACCGGGAAAGAGAATTAATTTCACTAAAGACCGAGGATGAGGGTTTAGGTTTAGATGCTGCCATTAGGTTTCCCACGGAGTTAAGCGTCCCGGCGAGGGGTCGGCGGGGTTTTGCTCTGCCAAGGTGGCCCAAGAGAAGTCGATGACCGTGACCCAGCTGATGAATTCACTTATTTATTTCTCTATTTGCAGGAAATCCAATTATCCCATATTTCTGATTGGTGACAAACGAGGCAGCCATCGATTCTCCCCTCCATCGCCGGCTCTGCCGGGAGCGCTCTCCGCCTGCACCATCGATTCCTGTGCCGCGGAACTGCAAAGGGATTATTCATAATTTTTTCCCCCATTTTCCCTCTGAACAACTTCTCTGCAGCACAACCTCGGGCAGAGGAGGGGGAACAAAGCCTGGCACCAGCTGCAAGTGCCAAGTGCTACTAAATCCACATTTTTCTTGCAAGTTAGAGAGTGATGCGCAGCTTTTTACCCCAAAAATGACCTGGAGGGAGCTGGGGGAGGTGGGATTGTCACCTTCGTTAGTGAAATTGGGTGCTGAAAAACAGCCAAAACCACCCTGAGCCTTTCTGAAAACCCCTCTGTGCTCTCATGGGGAATGTTCTGGAGGCAGCTGGGGTTTCTGGATGTATATGGGAGTAGGGGATGGATGGATGGATGGATGGAGAGACAGAGGGATGGACGAAGGAACAGAGAGAGAGGGATGGAGGGAGTGATGCAGGAATAGAAGGATGAAGGGATGAAGGAAAGGATGAAGAAATGGAGAGATGAAGGAAGAGATGGATGGAAAAGTAGAGGGATGGAGGGATGAAGGAAAGGATGGATGCAGGGAAGAAGGAAGGGATGGAGAGATGAAGGAACAGAAAGATGAAGGAATAAAGGAAGGGATGGAGGGATGAAGGAATAAAGGAAGGGATGGAGGGATGAAGGAATAGAAGGATGGAGGGATGAAGGAATAGAAGGATGGAGGGATAGTGGCAGGGATGAAGGAAGAGATGGGAAAAATAGAGGGATGGAGGGATGAAGGAAGGGATGGAGGAATAGAGGGATGCAGGAAGGGATAGATGGAAGAACAGAGGGATGGAGGGATGACGGAGGGGATGGAGGGAAGAACAGAGGGATGGATGGAGCAGAGGAATGGGTGGAAGGAGGGATGGACAGACAGACTGATGGGTTCATGGAACAAATACCTGCACATCCTACATTACAACAGACACAACACACCGGGATTTCCAGCTACAGCCTCTGACCCTGGCCCAGAAAAGCCCCTCACAGGCACCAATTTGGCGCTCAGCGCATCCCAACCTCCCCCTCACCCCCGGCACAGGATTTTGCCGTTTCCCTCAGTATCTCCCCCAACTCAGCCCCATCTGCCTCCTTTTCCCCTCCATCCCCACCGCCCCCTTGCTGACCAAAGCCAGATTGCTAATTCCAAGCTCCCCTCTCCTCCCCGATTAACCCTCCATGATTAATAATCCCTTTGCTCTCCCAGTAATGCCGTGCTGCTAATAAGATTAAAACATATCTCTCTCCTACAGCACTGATTCACAACGCTGATTTACGGTTACTTTGCCGCTCTTACGGAGAGGATACACATGGCTGTTACCTTAATCCCTATCCATCTCCGCACCGTTGAGAAATAACTGCTAATTAATACCTTTCTGTCTCCCGACTGCTTCCAGATATGCCCAGCTATCAGTATTTGTCTGCCTTCTTGCTCCTGATCTCCAAGGCTGATAGAGCAAACTCCCAGTCCTGCTCGATGTGTTATCCCTGCAGAGGGGATTTTGGCATTTTGGGGTTTTTCCCCCAAAATGGTGACATCCCGGAGGTCCTCGCACCCCAAGTTTGATCACAGCAAAGCTGATAAATTAGAGGAGGTTTTTCTGAGCATCTTTTTCTGGGGATGATCTCAGCTCCATCTCCCTGTGACTCCACTTGTCCCACATCCAGCCCTGTTCCTGCATCACAACCCCACATTCCCCAGCCAGCTGGGATACAGAGCATCCTTAGATAAACCAAACAGCCCCATTTTTCACCCCATTGCATATTTTCCTCTGCCAGGAGACCCTGGACTGGCCAAGCCAAGCAGCTGGATGCTTTAGGAACGACAGAAAGAGCTCGGGAGTGCGAAAAAAAGGGCAAAGAGAAAAATACCAGAGCCTCTGATCTGATGAATGTGGCAGGGGAGGCCGATGCTCTGCTTTTAATAAAACATAACGAAGCGTAGGATCATAAAATATTTCCTTTAATTCAGTGCTCCCGCGAGGTTGGGTAAGAGAGGCTGGGTAATGCGGTAGGTTTTCCTCGCGGCTCGCCGGGGGGGTGAGCGCTGCTGGGGTTGTTAAACAGCCCATTTGAAAGCATGGAAGAGCTCTCCTTTCCATTTCCAGCCCAGTTTGGGGGGCAGGAAGATAGGGGGCTGTGTAGACCCCCATAGAGCTGAAGCGCATCCCTCCTGCTGCACGATTCGGGGGTCCCCAGCTCCAGAGCCGCATTGCTTCACCGCACAAAGATGGGGTGGAAAAAGGTCAAAAAGCAAATTGAGGTGGGATGCTGGACTTCCATCCTCATCCCCAACGCGTATATACATGTCTAAGCATATATATTAAAAAAAATACTAGATATATAGATATATATATACACACACACATCTCCAAGGCAGTGTGGCGTAAGTGATTAACATTCTTGCGTTAAAAATCTCTCCGCATCTGCTTTGTCCTGCACCCAGCACTAAATATAACCGATTCAATATGCTTCTCTCCCTTCACCAGAGAGATAACATTGTTTAAATAAGCCCTTTCAATTCGAAAGAGTCGGGTTGTTTTCTCGCGGCGGGGAGCTTTGCGCAGATCGGGAGCCAGAGGAGGGTGGTCCATGCAAATCAACCCAGAGCCACCAGCATCCCCAACATCCAAATGTCCAAATCCCACCCCCTTCCAAATCATTTCCTACCATGAAGTCGCCCAGATGTAATTTCCCCGCTCTAAAAAATATACAAAGACATTAAAGATGCGTTTCTAGGAGCGGATGACGGGTTTAATTTGGAAACCTCGAGCGTCGCTGCGCTCCCACGCTGCTGCTATAATTATAGCGGCGTAAATGTGTTCTCCGTCAGGAGGAAACCCAACCATCCTCAGCCAGGCGACCGCTTGCAAAGAACTTCCGTAGGAAAGCAAATAAAACAAAGCCGTGATAACGCAACGAGAGATAAATAGAGCTTAAAAAGAGCCGCCTCCGCCGGCGCTTATGGGAAATATCTCATGATCGAGTCGCGAGGCGGGGAGATGGTTTGAGTGGAGATGGAGGTTTTTCTGTAGGAATTATGGTCTATCTGAGGCCAAATCAATGGTGTTATCACTCAGCCTTGTTTCTGGTGGTGTTCTATTTTTTGCATTCTTTCTGGAGTAATATCAACCCGTTACATGATGCTTCTCCAGCATTTCTACATGGAAAATCCCCGCTCGCCACCAGCTCGCTGGATATATTTTGGGGTGGTGGATAAGGCAAAGTTGGCCAAATCGTCCCACCCGGCTCTGAGTCACTATCTCCTCCTGCAACACGACTTGGCAGGTGCATCTTTGGGAGAAAACCCAAGAAAAGCAGTTAAATTCAAGCACCGGCTCTTGGGATGCTCTTGGGCACGGCAAAGCATGTGGTCCCTTCATCTTGCAGCTCGTGCAGAAGCTGAATCTGCAGGGAACAGGGCTTTTCTGGGCTTAAAAATATGAGGAAGATGCTTGATGGAGCAAAAAAACTATCTCAGATCATAGTACATCAAGGAACAGCCTGAATTTGGGCTGGAAATCTTCCCAAGCGCGACTTAGAGCCAAGCTTTGAACTCTGCTCTCCAGAGGTGCAAAGCTGGGATGGAAACCTAAATCACTTGGCCATTAAAATGCCTTTCTAGATCATTTCCAGCCAAAACAAGGAGATATATATATATGTATATATACTTTAGAAGGAAAGACAGAGCCAACAGCCAACTTGTCATGAAGAAGGTGCTCGTCTCTATGAGAAGGCTCATGGGGTACAGGGAGCTCAGCTCACCCACATCCCTACCACCTCAAAATTGGGGTGATTCTGGTGATTTTAGTGATACCTGCTGAGCTGGAGCCTTTTTCTCCTCCTCCTGATGTTATGGCCCATCTCTCGGTGCTCAAAACAACGCCAACTGCCAGGCAAAAATCTCACTTGTCATCATTTTCCTCTTCTCAAGCATTATCAGCCCCAAGTGGAAAACCAGCCCCAGCACGAGCACCATCAAAAGCAGCATTCCTACCAGTGAATCCAGGGTTATCAATGAAACACATCCCAAAAAACGCATTTCCATGGCTGGCAGTCCACCCAGAAGCAAACCCGAGTGTCCCCCTGCATCCCACCCATCACCCGAAGGAACCAAACCCCCATCGCTCTGCATCTTTCCATTGCTCTGCATCCCTTTGTGAAGGAAAAAAATAGGTATAAATACACGCACCCAAACCTTCATCCTTGCTCCAAACCAACCTCCATCCTTGCTCCAAAACAACCTCCATTCTTGCTCCAAGCCAACCTCCATCCTCGCTCCAAGCCAACCTCCATCCTCGCTCCAAGCCAACCTCCATCCTCGCTCCAAGCCAACCTCCATCCTCGCTCCAAACCAACCTCCATCCTGCTCCAAACCCCCATCCTGCCCCAAACCAACCCCCATCCTCGCTCCAAACCAACCCCCATCCTGCTCCAAACCCCCATCCTGCCCCAAACCAACCTCCATCCTCGCTCCAAACCAACCTCCATCCTGCTCCAAACCCCCATCCTGCCCCAAACCAACCTCCATCCTCGCTCCAAACCTCCATCCTTCTCCAAACCAACCTTCATCCTTCTCCAACCTCCATCCTCACTCCAAACCTCCATCCTCGCTTCAAACCTCCATCCTCGCTTCAAACCTCCACCTTTCTCCAACCTCCATCCTCGCTCCAAACCAATCTCCATCCTTCTCCAAATCTTCCTCCTCACTCCAAACGTCCCTCATTGGGGTTGTCAGGATCCTATTAATGAGATTTTTTGCTTCTAGCTAACACCAGCACCAATTGCATTTTAAAGGAGTGGCTCCTCTGCTGCCAACACACATAAACCAGGTGCTAATGCTGCGAGATCACGGAATTGCAGCAAGGAGGGTCCCCCAAGAAGGCCTTGAGGTCACCCCACTAGATAAGCACATGGGGAGGGCTCTGACACAGTGTTTAGGTGGGATCAACCAAATTTTTCAGCCAAATGAGAGTAAAAACAAACACCTTCCCCAGTTCAAATGGTTCAGCAGACCCTAAAAACTTCATTTTATAGAATAATTCTATAGAGGGAACCATGGCGCTGGGTTATTGTCGCCGCATTTTGCTATGAGCCCGCCTGCCCTTGGCACTCCGGGTGACTCCAGCCCCCAAAAGCGTCGAAAACAAGCCCGTGATTGACGGTTTATTTTAGGAAGGAGAAGGGGAAAAGTAGGAAGGAGATAATGCTGGGGGAAGAGATAATGTGAGCGCCAGTCATTAGTGAAAAACAAGCCCATCAGTGCTCCAAGTGCCTCGGCAGCAAGCAAACAAAAGGGCAAAGAGAGCAGCTTGGCAAGGGAACAGAACCGGCGGCATCAGCTGCATCCTCCTCCTCGCAGCGGGATTTGTGATGTGCAAAGTTTGCAAAGCAAGAGCTGCACCTCCAGGAAATCAAGATTTGGGGGCTCCTTCCCTTGATTTGCCTTTTTGCTGAGAAAAGAGCAAGATATGGTGTCACTGAAACCGCGGTTTTCTCATAGAAAACAGGGGGAAAAAGCCCAAAGCGCTGAGGAAATCCCATGGGTCCCAAGCGGGGTGATGGTTTGTCCTCCCTGTGCCTGGTCCCAGGCAGGTCCTGGCCATCCCCATCCTTGCTAGGATAAGGTGTTGGCTCCATCCCACCTTCCTGGGAGGCTTTTCCCTCAACAAGTGCTGCAGGAGCCTTCGCAGGATCCTTGTCCCTGTCTAAGCCTAATTCCCGAGCCATTAGCACATCTGGATTAAATCAAACCCGCTCTTATCACCACACAGCGGAGGGCTTTTCGTCGGCAGATCTTGGCAAAAGGAACAAGGCAAAGCTGGTCAAGCTTTCCCAGTCAAGGATTTTCTGACAGAAAAGACCATTTCTGCAATGACAACCAGGAAAATAAACCCGAAACATCTCCCAGGAATGGGAGGTTTGTGAGAACATGGTTAATGTCACCTCTGGATGCTCCGTGAAAACCCATCGATGCAGGAGCTGAGCTGCATTTCCACGTTGCCCAAGCCCGGATGCAACACCAGGGTATAGATACCTTGCCTGCAAGGGCTTGAAGGCATCGGAGAAATCACAGCGCATACAGGAGGCCTGTGAGGTATACAGTATTTAGCATATGGCATATAGCATTTAGCAAGCAGCATATAGCACTTTGCATTTAGCATGTAGAATTTAGCATTTAGCATGTAGCACATCACATTTAGCGCCTCGCATTTAACAGGTAGCACCTTGCATATAGAACGTAACACCTTGCATTTAGCATGTAACATATAGCACCTTGCATTTAGCATACCGTATTTAGCGCATTGCATATAGAACATTGCACCTTGCATTTAGCACCTGGCATTTAGCTTTAGCATATAGCACTTTGCATTTAGCACCTTACATTTAGCATGTAACATATAGCACCTTGCATTTAGCACGTAGCACGTTGCATATAGAACGTAACACCTTGCATTTAGTGGGTAATATATAGCACCTTGCATTTAGCAGGCAGTACGTTGCATTTAGGGGGTAATATATAGCATCTTGCATTTAGCACATTGCATATAGAATGTTGCACCTTGCATTTAGCACCTGACACTTAGCGTTAGCATATAGCACTTTTCATTTAGCACCTTGCATTTAGCATGTAACATATAGCACCTTGCATTTAGCACGTAGCACACTGCATATAGAACGTAACACCTTGCATTTAGTAGGTAATATATAGCACCTTGCACTTAGCAGACAGCACCTTGCATTTAGTGGGTAACATATAGCATCTTGCATTTAGCGCATTGCATATAGAACATTGCACCTTGCATTTAGCACCTGGCACTTAGCGTTAGCATATAGCACTTTGCATTTAGCACCTTGCATTCAGCATGTAGCACGTTGCATTTGGCACCTTGTACATAGAATGTAGCATTTAGCACTTGGCATTTAACGTGTTGCACTTTGCATTTAGCATATAGCCTTTAGCATATAGTGTTTAGCATATAGCATTTAGCACACAGGAAGGGCTGCTTAGCTCAAGGCTCTTGCAAGCAAACCTGTACCACAAGCCCTTATTTCAGCAGCAAGGGGAGCATCCCCAACCCAAACCCTCCAGCATCCCTAGGCTGGACTTTTTTGGGGGGGTACTAAGAATTCCAAGGGATTGCTTGTTGCAGGAAGGGAATTTGGGGGGTAAACACCACAAAACTGAGCTCTGACACATGGGGGAGCTTCTGAAATGCTCAGGGACAACCAGGGACCAGCCACGATTTAATGCATGAGTGTTTCCACAGATTAATAAAGCCTAGACTATCTCCGCACCCCAAAGATGCTCATTAGCTTGGGAAGGTATAAGGCAAGGGAAAGATCGTTGCATGTGTTAAAGGGTTTTTTAAGAGCTCTGGGTTCAAACTGTCAGCTCTAAACTGTTCAAAAATGTAGCTGGTGGGAAGAGAAAAATTGGGCTAATTGGGGAAGGGCAATTAGTACGGCCAGGAGGATTTTCGGACGGTGCTGCGTGGCCTGGATTTACCGGCGAGCAAAGCCCAGGCTTCATAGAAATGCAGAATCCATAGAAATAGTAGGCGAGGATTAAAAAATGAGGTGACCCTGAGCTGAATGCATGATTTGCCGGGGAAAAGCAGGAGGAGAAAAGGACGGAGGGAGCGTGGGATGGTTTTTCGGGTCAGTGCCGAGTTTGCAGGTGAACCGGAGCAGGTTTCGCTCCCACGTGGCGTAGGGGACGCTCCTCCTTTCCCCTCGTCCCCCCCAGAGCTCAAACTCCCACCAAACCCCTCTTTGGTTTAAGTGAGCTCAGCAGAGACGCGAGCAGGTGGCTCCCATCACCCCGGCAAAAGCCGCACGCCGGTATTTTCCTACGGAAAGGACAAAATCAAGAGCTTTTCCAGGCTTGCAATTAAAGGGTTGGATGTGAGCTGGGAAAACCCCTGCGAGGAAAAGCCTCGGGGTGAAAGGAGAGAGGGGAGAAATTCAGCTTGCTGAGAAAATTACAACCCTAAAGGGATTTTTCCAAGCTGGTTTTTGGTTTGAAGCAGCAGTGCAGGGATAACCCTTAGGATAGATCCCTGCAAAGCCCGGCCCAAGCAAACCTGGCCTTTTGGGGCAAATCCCGGAAAACCCATAAGCAGCTTCAAATAAGAAGCTACACTTGAATTTTCCCCATCTCATGAGGCACCGTGGGGGTGGAAACAGCAGCTCAACCAAACCGCTCAGATAGAGACTATATAAATATCTCACCCAGATCAAAACTTGACATATTCAGCCCTTTCCTTTCATGTTTGCAAAACACAGCTCTGATTTTCCACGGCTGTAACACAAACCCCCGCGAATGTTTGACGGCAACATATTTCAGGCGACAAGCTGAGCGCCAGCTCGGATTTCGGCAATGCCAGAAAAATCCTGGTTGCAGATGGGGCTTCCCAAAATCTAAGGGGGGGGTGACCAGACCCTGGGGCTCCATCTCCATCATTATCCCTGGTCCAGCCGCTCGCCTCCTCTGTGCAGCCTCGTTTTCTCATCTTGACGGCTCTTTAACCCACTTCTGGCCCTGCCCTAGGCGGCTTTTGCTGGCCAAGATTGAGCTTGTTAGATATTAAAAATAAAAGAGCTGTCTTACAAGGGGCGATGCTCCTGGGAGGGATGTTTAACACATCGGGAAGGATGCGGCCGACCTACCGCACAAGCGGCTTCGTTTGGGTAAAGAAAAGGGCTTTTAGTTACGAGGCGATGGATGGAAACCTTAAAAATATTCCTAATAAAGGCACAGGTGATTTTGGGATGGGAAGGATCCCCAGTGCTCGGGATCTTGTTGCTCCTTGTGGATGTGGCAGCGACGGGGGCACCGTGTGATGTATAGTGACAATAAAAATAAGCAAGATTCCCCCCGCAAAATGACATGGGAGGTATATGAGAGACACAGAGAGCAAATACACTAAAAGCAGTGGGAGTTTTGGGCACGTGCCCCCCTGTGTGTCCCCAGGAGATGGGGCTGGATGCTGATGGATCCCGTGCGAAATAAAGTGCTGGGAAGGGACAAAATTCATGGGGCACGTCCTTCCTCCCCACGACGCCGGCAGCTCCGGCCAAGGATGCTGTCAGCCACGGAAAAGCCATCTGCCCACCCAGTTTTGGGAGCGAGCGCTCGGCCTCTGCAGCTCCGGCTTCCCGGAGCAAAGGGAGGCACCACGATGGGAGCGCCAACCCCAAAATGAGCCTTTTTGCAATGATTTTTAGCCGTTTGCTGAAAAAGCACAGTGCAAACTGGTTTTGTTTTTGGGAGGGACAGTGTTTCTCTATTGAGTGCTAGGAGATGCTTAAAGCAGCTGATGCTCAGGATACAGGAAAGTAGCAAAGTCCCAGCGTGGTTTGAAGAGCCCAAACCTGGCTCGTGGATGCCCAAACCTGACAAACCCGCTCATGAGACCCTATTGAACACCATGATCCTCGTCCTGCATCATTTTATAACCCACATTTGACCCCTGAGGGCCACCAGCGTCCTCTAGACCCATCGCAAACCAACTTTTTCCTCTTCTTTTTCCCCACCAAAACAGGCACCGCAAACACCCGCACGCCTGCTCTCACAAATCGGCAGCAGAAGAGCGATCGCCCAATTTGCAGCGATGAAAAAACAGGATAAAGGGTGGAAAAGAGCTCCATGGATATGATGGACAGCTTGCCGCCGGGGAAAAGCTCGGGGGATGCGTTTTTCCTTGGAAATTATCTACCCGTGACCTTAAAACAGTGGTGGAGGTGGAAAGGAGATCCAGGTGGGAGGCAGGACTGGATTTGGGACGTGTTCCCCCCACCCTGAGCTGTGCGGGTTCGATTATCGACCGCGTGTTGGGCAGTTGGGATGCTCGGAGCAAACCGGGGAAGGGGAAAAAAGCAGCAGCCGCAGCCCCGCAGCACATAAAACCCATTGCGGGGGGGAATGGCAAAAAGGGATGCAGGAGATGCACGATGCTTCCCCGTCCCTGGTTCAGCTAAATCTGAGCCTAAACTCAGCGGTCTGTGGTCCTCCAGGGATTGTTTTGGAGCTGCTCGCGATGCTGGGGAAGAATCGGCTCCTTTGTGTTGAGCTCTCCCCGCTCAAGCCCGCAGAATGCGGCCGCCGCTCCCCCCCGCGCCCTGCAGCAGCTGACGGTGCTTTCCGGAGAGGAAAAAGTACATTATAAATAAAAAGAATAATAAAACGAGGAGCTAGCGAGCTCTGCTCATCCCTGGATCAGGCGGCGCTTGGCAAAGCCTCTGAGGCTCCGGAGAGCAGCCGGGTCTCGCTGTGCTCATTAAAGAGCCGCCACCTGAGACCCCAGAGTGGGTGATTTGGGGGGGCACGGGGAGGGGGACGCGTGGGGAAACAGGGGAAAGAGAAGAATGATTGCGTGCGAACGCACAAGAAATCAAATTGCACGGCTCCCCCTCCACCGGGATGCGGGGAGGGGAAAGTTTCCTGCCCCGTTGATTTTACATCCTAAGAGCCCCATTTTTGGGGATGGGTTGGAAAACCTCGACAAAGATAAGCGGGAGTCAAAATGTTCATTGGGGACTGGGGGGCTGCTGCTCCATGCTGGGTGTCCCCTCCCTCCCATCTGTGGGGTTTAGGGCACCCCCTTGCATACCCAAAGGGTTGGGGGTCCCCTGGGTGCTGCAAAATGCCCCTAAACACTCATGGGGGTCCCCAGGGCATGGACCCCAGTATGGAGCGAGCGGAGCCAGGAATGGGACTCGCAGCCGGAGCCCCAGTACGGAGCGGGGACGGGGATACTGGTCCCCTCTCAGTGATGCTCAGGGGTGAGGGACGAGCATCCCCCATCTTCTCACCCTGCCTCCAGCACCCAATTACCGGATCCAAAACAGCTGCCCTATTAACACATCCACTATTAATTGCTCCTCTATTAATGTCTCCCCCATTAACGGCTCCAACACCAGCACCCCATTAATGGGCTTCAAACGCCAGTTCGGGGGGGGGCACCCCATTGACAGGTCCAAACCGGTCGCTCCATTACCAAGTGACTCCGAAACCAGTCTCCCATTATTGAGTCCAAACTGGGCACCTGCCCCCCACCCCACAGCCCCCCCAAGTCCCTGGGGGGTGCAAAACCCAAATCCGCCGCACTCTTACAAGGGTACAGGTGGGTTATTTTTTGGGGGGGTGACACTCACCCAGCACCAGGTCCAGCAGGTCCCAGAGCAGCAGGCACAGGAGGGGGCTCATTGTCCGCATGATGCCCACGGGGGGGGGCAGCCCCATTGGGGGGCTCACCGGCCCCCCAGCCCTTTATCCGGGGGGCAGGCGGGCATGGCGGTGGGGGGTTCAGCCCGGGTTTTGTGTCCCCCCCCCGCAGCTCCTCGGCCCGCACCCGTCGTTGCTGCCGCCCTAAGCCGATTTATTGCAGCGGGAGCGGAGCGAACTGGCGGCCGCCCGCCCCCGGCCCCCCCCCCCCGCTGCTGAGCCCGCCCCGGCCCGGCCCCCGGGAGGGGCTATGGGGGGGCGGTGAGGATGCGGGAAAGGACGGAGAAAGGGATGCAGGATTTGGGGGGAGGTGTGGGCAGGGCTGGGGTGTATTGAGGGGGTGGAAGGAGGGAGCTCAGTTTAGGGAGGGGGAGCAGGGTTTGGCGGGGGGGTAGTACACAGGAGGCAATGTGCGATCCAGCGGGGGCAGGGGAAGGATGCGGGATGCAGGCAGGAGGGCAAGATGCAGGCAGAGATGTGGGGTGCAGAAGAGGGAAGGATGCAGGCAGAGATGTGGGATGCAGGCAGAAATGTGGGGTGCAGGCAGGGATGCGGGGTGCAGGCAGAAGGGCAAGATGCAGGCAGGGATGGGGCGTGCAGGCAGGGATGGGGGGTGCAGGCAGGGATGGGGGGTGCAGGCAGGGATGGGGGGTGCAGGCAGAAGGGCAAGATGTAGGCAGGGATGCGGGATGCAGGCAGAAGGGCAAGATGTACGCAGGAATGCAGGCAGGGATGCAGGCAGGAGGGCAAGATTCAGGCATGGATGGGGGTTGCAGGCAGGGATGCGGGCAGGGATGCGGGATGCAGACAGAAATGTGAGGTGCAGGCAGAAATGTGGGGTGCAAGTAACCAAAGGGAGCCCTGGGACTGCAGTTTCCATGTGCCCCCCCCTTCCTCCAGCAGTTCCCTGCACCCCAGGATCCAGCCCTGGAAACACTGAGTCCCCCCCAAAACGCACACACCGGCTGGGGACGCACCCCCTCCATGGCCCTGCTTTGCAGTGACCTTGTTTTCCTCCAGCTCCCCAGATTTGATTAGTTCCTGGACATAGAGGAAAACACAAATACTATTTATACAGGGCGCAGGTAGGGATTGGGGCAGCGCGGGGCTCACAAACAGCCACGGCAGAAGAGATCTGGGAGCTGGAAGAAGCTTCTCCTCCAGGTTTGAGGCCTTTTTCTGTTGCAATTCCACCTTAGAAGCAGCATTTCCCTAAAACACACCTTTTTTCTTTACAAAATCAGCTTTTTTACCACTGTTTTTCACTTTTTTTCCCAGTCCCGTGTGCTCACCCCAACACCTTTTCTTACAGCCCTCAAGCCCGGCTTAATGCCACCGCTTCCCAAAATCAGGCGAAAGCCCCTCAAAAGTCAACCCCATGTAAAATAACACTCCCCAAAACCAGCATCCTCTTCTGGGGGTTATATTTGCCAAAATAAAAGCATAAGGACTGAAGGTGTCCCTGGGGTAAGGATGGGGAACAGCCTTCAGACTTCAGCACAACCAGCGACACCACTCTGCTGGAAACTGGTGGGTTGGGGCTTGTTTCTTAAATCCCCACCTTGAAAGCATCAGGCTCTGTGTAGATCAGTGCATAAAAAATACTAAATAAAACCAATTAGTTGCTGCAATTCCCCTGAGTGAGCTGGATTTTCGTTCCCCTCTCGCTCCGCTTTCCATCCGCTGGGAAAAGCCACAGCTCGTTCTTGCACGGAGCCATCCAGAAATCAAATCGCGCTTTGTTTGATCCTGGATTTGATGGCTCCCCGGGAGACAGCGCCTTTTCCTTTGCTCTCCTGGGTTTATAACAATGAGAGGAAGAAGAACCGGCACTCGTGGGGCCGCATCCCAGCAAACCCTAAAAAAGCTCCGGCCTAACTAGGCGGCCTGGAGGTAAAACCGAGTTCAGCCAAGCCCAACGTGCTGTTGTTTGGTTTCAAGCCGCTCTGCGGGGTTAACAGCCCGCGCTCGACCCAAATGGTGCTGTCAGCTCCTGTAAGAGCCGCTCCTTGAGATGTCTCCACCGAGATGAGCTGCTGCTTCTTGTATTTTTGCTGCAAACCCCCGGCTCCATCACTCACCAGCCCCTTTTTCCGCTCCCATCCCAAGCAAGCGGGAATAACCCGATTTTAATGTATCCCAGGGAGGCGCACGGAGCATTTTTCCTCCCCTTGTACTCATAGGCAAGGTGAGTAAAGAGTGGAGATTTTATGCTGGGAATTGGAGAAAGGTCATATCCAGCTAAAAACAACACAGGAGATGTCCGACAGCTACACCCCACCATATAAAAACACATTTAAAATAAAATCCCACACCTTCTCAACCTGAATTTTAGCCCTTTAGCTCCGTCTTTTGGCTGGACAACCTTCCCCCAGAGCAAAAGCAATGAGCTGGTGAGAGAAGCATAAACTAAATAACTCGAAACATTGAGAGCAGGACTTGTTTT
This sequence comes from Columba livia, assembly GCF_036013475.1. NCBI lineage: Eukaryota > Metazoa > Chordata > Aves > Columbiformes > Columbidae > Columba > Columba livia. The sequence goes on from NC_088622.1 coordinate 5,500,656, forward strand.
CCCGCGGCAAAGCGGCTTTGGCAGCCTCCAGATTTCGTATTCGAGCGCAGGGAAACCCGGAGAGAAGCGCACGGGCCTGTCAGCCGCATCCCAGGACATCGAAGGAGACAGTAAGTGATGTAAATTGGTGGATAAAAATACTGCCGTTTGTATTGGGTGTCTGGCTCAGTTGGGTTTCGCCTGGGTTTTAATTTTGTGTGAATCCAGCGGCTGGTAAAAGCTCCTCGGTTGAGAGCCCTGGGGGCTTTGGGCCCCTAGAAAAGAAGAAAATGAACCAAGCCGATGGGGAATGATGCTTCTTCCCCAGCTAAACGCAGCCATCCACACCATGAAAGGGGTTATTCCATGTATTTTTCAATAAATCAGCGTTTCCCCACAGCCCCAGCTCATCGCCCAAAGGCCAGATCGCTTCTTCATCACGTCCTGAAAATATACGTCCCTATTTTGGGATGGAGCTGTCGTCCTCCCGTCCTTCCCACCTTCATGAGGGATGGATCCAGCTTGGAAAAACTAGGTCCAAAGCTTTAGCCCTTTGGGAGCAGCTTAAATCCAGGGCAGAGTCTTGCGGATGAGTCTCCTCCATCTGTCCTCGGCGACCCCAATTCGGCACCAAAAAAAGGCTCCAAAAGGCAACAGTTTCTCAGCTCCTCTCTCCTGACCTTTCCAGAAGAAGCCCGTGTACTAATTAGCCGAGTAATAACGTGGTGAGGATGCGATTCCTCATTAGCTTTTGCGAGATTCCCAGCTACATGACTGATATGCATCTACAAGAAAATTAACTGGGGCGCCAGGGCTCCGTAATCAAGATTAATGAGGGAAAAGAGCAGCACGTGGCTCCCCCTGCCCTTCACGGGGCGTTGAGCGCCCCCCAAAAAATGGGGCCAAAGCCCAAACTGGGGGGATGTTCCCCAACAGAAAGTCCCCACCGAGCCTGGAATAACCCAAATTTTCCCTAAATCTCAATGTAATATATTCAGGAGCTCAGCTGGTCCCAAACACCCCGCACTTGCACCATCCCCACTGCTGGAAAATGCTTGTATAGAGCTGGAATAATAAGTTAATAAGGAAATATTATAAATAATAATAAATAGGGTTAATGGTAATACAGACAGTGCTTAATCTGCTCCTCAACATGCAAAATTCCTTTGCTTGTGAGCTAAAATGACATTAATTCACCCCAAAGCATCAGCATCCCGATAGGATGAAGAGGAGATATCGCCTGTGTCGCAAAGAGTGTTCTCATGGTATGAAGGGTTAATTAGCGTTGATGGAGATATATCCTTGGCTAATTGCCCCATGGAATAATGAACCCCGCCACGGTGCTCCCAAACCCCACATCATCCCTCGGCGCCTTGAAACTGGGGGAAAATTCAATCAAATCACAGGTGCTTGACTTCAAATAATCCCTTTTTCTCCTCCCAAGCAGTTTTCCTTCAATAATAGAAACAAAAAGCAAATAAAACACAAACACATCACCATGGGATGACCCAACACGCTGCATTGAACCCAAACCCTTTTCCTCCACCCAAGCTCTGGCTTTTCCCACCCGCAACATCTGGTTTTTAGCAATAAAAAACCACCATAAAATGAAACAACTGCGTTCCTTCCACAAGTATTTCTTAGCGAAGCAGTTGGAGCCAAACCCACCGTTTCCCTGGTTGGAAAAGCATCTCATTGCATTTATTTTTAGCGTATTATTAAGCGCTGAATTCCCTCGACCGAGCCCGCTCCGGCCAGGTAACGCGAAGTATCAAAGCCCTGTGATGCGGGAGGGAATTAAAGCGATTTGTTCGATGCTTTTCTCCTCCCTTGACAAGCCCAGCGGTGGAAAACCCACGAGGAGCAAAGAGAGCGTCGTCACGTTAACGAGGGGCTTTTCACAGCGCTCGCGTTGTAATTAATAAACTATAATTAATACATTCCGGCGTCGACGCAGAAAAGCAAGAGCAAACCCCAGAGCCCCCGAACCCACCGCCTAAATGTGCCTTTATCCCCAAATCTCCCCAAATTAAGGTATTAGTCAACCTTGCTTTACACGCACTGTGCGTTGATTGATTCCCAGGGCTGGCGTTTGGGGCTAGAATGATTCCATTATTATTTATAATAATAATTATAAATCCACGCTGGTGGCTAATGCGTTTCAAAAGGTATTATTTCATTTATCTACGCAACAAAATGGGACTTATAGCTAAATATATGGTCACACAAGAGAGAGAAACAGCCCTTCTATACAGGCAGAATTCAGAATATAAGTCTCCATACGTTCAGCCCCGTCCTCCCCTAGAGTCAGTGAGTCAATATTAAGGCTGGATTTACCATTTTCCACCAAAATGAGTGAATAAAATCATCATTTTTAAAAACCACTGCAGTATTTCATGCCTGTAAGTCACCCAAGGAGGGGGTTTGGGTTTGAATATCATGTTTTTGGAAGAACAGGGAGTATTTTGAAAGGATTAGCGTGGCCTGTCTCTCCCTCCCCTCAGTTGGAGGGTTTGCAGTGTTTCAGCTGCAAAGAACATTTTGTTACAGAAATCTGCCTTAAAAAACCCCAAATTGAAACATCTCATCTGCTGCGATTTTTCCCCCAAACCCACGATTTACCCAAAACCTTAGTATTTTATTCCACCCTAGAATAGCCCTAAATTGCCCCCCTAATTGTTTGGGGTCTGTGCTTTGCCCAATGTACCCGATGCTCCTGCATCTCCGAGCCAGAAGGGGCCAAAAAATCCCCTTTAACACCAACCGCCATGGGAGAGATTCGGCTTTTTTAATAGGATGCTGATCCCAAAAGCACCTCGAGCAGCCCACAGCCCTCAGTTCCCTCCAAGAAACATCTCCCGGCGCTAAATGAATCCTCCTAGGGACTATATAAATATAAAAGTGCATATGCACAGATATAGATAGATATATATACACATATAAGACGTTTGAGAGGATGTCTTCACAGCTGTATAAATAGGCTGATGACAGCTATGGGATGGATATAAATAAGATTAAAAGTTGCAGATGCCCTTTCCACAGCATTTTTCCCACCTCCATCCCCCCATCCTCCATCCCCCTTATTTTTGCACTACAATGATGCTATTTTTGCACATATATGGGTCAAACGGCCTCAAAACCCGCTCAGGACCAGCTTCATGGCCTCTTTTTTTTGAATGGGGTTGCTGGGGTTACATCCATCCTCATCTTCACCAAACGAATTGCCACTAAGCAGTGCCAGATACAGACAAAATTCTCCTTTTCCCCAATAAACCCAGTTCAAAAAGCCCCACTAATGATCAATTAGGGCCTCTCAACCTTGGAAAGGAGGTAAATAAATATTCAGCAATAATTTTAGGATCTTTTTTCCCATCCATCCCATTGTCTTCATCCTTGTTTTGTCCCCATAAATTTGGGGTGAACCCTCTCAACCCCCAAAGGTCCAAGTTTTGCAAGAAGATGCTCTTTTTGAGCATCCCTCCATTGAATGAATAATGGGGTTTGCAATAGAGCATCAACTTGGCGAGCAAATAATGGGGAATTTGCAATGGAATGTCACCTTGGTGAGCATATAAGGAGGGATTTGTAGTGGAACATCACCTCAGTGACCAAAAAAATGGGGGGTTTGCAATGGAGCATCACCTTGGTGAGCAAATAAGGGGGGATTTGCATCAGAGCATCCCTTGGCTGAACAAATAACGGGGGGTTGCAATGGAGCATCCATCCATTGAACAAATAATGGGGCAATTTGCAATGGAGCATCACCTTAGTGAACAAATAAGGGGGTTTGCAATGGAACATCAACTCAGTGAACAAATAAAGCGGGTTCGCAATGGAATGTCACCTTGGTGAGCAAAAAATGGGGAGTTTGCAATGGAACATCACCTTGGTGAACAAATAACTGTGAGTTTATATCAGAGCATCCCTCTGCTGAACAAATAACAGGGGGTTTGTGAAGGAACATCACCTTAGTGAACAAATAATGGGGGAGTTGCAATGGAATATTCTCTGTTGGACAAATAACGGCGAGTTTGCAATGGAACATCACCTCAATGAACAAATAACGGGGGGTTTGCAATGGAGCATCATCTTAGTGAACAAATAACGGGGGGTTTGTGATGGAGTATCACCTTAGTGAACAAATAATGGGGGGTTTGTGATCAAACATCACCTTAGTGAACAAATAAAGGGGGTTTGCAATGGAGCACCACCTTGGTGAACAAATAACTGTGAGTTTACATCAGAGCATCCTTCTGCTGAACAAATAACGGGGGATTGCAACAGAACGTCACCTCAATGAGCAAATAACTGGGGGTTTGCAATGGAACATCACCTTAACAAACAAGTAACGGGGGATTGCAATGGAGCATCACCTCAGCGAACAAATAACGGGGGATTGCAATGGAGCGTCACCTCAGTGAACAAATAACGAGGGGTTTGCAATGCTACATCACCTCAGTGAACAAATAAGGGGGGGGTTGCAATGGAGCATCACCTTGCTGAACAAATAACTCAGAGTTTGCAAAGGAGCGTCTTTACCTGAACAAATAACGAGGGGGTTGCAACAGAGCATCCCCTTGGAGAACAAATAACGGGGAGTTCACCAGTAAAACACGACACAAGGAGCGAGGAGAGGGAGGAAACACCCACCCTGAGCTGAGCTTGTCACCGTCTTTAGCAACTGGAACAAATCTGAAGTGTCGACCGAAACTGTGTTAAGCATTCAGGGAGACAAATGCCAGGCCCGGGAATAAAGATCGGCTGCTACCGTTTATTTCCATCAGGCAATAATAACCCGTGCCTTTGCTTTATGAAGTCGAATTTGTTACGGTGGATGAGCTGTAAAAAATGGTGGAGTTGTGGGGGGAGATGAGAAAATAGAGGCTATAAATAAATTTGTAATTTTAATATGCATTACCATGTAATTGAGAGGGTAAAGGATGGAGATGGTGCTGGGTCGGAGCTACCTACAGCCTCCCATGGGTTTTTTTTTGCCGAGGTATGAGTCTCTGGGGACAGATCCTATTTGAGTCAGATGGTGGCTTTGGCAGGGCATGCAGGAGCCCCGAAAAGAGTGGAAAAAGGGGTAAATAACATTTCCCAGTCACGACAAGGCACGGTGGGCGATGAGCAAGAAAGCAGAGCCAAACAGCTGAGCCTCAAAGCTCCTGCACTCACGAGGAAGTGGATTTGGGATTGGAACATAGGAATAATTGTTAATTTATCCCTGATACGCAGAGTGAGGGCTCCAGGAGAGCAGTCTGCCCTTGGATGGGTGCAAGGGGATGGATTTCCGCTTGGGGAGAAGTGCTGGTGTGGGGATGCTTGGGATAAAATGGGACCAGTGCATGGATGCAGCATCCTTTGGGATGGATACAGCATCCTTTGGGATGGATATCAGTGTCCTTTGGGATGGATACAGCATCCCTCGGGATGGATACAGCATCCTTCGGGATGGATATCAGTGTCCTTTGGGATGGATACAGCATCCCTCGGGATGGAGGCATCATGGAGAGGAGGGACGATGGGTCCCAATAGCTTGCAAAGCTCCATCATTGTTCTGCAGAGCTGGCACTTAGCAGCTGTTAAAAAAAATAAATTATATATATCTACATCTATAAATCTCCTCTTAATGGTCAGGGCCACTTTCACAGTGAAAATATTCAGCACAAAGCCAGAAAAACCCAGCTGCTGCTCTACACGACAGGGAAAAACCCTCTTGCCAACCCCAAATCCAACCCATGCCATGTGTTTCCAACCTCGAGTGGCAGAGAAAGACAGACAGACACACGGATGGAGGGACAGTCACCTTTAAAAGCAGAGGGCAGCCCCCCACCAGCTGCGGGCTGTTGCAGGTGGCCATAAACCATGGGGATTTTAATCTATTTTGCTAAAATACATTTTGGCATCATCTCCCCTGTTGCGGGTTTGTTTGCACAGCTGCATTTTGGGGCCGCTCGCTTTGCAAACGGAGCGAGCGGTGACTTGGGGAGCACTCGGACCTCCCTCCCATCACGCTGCTCACCCTCCCTTTACTGATTTTTTCCAGTGTTTTATAAAGCAAATTTCCCTTCAGGTAGCAAAGGTGCCGGGCTCAGCAGAACCCGGCCCCGCTGCCATCTCAGCGCCGAGATCTCTGATATTTATTTACCGATCGCTCGCTCGCAAAAGCCTGTCAGGTCTTTTCTGTGTCTTGGTGCTTTGCTCCTCCGTGCTTGAGCTTCGCTTGTATTTCAAGGGGCTGATCCAGCACAGGTTGGGGGTTTATAGGATGCTAATAGCATAATATATATTTTTTTTTGCATGGAAGAGTTGCTTAATAAAACATCTGCATCTTGGGGTGGGTTCATACCCAGTGTAGCGTGTCCCCCCACAAAAAGCAGGGACGCTGATGGCAGCAGGAGCTTTGCCAGCCCCGATTTTATCCCCTTTTGACCTCGGCTCTTCCGTGGATGCCCGAAAACCTTGGGAAAAGCTGAGGCTGAGAAGGCAGAGCTCAGCGGGACCCAGGCAAACGCGATCAGACAGGCCCCCTCCAGCCCTTGGCACGGCAGGAGCAGGGGGGGTTTGCTGGCTCCCACCTCCCCGTACCAAGGTAAATCCATCCCCGCTGTATCCGCGGAGGGATTTCCAAGGCATGGGGGTGATCCTGGGCTTGCACCGGGGGTCAAGCGGCTTTTCCAACGCTTCTCATCACCCAAATCCCTGGAAGCAAACAAGCAGCCGGCGCCTGTTTAAACAGAGGTGCCGTCAGGCTGTTTGCGCTCCTGCAAAAAGAAGCGTCACCCGCGCCTCTCGCGGCCATCACCTCGCTTCACGTCTCCTAAATTCTTCTTGCATCCCGTATTCCGAGCTTCACCTCCCTTCGCCATGCACCTCCGAGCATCTGTAGCCTGAAGGGACTGCCCTGGTCACCCAACCCGACCTTTGCCAGCGGGAAAAATTGTGTTAGTTTCCAGCAAATCCACCACAATTCCTTTGTATCTCTGCTCCAAGTCACCTTCTATTTCCATATTAAGACCACTTACACCAGCTGCATCATCCAGACCTTCCTCCTCCTCGCTCCCAGCATCTCTACGCCCGCTTTCTTTTCACGTATTACCTCCCCAAGCCCATAAATCTGTGGGTTTGAAGCATCAATAAATGTTTTTACACATTGTCAGGGGAGCTCTTACGATGCCTGTATCACCTTGGGCACATACGATGTTTCACGGAGTATCCATCCATCTCCAGAGTGTGTGTTTTCTGCTCTAGATACTGACTTTAAGCACCGTCCATCACCCAGCGAGAAAGACAGATAACAAGCAACACATGCCGATGCAAACAGGTGAAATTTGGGCACTGGGGAAGTTTCCAGCCAAATATCCCGTTTATTTCCACATGGTCGAGTCTCCTTCCCAAAGGTGTAAATGGGATTTGCTTGTTTGCGTGCTTTTTTTCCCCAGTAGCGATGTATTTGCTTTAAAATAAAGGTGAATTATGCAAGATCTCTCAGGGTTAGCAAACACGACTACAAGCAAAATCAACTTCGTTTTGACCCAAATTAAAGAGATATAGGTCAATTCCTTGACATCCAAGCCCCGCAATGGGGTTTGCAGCATCGCTTTAGTGCATGGCCTTCCCAAGTGGATGCTTTTTGGGTCAAAAGCCTCAAAACAGAGGTTTTGAGGTGACTGACCAAGCTGGCCCCGAATTTCAAGTGTTGGGTACAAGGAGCAGTTGCACAAGACGGTTTTTCTTAGCAAAAATGGGTTAAAAGGAGCTTTTCAACAACCCCACGCTGGACTGGCTAAATACCTCACGGGACGGCTCATTGCTTCCTAAAACTAAAGCAAAAATGAAAAGAAAATAAGGGTTTTTTTGGGGAATCCCGGGGGGGAACAAGCATTTCATTGCTGCTGCACCAGATTATACAAATTGCTGGTAAATTTGGGGGAAAAACCATAAAAATCCTCGCACCTTGGGGTCTGTCCGTCACCTTTGCAAGATCCTGACTCCTCGAGCTTCTTTTACCTTGAATATATGAGAACGTGCTTTGCTGCGGAGGGTTTTCCCCCCTCCCGTCGCTGCTTCACCTCCCAGCATCGCGAGGCGAGATGCGGCAATGCGGCTTGTGTATCCTACCAAAAGATATTTAATAAACATGCAAATCACCTCCCCGCATCTCCTCGGGCAGGTGAGGTGCGCGAATGGGCTGTAGTTAAGTATTAAATCCATCCACTGCCAAGTACCTGGAGGAGAGCGGAATAAACCGGAGCTGAAGTTTGCATGGAAACAGGGTTAAAAAACCTCCTAAAAATGCGTTTAACGGCGGCGGGGAAGCTTCTCTCATCCAAAAACAAATCTGATACACCATACCATGCACCCACCGGTCAGAATTTAAGTCAGTTGCAAAGAGAAAAAGAGCTAAACCCACAGCATATAGGCTCATTATGGACCAGACGCATGAAATTTTCCTTTTATCAAGTCAAGTATTCCCCGGTGGGTTTTTGCAGCATTTCTCAGCCCCTGATTCCTCTTCCTGAACGAGCAGCACTTGATTGCTCATTTTAACCATATTCTGTATTTCCCAGGCCCATCATACCCTTCCTACCAGGTTTTCCTCTTAGATAAATAAGGCAAATCTTTGTCATCTCTCTTCAAAGATGATTTTGTCCCAGCCAGGTGGACTTTATAGATGATTCCCCTAAGGAATAAATCACTATATTCCCCCCAGGCTGGGTGAAATAAATACAAAACTCAGCAAACCTTGAGATGGGAACAAGCATGTATGTATCTTACCACTACATGCTCTTGAGCATGCTGTGCTTTTCCCCTATTTTTTCCCCAAAAAACTCCCAAATCCAAGGAAAACTGTCAACCTGATGATGTCCATAGGGAGGGCAGGGAAAGGAGCACAGCCTGGATTTGAAGCCGGCACGTTAATTTACAGGATTACCCCACAAAACATTGAAACCTTGGTATTTTTGCTCTCTAAATCACTAAATTTGAGTAAGGTCTGTAAGAAGATGGTCCCACCGACATCAGACTTGCCCCTGTGGGAAGAAAACCTAAAACATAATCAAAATAAGTCCTTTAGAACATCATAGAGGCAGCGACGCTTTGCACGGGGATGGAAACACCATTCAACCATTGGAACCAGCAGCGATTTGGGAGACGCCACATTTTGCATTGCGCAAGGTGAGAAGCCTAAAAATGCCCTTGAAAAAGAGCCAGAGCTTCCCAAAAAGAAACAACGGGGCTGTCGAGACGGGGGGGGGGTTTGCCTATTGGACGCACAACTTGGCATCAGCTCAATCCGTGGTGTTGGCAGCGAAATATTGCAAATCAAAATGTATAGAGCTGAGCTTAAACTGCACAGAAGAGCAGCTAAATCCCACGCATCTCCCCCACCAACCAGAGCAACAAGCAGTACGTTTAATTTTTTGCAGAGCAAAAGGGGGAAAATGTTATTTTTCATAAAAATAGTTTAAGAAATAAGAACAACAATTCTGGCACCACTCGGAGTGTTCGCTCCTCCGCTGGCCCTGGTGATATGGGAGCCGGAGCTGCACGTTCCCCGGCGCTTTGGAGTGAACGCAGCCAACATAAATCAAAGCTGAGCGCCGCAACGTGCAATGGATCAACGAGGCCAAAGGGAACGAGCACGACCCTGCTCGCGCAGGGAAAACGCCAAGCGGGGATGGGAGCCAGTTGCTCATTGCGAGCCAAGAGAAAATTCTGCTATTTAAGGGTTTTTTCTGAGCCATCCAGAGGAGACCTTGCCCTCCTCGAGCGGTTTTACAGCAAGAAAAACGCTCCATTCTGGGCACGTCCAGCCCAGCACATGACTGTTTCCTTCAGAGACCCGACCTTGGGTTTCAATGGTCAGTTTTACGAGGAGTAAAAGCACCTTGAGGAATTGACAGACAAGCGGCTTTTAGTAAGTCGGCGTCTCGCTTTCCTTTGGCTTTTCTCCGTTTATGAGCTCTTTGGAGATTCGGCTCGACATCTGCTCGCAAAGGGGCACTTTTCGCAGAGCGTTGCAACACGATGACGAGCAAAGAGTCGGCGGCAATGCCTGACCCAGATTTTTTGCTGCTCCTTTACACCAGCGATGAGATCCGTTCAAAATAAACCTTCTCCAAGAGGATTCCTAACTAAAATAGTAGCAAGAGGAAATTGTTACTACGGCTGGAAGAGGTGAGGATGAAAGAGCAAAAAGCAAGAGAGGAGCATTTGAACTATAATGATATTTACTTTATTTATAAGGAAAGAGGGGAAAAAAAAGGAAAAACAAACAAAAAACCCCACAAACATTGGGCATTTGCATCCAAGTGCTCGGCTGTAACTTTGCCAGGAGAAGGCGGTTGGAAAAAGGCCACCAAAGTTGCTGCCCCTTTTGCATTTGGGCTCCGTGCACGAGTTCCTGTGCGATTCCCGAGGCCGCCAGGCTTATCGCTCCCGATAAGCCTCTTTTTATAGGTCTGGCAGCGAGATGCGAGAAAGCAGTAATTAAATTTCTCACACGCAAGAAGGTTCACCGCTTCGCGCCCGCGTCGGGAGGAGTCGGTATAAAACGTCGGGGTGGGCTGACGACAGAGGGATTGCAATTGTGTTTAGGGCAAGGCAATAATACGAGAAAAATGTAATGCTTTTCAGCTCAAAAAGCAAGTGCAAACCAGGGAGCGTCTTCTACCCCACGATATTAATCCAACTGCTGCCTTTTTACCCACTAAAACATGCACAGACACCCTGAAAAGTTCACGAGTGGTACAAACTCAACCAAGCAGAGACTTATAAGTAGTAAAGCCAACACATGCCTGGAAATCATCTTGGAGATGTGGGTAGACGCAAAACAACCTTGAAAATGGGTCTGTTTAAGGTTTACAAGTGCTCCGGAGAGGCTCAGGTCCATGGGCAAGCAATGGGACATGGAGACCTAGATGCTCCAAGAAGCTCTCCCTGGAGTCAACCCAACAACACTGCAATGTGAATGAGTCTCCACCAAAAGGCGACGCTGCCAAATTTCATTGATGACCTTCACGGAGCTGCTGATGTGGTTGGTCCAAGTCCAGCTGCTCCACGTTCATGGGGAAACCTCTTTTCCCAAGGCACAAAGATGAAAAAGAAGAGGAGGCCAACATGAGAGGAGCACATCTCCTCCCAGGATGAAACCCAACCCCGACAAACACCCGTTAGCCCCACAAAGATGAAAAACAAGGGAGGAAAACGGGCAATAAGCTGCTTTCAGGTGGAAGACACAATGTGATGCCCTATTTAGGCAGGTGCTTCATCAGCCAGAGGAAAGGACTTGACTCATGTCTATTTTATGAGGTCTTTTGCGCCATTCTGCTGAGTGCTTGGATGTCTCAAGGCTCCAGCCTTCCAGTTGTTAGAGGCAGTTATCTCTATGCAATTTAATTAAAGTCTAGTGTTTAATGACACAATGTGCTGCTAATTATTTTTCACTGGTTGTCAGGAGGAGCTTTTTTTTTTTGGTGGTGGTTGGAAAGCAAAATTTAATTACGGCAAAGAAAGCACGGAGGTACTATCTTGAGGACTTTTGGAAACAAAGAGCTTCGAGTGGGCGAGTGGTGGATCCAGCTCTGCTCATCGAGGGAAAAGAAGATGAAATATTGTCCGGAGCAAATAACCACCAGATAGGGCCAAGAAATGGGGACATGGGGGATGATCCAGGTTTGGTCCGCTCTGATTTGGTCAATATGGTCATGGAAAGACATGAATAAGCCAGCACATGGATGCATGGAATGGTTTGAGTTGGAAGAGACCTTCAAATCTCATCCAGTCCAACCTCTGCCATGAGCAGCGACATTTTCACCCAGCTCAGGTTGCTCAGAGTAAATTTCCGTGTCATCTCCAAGACATAGTCCATGGAGGCGCCATCCCAAGGCAGCAAGCAAGCGTTTTGGGGTAGAGATTTTGATGTAGAGCCTATGGGAAGCAAAAAGTGTGGGTGACGCCAACTCACAGCACAAAAACGGGAGACAGACCGAGTTCGCTCATCCTTGGATCAACACAATAAAATACTGCGTTTTCACCTTAAAATAGCTTCCCACACATCAAGTCCCTCTTTCAAGCTGTCATTTTTTTGGGGGGGGGGAGAATCTGTTCGCATCTCAACCTGTTTCTTCTGTCAAATGGCATTATTCCCTGCCCGAGCCTGCGTCATTCATCGGCTGCCGAACACATTCAGCGGCAATTTTAGCGTTGCGCAGTTTCGCCCCGTCAGCAGAAGGAGGATTTGGGAATCCTGTTTTCCCCTCCCCGTCTCCAGGCCTTTGTCTGCTGGGAGATTTCCCCTCTCTAAGCCTCAGTTTCCCTGTAAAGTCGAGATAATGACGCACATTTCTTTTTGCAAATTGCTTTGATCTCTCCTGTTGAAGGGTGTTCTGCGAGACTTAATTACATGTGTCACCACCAGCCTTTGCCGCGCACATTAAAGTATCTTAAGCCGCCTAGAAATGCAGAGGAGATCTATGCAGAGAGAATTAAATGTGCAAAACACTCATCTGAGAGCAGAGTTTTGCAGTTTTGAAGAGGGCTGGCGAAGTTCTGCAGTTGATAAGTAGCTTTGAGAAACTCCCCATCATTTTCGCACACGTTATTATTTCTTTTTCCCTTCAATATAAAAATACATCCGCTCAGTAATGCACTTAGAGTTGGCAGTGGGTCTAGAAGCAAGAGCTGCTTTTAGCAAGACACAAGCAGACACCATTTTGCTGCGAATCAACCCAACTTTTTCAAGCTAAACCCCCACTGGAAATGGTTATTTGCTTGAGATCTTTGCAACGCCTACACGCTCGGATGGCGCAAGCGGCAAACGGTGACACCCAATAATTACAGCTGGTCAAAACATGGAATTTCAGTCTCAGGAGAAATTCTGACATCCTGAAATTTGCAGGTTTGTTCCAGCTGATGGAGACGATATCATTGCAAAACTGCTCACGGACACAGGGGGGTTGGTTTCTGGTTTGGAGCATTATCTCCAGAAAAGCCTTGGTGATGTTACAAAACACTTTAGGTGGAGCTTTAAGTTTGTTAGCGCGTGATGCGACAGCGGCCGAGACATTAGAAATGTCGCATGAGCATAAAATATTCATTAAATACCCCAAAAATGAATGGGTGAGGGGAAAAACCTGCAAGAAGCCAAGCTGGATGATGCATTTTCCACAGCAGCGCGGCCTTGACGAGATGAATATTGCAAAGACATCCAAGATCATTTGCATCCTTCTGCCCACGACTTTCCTCCTCATCAGCCATCTGCTCCCCTTGACGGGCTCATGCTCTTTGGGGAGAGATTTAGCTTCCAAGGCTGGAAACAGTGAGAGGAGCTGGAATGAGAACAGCAAAAAGAAACCAAAGTCCGGGAGGAATGTTGGAGGTCAAGGATGGAGCCAACTCAACGTGCTCCAAACATCCTTTTTCCTAAGGGTTCGCCGCACGCACAATAGTGATGACAAAGAGAAAAGGAGGAAAAAGGCCCACAATGCAAAACAAACCCCAAAAAATAAGGAAGGGAAGAGAAAAGCAAAGCGCTTCCCAGGGAAAAGTGCCCCATCCCCAGTTCCCACCAGTATGGAAATGGGCAGGATGGCGAACGGTGGCGGCGAAAGTCACCAGTGCAATTATTTTGGAGAGAGGAGCGTGGCTTGAGAAACTCATTGCCGTCCTTTGTGGATCTTTAATGAACCTTTAAACACGCCAAAGGAAAAAAAAAATCATAAAATAAAGAGGAAGGGAAATGAAAAGATCTCATTAAGGCTTTTGGCAGATCTGATTAGTGGGTTTAGAGCCCTAAACAACCGTTTAATTGGTAAATCCTCCAGCAGCCAAGGGAAAGAAAGGGCCGGGTACAAAAGCGAACTGTTTTCCTTGTTGTTGGAGAATGGCTCCCTTCCTCCCTGGGGAGAGGGCAGGGCCGGGCGGCCGCATTGCCAAGAAGATAATCCAAATATCCAGCAGAAAGTCCCCTCTTCTGCCTTGAATCCTGCTCTTTTTCTAAGTGTTGCATCCAACTTTGCATTTCTCCACCTCGCCCAGCTGAGATGCTTCATATGGCAATGTTAGAAAGGGCTGTGAGTTGAGATGCGAGCAGGGACCTCACCTAAAACCACATCTTTAGCACTTGAGGGTAATTGGGGTTGATGCTGAAGGCTGTAGCTGCATCCCCGGCCACATCTGCAAATGGTCAAGCGTGGCTTATTTCAGGTCTTGTTTCCAGCTCTGTGCATCTTCACAATAAAGTAAAAATAAAATAAAAATAACCAGAAATAAAGAACCTTTAGTTGTGTGGGCTGGAAGCGCGGCCAAGGCAAAGCCACCCTTAGCACATCTCCCTTTGGAGATTGCCAAAGCTTGAGCTTTGGTAACTTGGAGAAGGCAAAACTTTTCTGAGGTGGTTGAGCTAATCCCTTGTGCCGTGACTCATTTGTCAGCTCAATTTAGCTGCCGCCCCTACGGCACACTTTGAGCTCGCCCCGGTTCCCTCTGACTCAGGATTGCTCCACATTTCCACGTTCTCGTTGCAGCAAAAGCCATTTGAGGTGGGTACCAGCAGCAACGCGACAACTGCAGCTGTGGTATTGATCCCTGGAAAAGTGGCTTTGACCTTTTCGCAGAATCCCAGAATGTCAGGGGTTGAAGGGACCTGGAAAGCCCATCCAGTGCAATCCCCCCATGGAGCAGGAACACCCAGATGAGGTTACACAGGAAGGTGTCCAGGCGGGTTGGAATGTCTGCACAGAAGGAGACTCCACAACCTCCCTGGGCAGCCCGGGCCAGGCTCTGCCACCCTCACCAGGAACAAGTTCCTTCTCAAATTTAAGTGGAACCTCCTGTGTTCCAGTTTGCACCCATTGCCCCTTGTCCTGTCACTGGTTGTCACCAGAAGAGCCTGGCTCCATCCTCCTGACACTCCCCCTTTCCATCTTGATCCCCAGGAATGAGTCCCCCCTCAGTCTCCTCTTGTCCAGCTCCAGAGCCCCAGCTCCCTCAGCCTTTCCTCACACGGGAGATGCTCCACTCCCTTCAGCATCTTGGTGGCTGCGCTGGACTCTCTGCAGCAGTTCCCTGTCCTGCTGGAACTGAGGGGCACAACTGGACACAATATTCCAGGTGTGGTCTCCCCATGGCAGAGCAGAGGGGCAGGAGAACAAGGGAGTGACCCCCAAGCTGCCTCAAAATGGCGGCACCAGAGTCACCTCAGGACTCCAAATGGCGCCAGAATCACCTCAGGGCTCAACACGGCACCAAGGGAACAAATTTTGGTTCTTTTGGCCTTAATGCAACACTCTACACTTGCCCTTGTTATATTGCATTAACTTTCTCCCCACCCAACTCTCCAGCCTGTCCAGGTCTCTGGATGGCAGCACAGCTTCCAGTGTCACCACTCCTCCCAGCTTGGTATCATCAGCAAACTGGCTGATCCCTCACCCAAGTTGTTGATGAATATATCAAATAGTCCTGATTTACCATCCTCTTCACTATTTCAGCTTAATTTCATCCTCTCCATCCCTCACAGCCTGATCCCCATCATTGCAATTAAAAGCATCTTTAGTTTGGATGCTGCTGGCCCCAGCATCCCTAAACCACGGGTACCCTCTGGTGTGCTGCCAATGGGAACAGCAGCAAAGCACCACGAACAAGCATCACTCGGTGTTTCTGCTTGCCCTGGAAATATTTTCCATGCAAACTCCGAGAAATTTGGGAACCCCAGCTCCTCCTGCGACTTCAATAACTTGCCGCCTTCCTTTGCTCGAGTCCATAACATTGTGCTGCGGATTAATTTGGCCCCGTGCCTTCTGTTCCATCCTTGGCCTTGAATGTCCTTTGAGCTCCTCTTCGAAAGAGATTGATTAATATGAAATTACTCCGAGTCCTTTTAGCCAGCGCCAGTTTTGACACTGAGAAGGGAAAGGGCAGGATGACAGTGCCCAAATCAAACATTTGCCAAATTAATTCCTCTGCTGCACATCCTTTCGAATTTCGAGTTGTTTTTTTGTTAAATCCATCAGGCAGTAATTCTCTAATTAGCTCGGCGTTGCTTGGGTGACGACACCGATCTGATTTACGAGGAGGGAAAATATTTTAGGTATATATTATATATATATATATTTTAGGTGCAGCGCAACGTGAAAGGAAAAGAAAACCCCTGACCAAGTATGGGAGATGTCCAAAAGGTAAAAAATACCTCTTAAACTGCATAAAAGTGTGGAATTAGAGGGGAATTGAAGGAATTGAAAGCAATGGGTGCGGGCAGGATGGTGCCCGCTGGCTCCTGGCCACAGCCTTGGGAAAAATCACATTAGGGCGGCTGATGCTCCGCAGAACTGCTGCTAATGCATTAATGCTCCATTTAGGATCAGGACCCATCGATCCCTCAGCTCGGAATAACTAATTCCAGCCCCTGGTGGGTTAATATGATTTTTTACATGCTTGGAAACCTTCGTGTTACCAGCAGCGCTGTGATGGAGGTGTCAGGGCCCAGCACCGCCCTGTAATCCCAGTAGAGCATCATTGATGCCGAAACCAAATCAAAGCATTGAAATCCAAAGCGCCGCTCCCGATGATGCTCAATCACCCAACGCCTCCCCCAGCAATGCTCAGGTCAATTAAAGGAGGGAGAAGGTTGTATCTTTGGTGGTCTCAAATTTACAAGGTCTGTCGCCGCCGCAGCACAAATTAGTTGTTTCGCTCTTGCAAAATCCACAAAAAACCCCCAAATTTCATGCAAAACTACTTTTTGCTGGTGGGTGAAGCCGTTCCCACCTTACCAAGCGCTTCGGCACACAAGGCATGATACAACCCCACGATATTCAGATTTTGCAGCCCCCACAGGCTGCCTATAAATAAGGCAAAGGGGAGAAAACAAACCCACGATAAGCTCGTGATGGATTCACGCACCCCGGGCGCCCACGTGCAGCTGAAACTCCTGCGGGAAAAGAAATGTGGGGGGGTCCGCACTCTCCATCCCTCCCAAATTCTGCTTCCGGAGCCAAAAAGCTGCTTTCTGACCCTAAAAAGCCACTTTCTGACCCGAAAGTGCCAACTCCTGAGCCCCCCAAAGCCACTTTCTGAACTCAAAGCGCCACTTTCCAACGCCAAAGTACCACTTTCTGACCCCAAAACCTCACCTTCTGAACCCCAAATGCCTCTTTCTGACCCTAAAAAGCCACTTCCTGACCCAAAAGCGCCAATTGCTGACCCAAAAAATCCAATTCCTGACCCCAAAAAAGCCAATTCCTGACCCCAAAAGCGCCAATTCCTGAACCCCAAAATGCCCATTTCTGAACTCAAAGCGCCACTTTCCAATGCCAAAGTACCACTTTCTGACCCCAAAACTTCACCTTCTGAACCCCAAAGGCCTCTTTCTGACCCTAAAAAGCCACTTCCTGACCCAAAAGCGCCAATTCCTGACCCCAGAAAGCCAATTCTTGACCCCCAAGCCCCACTTTCTGACCCCCAAAATGCCAATTTCTGAAGCCAAAATGACAATTCCTGACCCCTGAAAGCCAATTCTTGACCCCCAAGCCCCACTTTCTAACCCCCAAAATGCCAATTTCTGAAGCCACAATGCCAATTCCTGACCCCAAAAAGCCACTTTCCAACCCCAAAACCCCATTTTCTGAAGCTCAAATGCCTCTTTCTGACCCCAAAAATGCCAATTCCTGACCCCAAACCCCCACTTTCTCAACTCCAAATGCCTCTTTCTGACCCCAAAACGCCAATTCCTGACCCCAAAATGCCAATTCCTGAACCCCAAACCGCCCCAGTGTTCACATGCAAATTGATGGAGATGCCATGAGATAAACCAGGTCAATTTGGGGAGAAAAATGATGAATTTGGCCTCAGCGAGTGTGAGGGGAGACAGGAGGGAGATACCAGGGAAATCGGAGCCGAGATGAACTAATTCTGCAGGGACACACTCAAATATTTCCCTGCCTCGTTCCAGCCGGCAAAATTCCATTTATCTCGCTTCTCTTTGCATTTCCTTGGGATTCATTCATTTGAGGTTGAAACCCATAAATGGCCTTTTTCTCTCCCCAGACCCTTCCTGTCATTTCCAAAGCTGCTTTAATTCCCCAACAAGATTCATTCCCCTCTCGTTACTGATGATCCCGGCTCGGAAATCGGTCACCGGAGAATCTGATCTCCTTCCATCATTTTGCAAGCGCAACGGGCAAAAAGAGGTGAAGAAATCCTTAATCCTTTTTAAATAAATCCCATTTTTCCACAAATTCCCAACATTCCCCCATCACCAAAACCTTGGAGGTGGTTGCAGTTGTCCAGCATGCAGTGATTTTCCCCCATTTTCCCCCCAATATTTGCTTTTGCATACTGTTTCTGGAGCTGGAAAAGTAGCAAAAAGATGCTACTGTGTGGAAATTTGGGGTAAAATAATCACATTTTAAAGGCGAAACGTTAAGGAAAGAAGGGGGTCAAAGAGCCAACCCTGGCAAATCCTATTAAAAGAGATTCAAGCTTGTCTTTAAGGGGATATTAAGGAAAAAAATAGGGAAAAAAACACGCAGAGAAAAATTAAATAAGTGAGGTAAACGGTGCGTTTAATCCAAATTTGGGGATAAATGTGTTGCCTCGTCACGAAATGCTGATTTTTGCTTCCTAAAGCTCAGCTCTGCCTCAGGAGCTGGGACCAGGGGAGCGGTTTCTCTACAGGATGTTGATGTTTCTGCCCTGAATCAGGGGGAAATATATAAATATATCACAGGATCACACAGAATCCCAGAATGTCAGGGGTTGGAAGGGCCCTGGAAAGCCCATCCAGTGCAATCCCCCCATGGAGCAGGAACACCCAGATGAGGTTACACAGGAAGGTGTCCAGGCGGGTTGGAATGTCTGCACAGAAGGAGACTCCACAACCCCCTGGGCAGCCTGGGCCAGGCTCTGCCACCCTCACCCCAAACAAGTTTCTTCTCATGTTTAAGCCGAACCTCCTGTGTTCCAGTTTGGACCCATTACCCCTTGTCCTGTCACTGGTTGTCACCAGAAGAGCCTGGCTCCATCCTCCTGACACTCCCCCTTTCCATATTGATCCCCAGGAATGAGTCCCCCCTCAGTCTCCTCTTGTCCAGCTCCAGAGCCCCAGCTCCCTCAGCCTTTCCTCACACGGGAGATGCTCCACTCCCTTCAGCATCTTGGTGGCTGCGCTGGACTCTCTCCAGCAGTTCCCTGTCCTGCTGGAACTGAGGGGCCACAACTGGACACAAGATTCCAGGTGTGGTCTCCCCAGGGCAGAGCAGAGGGGCAGGAGAACCTCTCTGACCTACTGACCACCCCCTTCTAACCCACCCCAGGTACCATTGGCTTCCTGGCCACAAGGGCCCAGTGCTGGCTCATGGTCACCCTGCTGTCCCCAGGACCCCCAGGTCCCTTTCCCCTACGCTGCTCTCCAACAGGTCATTCCCCAACCTTGACCTCCAGCCTTTGAGCCCATGCAGGAGCCGCTGCAAACAAATCAGGGGAAAAACTTATGAAAATCTTATTTAAACATTATGGAAGTCATTTGGGGGTGCTTAAGTCTCTTTTATATTTGCCGCCAGTCCCACTCCGCTGAGCAAAGCAAGATGAATGGCCCAAATAAAGCTTTTAATTGGCACCTTCTACCCTGTCTTGGGCCAATTTCGAGGCTTAATCATGATGAATAAGGATGATAATGGGTGGTGGGATGCAGGAGAAGGCAGTGTGATGGGAACATCCTCTTTCCATCCTAATTTTCCCTATTTCCTGCCTTTTCGCTGCCGTTTTTCAGCCCCAAAATGCTGCATTTTGCTCCCGATCGCCAAGCATGAGCCGAAGCCTCAAAGTGCTAAAAATCTAGTTTCTTATTTATTTGTAACAAATTCCCAGAGATTCGGCCAAGCAAGCGCAGGTAGGACACAACAGCCTCCATCCTCGGTCTTTATCTGACCCCAAATCCCAATATTTCCAACCCTTATTGGGATATTTTAGTGCTTTAGGGTCGTTTTTTATGGGAAAACCATAATGTGCTACTATCTCCCAGGAGCTAAACTTCATGCAACTGATTTCCCACATGGATTTGGGGTGGCTTTCCTAAAAATAAGCCTTTCTGCACACTATTTTGGAGCTAAAACGCAGGAAATCAGAGCTGAAACTGCAGGACCTGTGATTTTGGGACTGAGCGTCTTTCTGAGTCCCCAGGCTGGTTCCCAAACCCCCTTTTTGTGAGCAAAACGTGTCCTTGGATGGTTTTGCTCCCCCATTTCTTTTTCTCCAGTGCGCCATTGCTTTATTCATCGATATTTGCATCGATTTTGCCATAAAACGTTATGGATTCTGCTTGGGGAAAAATAATAATCATCATAAATAACATTGATCTGCTGCTTAATTTGGCGCCGAGCTGGAGACCCGTAATGGCTGCTTCCAGGACTTGCATTGAGGTTGCAAGAGCTCAGACTTTTAATATACCATTTTTTAAGCCTTTTTAACATTATTTAATGCAATTTGCTGGTGAATTTGGGAGCTCGCGGCTCTCCGGGTTGGGCAAGAAACAACATTTTTGGGAGACGCAGGAAGACGCTCCTTTTCCCTCCCTATCCCAGCATGAACCACTATGGACAGGGCACAAAAAGCTGTGTATAATATCACTAAATACTCACAATCATCCCAATCCACCAATAAATATCAATAAAACTCAAATCCACTGTAAATAATTTAGTTGTATTAGTCACAGAATCACAGAATGGACTGGGTTGGAAAAGACCTCAGCGATCATCCAGTCCAACCCTTGGTCCAACTCCAGTCCGTTTACTAGATCACGGCACTAAGTGCCATGTCCAATCTCAGTTTAAACACCTCCAGGGCCGGTGAGTCCAGCACCTCCCTGGGCAGCCATTCCAGTGCCTGACCACTCTCTCTGCAGAGAATTGCTTTCTCATCTCCAGCCTCAGTTTCCCCTGGCAGAGTTGAAGCCCATGGCCCCTTGTCCTATTGCTGATGCCTGGGAGAAGAGCCCAATCCCCACCTGGCTAGAACTGCCCTTCAGGTATTTCTAGAGAGTGCTGAGCTCAGCTCTAAGCCTCCTCTTCTCCAGACTAAACAAGCCCAGCTCCCTCAGCCTCTCCCCATGGGTCTTGTGCTCAAGTCCCTTCCCCAGTCTTGTTGCTCTTCTCTGGACCCGCTCCAGCACTTCAATCTCTTTCCTGAGCTGAGGGGCCAGAACTGACCACAACACTCCAGGTGTGGCCTCCCCAATGCAGAGCACAGGGGAAGGATCACTGCCCTTGTCCTGCTGACCACGCTGGTTTGGACACAGGACAGGACACCACTTGGCCACCTGGGCACACTGTTGGCTCCTGTTGAGCTTCCTGTCCATTAGTCCCCCCAGGTCCCTTTCTGCCCGACTGCTCTGCAGCCACTCTGTGCCCAGCCTGGAGCGCTGCAGGGGGGGTTGTGGCCAAAGTGCAGGACCCAAAAAGAGGAACAAAATGCTCCTTTAATTTAAGTGTGATGCAATGCGCCAAAACGATGCTGCGAAGGCAAAATATGAACAATTAAAAAAGTGAGTTTATCTCATGAAAAAGAATAATATTAGGGGTAGGTACAGAGCAATAAAAGCTCAGGAGCGGGTTTTTTTTTCTCTAGGGAGGATTTTTCCACCTTTTCCTTGCAGAGTGACCTGTATGCTATAAAGTCCCCGGGTACCTGTAATCTCCTGCGTGCAGCACAAAGAAATAGAGAATTTGGGGTTTTAACAATGAGCAACACCAATCCCAGGCAGATAACGGCCGAGTTCAGAAACTCCTGCACCCTCCGAATGCGAAAATTGGATTTCACTGGTGTCCTCAAAGAAAAAATATCAAAGAAAAGGAAAAAATATCCAGATTTGCCCATCTCTGTGGAGGAAAACTCCTCCGAAGGCTGCGGTTTAGGCTTGATCTGAAACGCCGGATTACGGATTTCTAAATCAAATTGAAACCCCGACGCTTCAAAGTGAGGGAAATAAAGAAAGAAAGTGTTGAGGTTTGGGGGGGAAAAAAGAAAGAAAGAGATGAAACAAAGAATTTGTGCTCTCTGCAGACCTCACATCCCCAAACAGCATCCTGGCCAAAGCAACAGTGATTTTGTGAGGTATGGAGATATTTTTATAGATTTTTTTAAAAAATATTCGGTCTCCTGTTAGATGTTCTAACCCTTTGACACCTTCATGCGAGTCTGGATTTGTCACCAACTTGCCTGGGGACCTAAATGCACCTTTAGGAACCAGCCCCTGGATGTTACAAATTGTAATTCTCATCTATTAACATGCTCGAAGCGCAACTCTTGATGCTTTTTATAAATGGGATCTTCTCACAGCAGCTGCATGAATGCTCCAATGATGGGATTTTTGGTATCAACATGTCTCCTGATGGTGCTCCTGGTGCCGTCCGCCCCCAATAAATACAATTTGGGGGTGAGATATGGTATTTTTACCCCTGGCAGGTGCTTATTTCCCACCCTGTCAGGTGTAAATTAGATCCCAGAATGTCAGGGGTTGGAAGGGCCCTGGAAAGCTCATCCAGTGCAATCCCCCCATGGAGCAGGAACACCCAGATGAGGTTACACAGGAAGGTGTCCAGGCGGGTTGGAATGTCTGCACAGAAGGAGACTCCACAACCCCCCTGGGCAGCCTGGGCCAGTGTTCTGTCACCATCACTGAGAAGTTTCTTCTCACATTTAAGTGGAACCTCCTGTGTTCCAGTTTGAACCCATTACCCCTTGTCCTGTCACTGGTTGTCACCCAGAAGAGCCTGGCTCCATCCTCCTGACGCTCACCCTTTATATATCTGTAAACATGAATGAGTCCCCCCTCAGTCTCCTCTTGTCCAGCTCCAGAGCCCCAGCTCCCTCAGCCTTTCCTCACACGGGAGATGCTCCACTCCCTCCAGCATCTTGGTGGCTGCGCTGGACTCTCTCCAGCAGTTCCCTGTCCTGCTGGAACTGAGGGGCCACAACTGGACACAATATTCCAGGTGTGGTCTCCCCAGGGCAGAGCAGAGGGGCAGGAGAACAAGGGAGTGACCCGCCAAGCTGCCTCAAAATGGCGGCACCAGAATCACCTCAGGACTCCAAATGGCGCCAGAATCACCTCAGGGCTGAACATGGTACCAGGGGAATGAATTTTGGTTCTTTTGGCCTCGATGCAACACTCTACACTTGCCCACGCATGCAATGCAGATGTAGAACTGCTTTTTGCAGTGGCCGCGCAGCACCGGGTTTCCTGTGGGGCCAGTTATCTCAGGGCGAGCGAGCAGGAGAGTCCTCCTGAAATGCTGATTGCAAAAATCAATACACATTTAATTTTAATTGAATTTCTGAGCTGGGCAGGGAAGCCGGAGCCGCTTTGCCTCTCTTCTTGCAGAGACACTGTGGGGCAGACAGACAAACAGACATCCCGTCCTGGTCAGATGAACCAATGACTCCAGTCAGTCCAGTCTCTGTTGAGCCTAACAACCCGCGGTCTTAGGGGCAAGATGCTTTCATCAAGAAAAATAGCTTGAAATCACCCAAATGTCACTTCTCCTACACACCCAAATCATCATCCAAATCTCAGTTTTCTCCTCCTACCCATCCAAACCATCACCCAACTCTCCCTTTTCCTCTCCTACTCATCCGATCCGCATTCTCTTGCTGTTGCCACCAGCTTCGGGCACATCTGCCGGATCCAGATGCCAACTGCAAGAAGAGGGAGAGCTGTGACAACCCATGAGCTCTAATTTCTTTGTCTAAGACACATAGATGGGGATTACATGGACACAGGTGACTCAGGAGGCTCCAGCTCTTTGTATATCCCATAAATAACCATCATTGCTGGCTCTTGCCTCCAAAAAATTCCAAGAAGGAATTGTAGGGCCAACCAGGAATTGTTGTAGGACCTTTAGCCCTTGGTTATGCCAAAGATGTTTTTTGGAGGGGTGCATTTTTGCTTTCCTCATATGACCCCTGCAGAGCATCCACCAAATATCATCGCTGCAGAGATTACAGAATCAACCCCCTCGTTTTCCCGCCTGCATCTGCCTCTGCGGACCCGCACGCGGAATTTCAGATGCACGGAGCGGATCGATGCCGGCTCGTTCGACCGCTCGCGTTAATTCGCAATTTGGATGCGGAAACCGCACACGCGTCGGCGAAGAAAAGGGAGCAAAAAGCAAATTGGGAGCAGCACCCAGCGCCTTGAGGGTTTTGGGTGGGCTGGAGAGATGCTCAGGGAAAGTGAGCAAGAGCCCAGCTAAACCCAGCCTTAATTTAGGCTCTGGATTAAGCAGCGGCTGTTAAACACCCCCCTATTTTGTAGGAAGGCAAAGCTCTGCATTCTTCCAACCTTGCTTTAATACCCATCGCTTCAGCAAGACAAGGAAAACAAACAAGGGAAAACTCAGGATGGAGCAACATTTCAGGCAAAAATGATGCACAAATCCCCCTTTTTCCTGCATTTTCTGTGTCCCCCATAGCACCAACACCCAGATGTTCCTGGAAAGCAACCGCTCAATAGCAATTTTGAGGGAATATATATCACCCAAAGGGTTATCAACTGATACCATCCTGCCTCTGGCCCCTTCCCAGGGCAAAGACGCTTCACCAGCATCCACAAAAGAATGATTTTTTAAATGTTATTTTATTTCTCAGCCCCAGCCCTACAATCCCCATTCATCCTTCCTAAAGGAAACCAGTTTCTACAGCGGAGCTGTCCTATTTGGAAAAGCCAAATATCCACCCTCAGGCTTTCAAAAGCAATTGGAAGATGCAGAGACGTTAAAAGATGCAGAGACCCCAAAATAAGGTTTAAAAACCACCCCGAGCTACCGATGAGCACGAGCTGGTCCCCATCCCCACGGCAGCCGCTCTGAAAAGGGGTATTTGTGGTATGGCTTTTGGGGTAACCTTGTGCATCTCCCCCCGATCTCTTTTCTCCCCCTTTATTTTAGAAATTGGGCCAATTCACAAACCACTTCATCACTGCAGAAACACACCCAAAATCCCCAATTCAACCGCTTGTGGTTCTAGAAGATGCCGGAGCGATTGGTGCTGGTACCAGGTGCTGGGAGGGGTGACCCCAAAACTCAAACCATCAAGAGCGTTTCTTGCTAAATGGCCCTTTTTGAAGGTTTTTTGGAGCTCGAGTCCTCAGGGGATGCTCCAAAATACTGAATTTTAAACCAGATGTACAGCATCCAAAGGGACAGCGATGGGCAGAGCCCATCCCCGCTGCAAAACCGCCTCACCCCTACAAACATAATATAATCACATTATAATTATAAGTTAATTAAAGCAGAAGAGATCAAAGCCACTTTAGACAGATTAATGATACGACGAGTGCCAGAAATCTTCCCCGGTTTATGCATCGACCGCATCGCCGGAGCCTTTTTCCAGGCTCTGGTGCTTTTGTGCATGTCGGGTGGTTCTTTCATTTCCCCCCCTTGGTCCCCCCCTTTTTTCCCTTCTCTCTCTTGATGGATGAAGGATTTGAAGTCCTAACAGCTGCGGGGATTTGTGTGGGGAAGAGAGGCCACATTCAAAGGATTATCAAGCGAAAAAATCAACTCGCTTTAAAACCAAAAATAAGACTAAAAAATGAGAGGGTTGGAGAAACCGAAGGCAGGCGCCAAGAGATCTGTGTGTGTGTATATATATATTTATAGACATAATTATTTTTATATCAATTTAGTTATATATATATTTAACACATTTATTTTAGATATATATTTAAAAAAATAAAGTAAAAAAACAGGGAAGCTGAGTTCAGTAACGAGCCAGCGTCCCACATATTGAAGAGAAATGGGCAGTTTTAGGGATGCTGAACATGGTGATGTCTCAAAAACGGGGCATTTTTCATCTTCCAGCTCCCCGCCCCTTGTTTTCTCTCTCTTGGCTTTCTCCTCCTTTTTCTCCCCATGGGATGCTCTTCTGCATGTTGGGGTGGTACATGCACTCAAGGGACCATGGGGAGAATTGGGGTGGGTGTCTCTCTAAAAATCTCAGTATCTCTCCATCGTTGCCCTCGAGGACCAGATTTCCGTAGAGAAAAGTAAACTCAAGCCAAGATAAAAAAGAAAGAACTCTGTACTCTGCATTGGGGAGGCCACACCTGGAGTGTTGTGTTCAGTTCTGGGCCCCTCAGCTCAGGAAAGAGATTGAAGTGCTGGAGCGGGTCCAGAGAAGAGCAACAAGACTGGGGAAGGGACTGGAACACAAGCCCTATGGGGAGAGGCTGAGGGAGCTGGGCTTGTTTAGTCTGGAGAAGAGGAGGCTTAGAGCTGAGCTCAGCACTCTCTAGAACTACCTGAAGGGCAGTTCTAGCCAGGTGGGGATTGGGCTCTTCTCCCAGGCATCAGCAATAGGACAAGGGGCCATGGGCTTCAACTCTGCCAGGGGAAATTGAGGCTGGAGATTAGAAAGCAATTCTTTGCAGAGAGAGTGGTCAGGCATTGGAATGGCTGCCCAGGGAGGGGGGGGACTCACCGGCCCTGGAGGTGTTTAAACTGAGATTGGACATGGCACTTAGTGCCGTGATCTAGTCAATGGACTGGAGTTGGACCAAGGGTTGGACTGGATGATCTCTGAGGTCTTTTCCAACCCAGTCCATTCTGTGATTCTGTGATAATCACCTCCAAACTGGCAGCCCAAATTGAAGCCTCTTGGGGAAGGAGAAAAATCCAGCCTGGAAAGGTAAAGGAAAGCTGGAAAAATGCTCCAGTGTTCCCCCAAAATGCCTCAAATGGGGAGAAAGACAAGGAAAAAAACCCTTCTAGAAATATTCCTCCCCTTGTCCCCAAAGGACATCCCCTCATAGTGGGACGAGAAGCTGAATTTGATAACTGCCATCTGTAAATGTCTCCAGGCAAGGGCCTGACCAGGCGGGAAAACCCCAATGTTGGGTTCGCTGCCTTTCACCAAGGTCATTGCAAAGACAAAAACGGCATTTGCATGCAATTTTCACCAAAAAAATCCCCCCACGTTCAGACATGTCAGTTAAATTGGCTTTCTGAGAATTTCTTCCTCTTGGGTGAGAGCAGATTGAGTCCTATAATCACTCCTCAAATCCAGTTACACATTTCAGCTGGTTTATGTGGCCGCCATCCTCAAAATCAACTCAAAATACATCAACCATCGCTTTTGAACTGGTAATCTTGTAGATTTAAATCTCTCTTAAGGATGCTGCTGAGCTGAGGGCTGAGTATCCACCCCGGGTGGGGGTTTGACGTGACCACGCACCTTGATGGGTGTCACCGTGAATCACTGCAAACCATTCATCACCCCCCCCAAAATATTGTGAGCTGATGCGATGTCACCTCCGCACACCCGCCAATCACACCTACATCATCAGGACAGTTGATTGACAGCTTGGGATAAGAGTGTTAGCACCACAGATAGTGATTTCTATCTATAAAGTGATTTTATATATATATATTAAAGCAAACAAATAACACAATGGTTTTAAGACACGGGAAACAGAGCAGATTATTTAGTGCAATCCCCCTCCCAAAGCTGCTCCACAGCCACCTCTGCCCAAAAACCAGGCGGGTTTTGGCAAGGAGTTGGGTTGAGGGACAATTTTATCATTGAGGATGGAAAACAAAGCACGTGGCTTTTCACCAGGTTGTCCAAATGAAAACCGGCGAAACATCTCAGAAGTGTTATCAGGGATTCAGAGGTGCGCTATGGTTCATCACCATCAAGTCTTTAGATGCGCAAAGATGCATCATGTAGAGATTGGATCTTGGGAACGATTTCTTCCCCGTTGGAACAGGCTGCCCAGGGCAGTGCTGGAGTCACCATCTCTGGAGGGTTGGACAGACGGACATGAGGTTCTCAGGACATGGAGCAGTTCCATGGGTGGGGGAACGGTTGGACTCCATGATCTTGAGGGGCTTTTCCAACCAAAATGAGTCTGTGATTCTATAGGTGGCAAGGGACAGACTCCAAGAAACAAGGACAAGCATCATCCCAAAATCTCCTTAACCCCAGTCGCTGTCTCCCAGCTCTTAACCCCTAAAAACCATCATCAGGAGGAAGACTTTGCAAATAAAACCCATGCCCATCCAGCTCTGCCTCGCAGCTTTGGGTCACAAAGCTGGAAGGACCCATAAACACAGCAACTGCATATATATATGTATTTATTTTCAATTTGCATGGGGACATCGCATGAACATGACGGAACAACATCATTCCAGAGGGGCATCAGCTGCGGATGCACCAGCTCCAGCCCAAGGTCCAGAAATCAGCGACCGAGGCGCTTGATGAAGCCACAGTGATGAACACACCATGTCCTCGCTCTTTAATTACAGCGTAACCGCTTCAAAACCAAGAATCAAAAGCAAAACTCCCCAATCTTGATGGCCCCCTGTCCCCAGCAATTAGCTGTGAAATCTCCCAGCAGAGCAGGTCACCTTCGAACCATATTAAATTGCATATTATTTTAAGGCCAGGCCAGCACAGGTTTGGGATTCAGCCTTCTCCACTTGTTCGAACTTGGATATTAAGTCATTTTTATTCAATGTGTACCCAATTCAAAGAAACTCATGGAATTCACAGCACCCAAGAGATGGGACTGTCACAGTCCTTGATGCTCAGGGTCCTCCTCCCCACCCAGGTGATGCTCCCATGATGGAGCTTCATTTAAACCCCCAGTATAAACCAGTATAGACACAAAATGAGCCTCCCAACTGCAGTTTGGTGCATCCCACCCTCAAAACTCAGGGCTACCGGTGGGGTTTTCCTTGCACTGAAAACCCAGGAGCTTCGAGCAGCGGATCCTCCCTGACAAAACACATCAAAACCCACCCCGCAAACACAACCCGAGGAATTAGCAGCTGTCGTGCAGATCATATTTTATATTTGTGTGCAGATAAACACGGGTTTTGGCTCCCTGCCCAGGCCAGCAAAAGCTTTTATCTCCTGAGAAACACCAGGGACCGGGTGAACTTTCCAAAAAAATCATAAATAAAGCATCTTTTTCCCACCTCCTCCTGCCATCTCCCCCCTCCAGCTGGGGACAGTTGTTGTTTCTTCCTCTGTAGCGAGTTCATTGCTTTAAAATACCATTTTTTCAGCTTTTTTTGGTTTATTTTCCCCTTCTTTCCCCCTCCCATAATTCTTCATGCTAATTTATGGAAATCAAACAGCGCCTGTTCCCAGCCAGGGATAATAAAAGAGAAGTATTAAAGGCGGGGGGGATGCATAGCAAAGGGGGGGTTTAAGTACTAATTGTTCTATAAGGAGAAGGCGGTTTATTTTCTTGCTAGAGGGTAGGTTATGTTTAATTAAATCTGCTTGTTCTTGGCTTTACAACGAGCTTCGGAGTGTCCGTTATTGGGCAGGGGGAGGATGCTCCGATGGGTGATTGCAAGGGGGGAGCAAGCTGGATCACGTTGGATCTTGGGAACAATTTCTTCCCCATTGGAACAGGCTGCCCAGGGCAGTGCTGGAGTCACCATCTCTGGAGGGGTTGGAAATACACAGAGATGAGGTTCTCAGGGACATGGGGCAGTTCCAAGGGTGGGGGAACAGTTGAACTTGATCATCTTGAGGGGCTTTTCCAACCAAAATGAGCCTGTGATTCTATAGGTGGCAAGGGACAGACTCCAAGAAACAAGGACAAGCATCATCCCAACATCTCCTTAACCACAGTCACTGTCTCCCAGCTCTTAACCCCTCAAAACCATCATCAGGAGGAAAACTTTGCAACTAAAACCATGCCCATCCAGTTTGGACACGTTGCAATCATATTAATACATGGGTGAACACCCCATGGGAAAACGTGGGCCAAATTGGGTGCAAATTGAATGAAGGAGCATTTCTTTTTGCTGGGCAACTCCAGTGAAAGCACGTTTAAGCATCGCCTTCCCCAAACGTGGCACTTTTGGATTATGCACCACAATGCAAACAAACATAAGGGCCTCTCAGAAAGGAGAACAGAGCCCAATGCAGGCAGGAATTGAAGAAAAAGCTCCTTTGTCAGCAAATTTGGAGAGGTGCAGCCCATGAGAAGCCGGCGATGCTTCGGAAAGCCCCATTTACACGTCTTGGTTGCCGCATCCCTGCTCACTGAGCATCACCTGCATGGACATCGCTCCCTCCCCGCTCATCCTCCTCCCGGCCAGATTTTATTTTGAGGGGGGTTTAAACCTTTTATTTTCTCCCAGGTAATTAAATAGATGCAGCTTGGCGCTGCTCAGCATTCCCGCCCCCTCCGATAACATCTCGGATCGTTCAATTCTCATTGCTCCAATAATCCAGATCTAATTTGCCGGGAGCCCGGCGCCGAGTCTTTTCGGCACTTCATTAAGGCGCGTGAGCAGCATTTCATTACCTGCCGCCATCCCCAGCAAATTCCCCTTTGGAAAAACCCAAAATAAAGGCTGAGTTGGCAATCCGTGCGACCCCCAAGGGATTTGCCCGGTTGCCCAAATCGATTTTGAGTCGCAGGAGGTGCAAAGTTTCCACTGCCCAGCCCCAGATTTATTCGTGCTCCCCCACTTCAACCTCGTTTTGCTTTTCCCAATGGGTCCAAAACTTAACGCACTTTGATGGGGGTAATTTTTACTTCTTCAAGCTTTATGTGTCCATCTGGACACAGTAATTATCTCCGGAAATACATATTCCCACAGGCCAAGGGACCACACTCATAACCCACCCGCAGCTTTTTCCCCCTTCCAAGCTATTTGAACTCAGCTTTATTTTGCACAGAAAGAACTGAAAAACATCATGACAAACATTTTCCTTCAAGAAAAGCTCATCTTTAGGAGTTTTTTGGGGTGAAAAGCTAAGAAATTACATGGAAAGAGGCAAAACTCAAGGGAGGAGCTGCGCGGATGCGGGAGCATCAGGTAGGATGGGAAGTCAAGTCGATCCCGTATATGAATCAGGGATTTGGGGAGAAATTAGGGTGGGTTATCCTGCATATAATCCGATTACAGGGCATCCCCCACATGCCTCAGATGCAGCTGATTTCAGGGCTCAGGAGGGTGTTGGATAAAGATGAGCTCCCACTTCAGGCTCTTCAAGCATCTCCTCTCTGCAGGAGAAGGGACAGACAAGGAGAAAGGAAGATGGAGCGATAGGAGGGAGGGGGAGCGAGTGTGGGCTGGAGTTATTTATAGGAGCCGGGTTTGTGCGGGAGGAGATAGCGATGCCAAAAAGAGATGGTAAAAATAATCCCGGAGACAGGTGCCGCTGCCTTGGGGAGGAGGCTGCTGCAGCAACAGCCTGGGGGAAGCGCAAGGTAACAAAAAAAGGGGGAAAAAATAGAATAAATAAGAATAAAATGATATTTGTGTTTCTCTGCATCATCTCTTGGTTATACAGAGAAACCCCGTCGCCTGCAAAACCCGCGCGCCACAAAATTGGAGGCTGGACTGTATGGACTTCTTGCTGGAAAACTGGGGTGCGCCAATGGTGCTGGTTGGGATTTGGGGGAACCCAGAGCTCCCCAAACCCAGACAAAGGGCCCTGCGGAGGGTTAGACACGGGACACGACCCACAACTGATTCCCAAGGGCAGGGTATGGAAAATAACCCCAGATCCAACCATGATTCCCC
The DNA here is from genome assembly GCF_036013475.1 of Columba livia. Lineage (NCBI taxonomy): Eukaryota > Metazoa > Chordata > Aves > Columbiformes > Columbidae > Columba > Columba livia. The sequence continues at coordinate 5,532,191 of NC_088622.1, forward strand.
ACACACTTTCCCCCATGGCTGGAAACTTTAGTCCTGAAACCACTTTCCACAGCCACGCTCCAGCTTAAATGCATATTATTAATAAAAAACTTTATTAACTTAGCCTGTAAAGCTCCTTCCCTCTCCGTGGGGGAACAAAAAACCCACATTATTTGAAGCAAAAGCTCCATTTTCCCTGGTATTTTGCCATCAGCAGCTCCTCTGGAGATATTTGACATGGGGACAGGGACCACGTCCATCCTTCCCCATCCTCACTTTGCAGAGATGCAGCTGGTACTGAGACAGCCCCTGCTTGTCCATATAAACATATATTTAAAATATAAATATATAAACAAGTAGGAAAAGCCACCAGAAAGAGAGGAGGGGATTAATCACACTGCACGAGGAGGAGGGAGACGCTGCGCACTCCCAAGAGCTGCAATCGGATAATCAAGGCGAGCGCTGGCAGCGAAGTGGCATCTCGACGCCTTGTTATTCCTTCCACGACCTTCTCCCCTCCCTCCTCTTCCCTGTTTTTCCCCCCCCTGCAGGAATCCATCTCCTCGCCCTCTTTTCGGAGCAGCTTTCATCAACTTGTCACCCAGTGACAACAAGCCCGGCTGCGAGAAAAATACATCAGTACAAAAAGGGAAAAGATATAAAAATCATCATCTAAATCCACCCAAAGCTCGATGCATCCCAATAACATGAAATTCTTAATACCCAATAACAGGATATTCTTAAATCAGCAGCATTTTTGGCTGGACAGCGGCTGTTTGTAACCAAGCGAGCAAAGGCAAGAGAAGCAAGAAGGGACGACTGAGCGCATGGGATGCGACACATTCATTCCCACCTTGCACTGACAAGAAAAAACCCTCTGGCCTGTGCTGGGATGGGATTAATTTTGTTTGCAGAGTAGAAAGAAATAAAACCAACTCGCTTTTATTTTCCTTTCCCGTTTTTCCATTGGCCTGGGCGACGCGGCGGGACGAGGCCATGAAGGATGTCGGCGATGCTGGCGCACGGTCCGGTGCCTCGGCTGACAACGGGAGGACAAATGAGAGCGTTTAGGCAGTAATTAGGCACTAATGACCTACTTGGAGGTCTCCGCCGTTGTAGGAAATAACCTGAGCAGGGACTGGGGCGAAGCGAGCTTGAGTGTACTCAGCAATTTATCAGGTTATTGCCAGCTCGCGGGGAAGCGGCAGTTGAGTCATTAACCCCATTATGGACTTTTGCTTCTCATAGATACCGCTGTTAAATAATAAAACCCTTTTTTAATAAAACCCAAGCCTTCTTTTCCTCCAAACAAGGAGCTTCTGGGCTCCTTTAGTCTGTTCTAGCAAAGCAAAGAGGCATCACCACAGGTGCTAGAGGATGCATGGTCAGTGTGCCAAAAAAAGGGTGTTTTAGCCCCAAATTTCCAGCTTTTGGAAGGTTTTCTTCACGCCCGGTGAACACACTCACCCCCTGAGCAGAGCTTTTTGCAATACTCAAGCATCTCCCCATCGCTATATATAGATTCTCTTACTTCCACTGAAGGAATTGATTGTAATTTGGGGGCGGAAAAAAAACCAAACCAAAACCCACAACTTTGTCCAAGTTTCATATTTATGTAGTGCCAAATTAATGCAATTTTAATGAGGGTTCTGGCAAGCCAGCTGAGCTGGAGCAAAACTACACACGGTCTCCTTAAAGCTCACCGGGCTCCAATAGACCCACCAAACCCAACTGGAGATGCTCAACAGGCCCCTGGATGGGATCCCACCCTCCTGCCAAGGCCTGGAAATCAAACCAGCCACCCTGCAGGAGGTTTCTAGTAATCCTGAGGTTTTTTTCCTTGTATTGGCAGGAAAGGCTGTGAAGACAAACCCCGTGCTGCGACAGAAGTGAGCGTTTCCAAGCCTGGCACCGATAGAGCTCAGTTTCTGCTTTGAATCCAAGTTCAAGGGTTTGTTTCCTTCCAGCCGACTCGCTGCTCACAAAGACGCCAGCGGGATCCAGGCGGTTTGTGAGCAGCAAGGGGAGCGAACCTTTTATTCATTGATGGTTTTGGCCATCCTGGCATCCAAATAAATGCAAAAGCCAACGTGGGTTTCACCTTCACCACCTGAGCTGTCTTTTAGATATTCACATTGTGGCCATGACCTTCATGCTCTTAATAGCCAACCGGGGGAAAAAAGGAGGTGTATGAGCAAGAAAGCAAAGAAAAAGGATATTAACCCAAGACAAAGCGCTATCTTCCTCTCTGATGATGCTTAAGGAAAGGTGCACAACCTGCTCTGATGCCGGTATTGTAACCAAAGCCGGGCAAAGCGCATCCTCCTCCCGCAGCATCCCACCCAAAGCTTCGTGTCCTCGCTGGGATTTAACGGAGCGTGGCCATCGGAAATGCTTGAGGTGCAGAGCATCCTTAATTACCGCTACGCCCTGTTTACTCCCCGGGGTGGCATCATCACCGCGACGCCTCATGGCAGCGTTAACGCGCTGTGACTCCCGCAACATCTGCTGCGCCACGCCCGCGGATGAACGCTCCCCATCCAGCCCCGACCTGTCACAACGCCTTAGATAGGAATAAAAATCAACAAACGGGACGGTGCTGGGTTGCACGAGGGTGAACGGTGCGAATAATCCACACGTGAGATGTGGAGAACGATGCGACATGGCCAGCGATTGCAACAGGGATCCCGTGAGGTCCGGCAGTGGCGTCGGAGCAGATTGGGGTGAAAAGCGTTTGGGAAATAACTTGGTTGCCAAAGAAGGAAAAGGATAAATAATGATAAGCAAATCAACATATATAATAGAGAGGGGAAGTGCTTGTGCATCCTCACATTTGGGACAAGCAAAGCTTTATCCTCCCACAAGGAAATTGCTCTTCATTTTGCAGAATTCTGAGCATTAGGTGCAGCACAGGGTGGTTTGGAAAACAAAATATAAAGAAAAAGAACTACCAACAAACCAGAAACAGCAGGTGCTGCAGAAAGGAGAGACCCAGCACATAACAGGGCAACACAAGTCCCATACCAAGTAATTATGCTCCAAAAAATACAACACTTCACCCCGAATATTTCCCATCGCCAAAACCATTTAAATCCCCACGACGCAGAATGGGGAAAGCAAAGAGCGATGCAAATCCCACACACTTGAGACGGGAAGAAAACAGCCTCAAAAGGGGCTTCGCCTCACACAGCTCCCACTCAAGAGCCTCCCAATTTCATTTTCATTTATTTTCCCCGTTTGCTCAGTGTACACAACCAGGCAGGATGAATATGAAGTGTTGTTAATGACCTCGGCGCTGGCGGGGATGGGGTTTGCATCACATCCCACAAGCATCCCAGGGGATACTTGGTCCTCCTGAAGCCTCCGACCACATTGGTGGGTTTATCCCCAAATTACAGAGGGTTATTTCTCCTGTTCTTTCCTTCCCAGATGCCAAATAAGAGGTTGAGCCGGGAGAGGGAGATGAGCAAGGTCAGCCAAGGGTTGAATGCGAAATCAACACTCCTGAGCTGAGGTGCACAAAGGTTTCTTTGGAATCTGGGACTTGTGGGCAAAACACAAGATCGTTGCGTTACTCAACTGCAAATTTTTCAGCGCCTGCAACTCATAAAAAATGCGGGTTTTGCTCTCCAAGCACCAGCAAACCACTTTCTGTTGGAAAAATGGAAAGGAGAAAGAGCCGTGTGCCCAAAATCTTGGTGGAGGAAGGAGAAATGCCCCCGAATTGGGACATAAATAACAGGGCTGGTTGCACAACCAAGAGCCAGCAGGTCCCTGCTGCCGCCAAGGGAGACCAAAAGGCCACGGACAAGCCACATTGTGGCTTTTGGGTGCACAAAAACCCCATTGTCACCTGCAGCATCCCCAAGAATTGGGCACGGGGTTGCTCCTGAGCCAACGGGTAAACCCAGACTTGCCGTAAAACCCACGACGGGTGATGGATTAGAGACAAACCGGCTCCTGGGCGCGTTTCTCCTCATTCCCAATTTCAATTTCCTCCCATCATCGGCTTCGCTTCCCAAAGCAGATCATTTGCAACTACAAAGCCGCTCCATTTTTTGACAATTTCAGAACATAAAAACCTCTTGCAATCACTTCGGAACGTCTTCAAAGCGCCGCTGCCGCCAGTCAATCACCTCCCTACCTCCGCAAAAGCTTCATCCGAAACCACCGATGAAACTTAAGCCGCTCTTCTGTCTCCCAAATCAAAAGATCTTTTATGAACACTGAACCACTTATATTTGAGGTTGGGTTATTTTATATAACATGGAATCATTTGGCTGTGTAGCCAAACTTCTTGTGACCACAAAGAGAAAAACCCTATGGCTTAAAACCACCCCCAAACCCTATTTTTATGCTCCTGACCATGTGCTAAAGCATCTCAGTTCTCTGCTTGGAGGAAGAGGAGGGATGAAGGGGAAGGAGAAAGGGGATGGGAAACGTCAGTCCCTGGAGCAGCAGGTGTAAAACAGGCTGCAAGCGGAGCCGGTCGCAATCTATTCAATCTTCTTTTTTTTATATGAAAAATTGTGTTAAGCGAAAATTTGCGCAGAATTGGGAACCCTCCACGCTTGTAATTACTTACTTTAATGTGCTGTTTGACAGCTCTCCTGATTACTGTGATTTTAAGGCTCCCGGCATCTCATCATCGCATGAGCTGCTCGAACTTTGGGGAAGAGAAATGGGAATTTCTCCCCCTTGTGATTGCATGGAAAATTTGGGGAACTCAACCCAAACTTGCCTAAGCTGGAAGATAAACAGGGAGACAATCCACACGCTGTGATGCTCATCGTTATGTCCAAGCCCAGCTAATGGTTTAGCTGGTGCTAAACCACTTATTGCATCAAATGGTGCATCCGAAGGGACCGTTTAGTTCTTTCCCGTCTAACCAGCTCAGGCAAAGCAGCCCCCAGGCACACCAGTAATCCCAGCTGGTGTTTGGCAGGACCAGCAGCTCCTGCCCCGACCCACCACCAAGGGCTCACTTTGGTGTCAGAAAGGGATATTGAAGGTTAAGACAAAACCACTAAATACACATTCCCAGCTCTGAGCATCAAAGGCAAGAGGAGCTTTGCGATATTTTCAACAGGACACCCAAACCCCCTTCCTGAGCCCCCCCAGACCCCTATTTCTCCAGCCAGATGGACAGCAAAACCCCACTAGGGAAACAGCAATGTTGAACAGGGTGGAAGTATCCATGTTTTCCCAAAACCCAATGTATAAAGCCCCAACAGCACCAGCAGCAGCTCCATCTCTCTTCCCCCGCCCTGGGCAGACCTCTCGATACAGACATTTTCCCATTTAAAGTCTCCTTTGCCTTGTCTGCACTTTTCCTCTCGATAATGAAAATGTATTTACATTGGCGGGTTTTAATGTAATGAAATGATGCCTCCTTCCCCCCCCATCTCTTAAAAGCCTCATTCTTGCATTTATTTCCTGCCATTGCCTGGTAACGCTTGAAGTGAGCAATTCAACCCGGGAACCGAGGACATGAGTATAAAACATTAAAACTATAGGTAAGGGGAAAAATACAGACAATAATAGAGCATTGCAAGTTATACGGTGCAAACAAGGGAGGGCTGATGGAAGTGGTCACGGTCAAGGGTGAGATGAGAAAGGCTGTCTATAAATTAACTCCACCTGTGTCTATATATATATGTACACACATATATATACCTGTGCTGATCTAGCAGCCAGCAAAGTACACGGTGTTCTGGTGAAACAAGAGAAAAGAACAGCACAGAAGGTATAAATGGGATGGAAATGGGTCAGGCAGCAATTCTGACATCCCTTCCCATTGCTGTGGGTTGGGGCAAAGACAGCAAATAATAATAATAATAATAATAATATCATCTATATAATGCAGATTTGCAAAAGCATCTCTAGCAGAAGGAGATGGGGAGATGCTTTGGGCACAAGATGCAGAATATCTCTCAGAGCAATACAATTGCACTTATCCCTGGTAACCTGAGACCATTTTCCCTGCACAGCCTAAATTTGGGGTGTGTGACACCCCAGAGGGGCCAAATATCCACCCTCGGAGATGGGATGCTTGAGCATTGGGAAGTGATCCCTATCCATAGGCTTGGAAGAAGGAAAATTGCACCAAAAAGCCAAATTGTGGCATGTGGAGTTGGAGGTCAATGAAGGACACACAGACAGCATCAAAAAATGATGGTTATCCTTTCAGAAAAACAGGGTTTTACCTCAAAATATGGCCCTTGTGTAGCTCAGACACATGTGGGGGCAGGTCCCCAGTTCACCCAGTTCCCCCGCTCTCCAACAGACCAACTTCCAGCTATTTTCAGAATAAACCAGCCTGATTTCACTAAGTCCTAAACGAGCACATCACGCCAGAACGCTTCCATTAGCCAGCTCGCAAATCCCTCAAAACCAGCCCATTAATTACTCTTGCTTCCCCATTTAGAGAAGCGCCGTGACTTACTTCTTTTCGGCTGCAAACCCACACCATTAGGGCGCTTCCCATTTACCTTCGCACCCATTAGCAAAACGAATTAAGCTTTTAGCTGCGGTTCTAAATGGCGAGACCAGTTCCTGGCCGTCTATTCCCCAAGACGTTTTGCATTTAGAAGGAGCCTAAATTGTGGAAAATGCACTGTTTCCCCCACTTTGTAGCCTAATTCAAGCTTTTATTTTAAGAATTAGAAGCTGCGCGGTGTCTTTGCTTCCGTGCCCTGGGATGAGCTTTGGGGAAAATTCAGTTCCACTGAACCTCACCCACCTGTCTCATCAGTTCAAGGTGATGGAAATGGGAGCAAAAAGGGCTGGGTTTAGGGTTCTTTTCCCAAATTTGGGGGGTTTTCGCATGCAAAGCAGCACAACCAACACAGGGGATGTTGCACATGGGATGCGGCCAAAGGGACACGCAGCCCCACGATGCGCTTCCTACCTCCCAGATAAATGCCCTAATTACAGGGCCTGCTAATTAAACTGCTCCTTGGGCCTCAGGAAGGGCGGATCAAGCAGAATCCACAAATGAGGACACCGGTGTCATGGGGGGGACCCCAAAAAGCAGGTCTGGACGTCAAACCTGCCCTCAGGGATGCGTCCCCCATCCCAGGTACCACAGCACGCGCATTTATCCCCATAGCTTGGAAAATTCTGGACCAGGCTTAGATAATTCTAGCATACAATGTAAATTCCCCCTCAGCGGGACACGCAGCCCATGCAAAACCCATCACAGCGAGGAAAACCCAGGAGATAAGCTCAAAACACCACTTTCTGAAGGCCACCTTCTGCAAAAGATGCCACAACGCACAGACCCACCTGTGCTAAAAGACCCCACAAAATCAAATCTCCTTCCTAAAATTAATCCTCTCTAAAAAGAAACATATTCAAACTCCATTATGAACATACCGTGCTTCCTTTGGTGCAGGAGGTGAAGTGCTGTAAGGCAAATCCCAGTTTTAATTTTCCAAAACCAGCATCTCAGCTCCTCCAGGTATGACCCAGCAACCAGGCAAAGCAAACTGGGGAGGATTAGGCTTGGTCAAACTACTTTTCCCCCCTAATTTGGGGGGAAAAACACTAAAAATACCAACAGCAAGGACTCGAGCAGCATCTCCAGCCCAGGAACCATTGCAGGGACCACCTGCACCTAATGAGCTGCACATGATGCCCCACTTGGAACAAATAAGCTCCAGCCTCCCCCCTTATATTTGGCTGCAAGAATTAAAGGGCAACAGCAAAAATTAAGGGGAGGCTGCAAAAATTAAGAAGAAACTGCAAATAACAGCTGCTGTTCATGAGGGACAATCCATAAGCCTTAGGGGAGGGTGTTCAGCTTTTGTTGAGCTCAAAGCCAGCACTAAATCCAACCTAGGCTGAGCTTAGCCTATTTATGCTCTTCCCCTGCTGCAAAACTCCTCTCCTTATTGCATTTTAAAGAGTCGAAGTTAAAAACAGCGTGGCAGGACTTGGTGCATGTTTGAGGTTCCTATCCCAGCCTTAAAAGGGCCAAATCTCAGTATTATAAGAATCTCAGCCTTATAAAAATCTCAGCGTTTCACAAATCTCAGTATTACAAAGGGGAGCAATAAACGGCTTCTTCTCCTTGTGTTTCAACCCTATTGCAAAGCAACGTTTTGCTGAAATAAAGACAAGGTTTTAGGCATCCTCAGCATGCCCAGCGCTTTATTCATAGAGATTTTGTAATGTTTCTTTCCATTTCCCCGGGCTGGCTGCGATTCGTGTCACCGCCTCAATGACAGCGATGCAAATAGGAGAGGGATGCTCGCTTGGCAACAAATAGGTCAGGCTGTAAAACAAGGACGGGCTGTCACCTGGGCTCATCTCTCGGCAGCTGCGAATGGGCCAAAACCCCCCAAAATTGGGGTATTTAGTCGCTGTTAACCACAGCAGCGGCATTGGCGGCTCTGTGGAGGTGCTTAAGTGCTTTGCTGGCTGGGCTTGAGTGGGATTTTTCTGTGTTTATGGCTCTTTTGGGAATGCAAAGGGTTTTTTTCCTTGTTTGTGCCATGTGAACTTTACAGATCGGGTAAATATAGGGACGATTTAAAGCAAGTTGTGAAGCAGGAAAACTCTCAGAGTGGATAAATGCATGGCAGGAGGATGAATTTGGCGATGGGAGAGACTCAGAATAAGGCGAAGGAGCTAAAAACAGGCTCGAGGGGCTGAGATACCCCCAAAAGTGGTTATTTCATGCCATTGTAGCCTCCTGTCCCATCAAGATTTACATTGCTCCACCTCTGGTTATTAAAGAGTTAGAGAAAAGAATATGGCTTTTTCCCATTCCCTGCAGCTTTTCTCTTTTTCTCCTTCCCTGTTAAAATCCCAGTGACAAACTGACTCAGAAAAAGGGGAAAAATAAGCGTGGAAGATGTTTCCGAATAGGAATTATCACCAAGGTTATTTTGGTTTTGCACAGGACGGGCCAACTCAGGAGTGGAAAAACCTCCATGTTTTTAACCCACAGAGAGTTAATGCATCTAAGAAAGGGAAAGGAAAACAGAAATCAAATGACATCCCATCGCTGCGCAGCCACCGCCCGGGAAACGGGGGGAACTGTAAGAAGGTGCATAATGACCCCGAGTTATTTCCGAGCGATTATGGAGGAATAACAGTTATTACGGGCAAGAATGGGGAAGGTCAAATGGTCTGATCCTACTGCACGGCGGCTATTTTCACAGAAAACGGGGGATTTGGAGCCTCTGAAAACATACCTTTGGTGAAGAGCAGTTTTCTGAATCCACGTTGGTGCAGGAATAACCAAGCCTGGGAAACTGCCCAAATTAGGGGCGGTTTAGGGCTTGGGATGCTGGAAATGTGCTACCATGGGCTTGTCCTCTGCTACTGCATTCCCATGTGACCCTGGGCATGTCCCTTAGCCCCCATTCAATACATTCCTCCGGCCGCTTCAGTAAAAACCATCGCTTATTTAAAATAACCCCCCCTTTTCTGCAGATGAACTCAAAGACATCAGTCTTTAACCTTTCCTTGGAGAAATATCTGAAAAACCCACCGTATTGAAGCCCATGGAGCAAGATGCCCAGAGGATGTGGGGATGGGACGGGGATGAGCCTGAAAACCAAGACAAATGTGACATTTGGGAGCACCGACCCCCTCCCTGTGGGTGACACATCACTCGGCTCTCCCATGAGGGCCACTCATTTTTATGGTGGAGCACACTCGTCTCCCTATTACAGGAATAATCTAATTAACTTGGAGAAATGTAATTAATTTTAATTGTTCGTGATAATTCATTGTTTAATGTGATATTAATAATTATTAAAAAAAATCCTAATGCCCAGTAACTGTCCTATAATGTGCTAATTAAACTCTCATATAGGAAGCACTTAATTTCAAGTGCTGGGAAATTGTTTCTGGTCTCTGGAGCCTGAGTCAGTGACCCAAGAGGATGGAAGGAGGTGAGAAGGGGGGGTAAAGCTGCACCCCAAACCCCAAATCCAGCTGCAGTTGCTGGGTTGGCTGACAATGCACCTGAATATTCCTTTTTCTCGGGATTTTTGGCCTCCTGAAACGATCCCCATGGGGTTCATCCCTCTTTCCAGCAACCTGGTGCAACCCAAGAGCCCCTGCAAGGGTGGAAAACGCTCCTTTCCGTGTCCTCCGCCGCTCTCATAACCATCTTAAGTACTTAAATATACAATTTCCATTAAGGAATTACATGCTGCTGGCAGCCTTTTAAACCAAGGAAAGGAGCCCCCGTGGAACTGTTTGCTTTCTTGGAGTGGTATCATTTTCGGCGAAGGATTTGTCCTCTAATTGCACCATCTGTGCGGTGGGAAGATGCGATTGCATCCCTTGTTTTGCTAATTTTTTCCCTCTCTATTTTTTCCCTGCCTTGGAGATAAAAAAAACCCTCAGCAATTGCAGGTCCCAATGTCCCCCCAGGCCGGGGTGTGGATGCTCAGAGCCACCAGACTCCCATTTTGGGGTAGTTTAGTGTGAAATACACAATGGGTACCAAAGCAGTACCCAAAAGGGTGTGGGACCCCGTTACACTGTCACCCCTTCCTCGTGCACTGGGTCATGGTCCCCCCTTGTCACAGCAGGACAGGCCCACAAACCCATAGGGATGCAGCCCAAAAAGCAAGACCACGATGCTCCCAAGCTGCGGGGCCAAAATGAGGGGAAAAGTGGCAAATTTGGGGCGAGGAGGTGATGCCTGATGCTAGCTGGATGCACGTTTGCTTGCAAAACACCAAGCGATTTGAAGACGGAGGAGTTGGGGGGCTTTGCTGCACTCGGAAAAGCTGATGCTCCCAAAAAACATCGATTAAATCCTCGCTGGAGGCAACAAAAGCATCTCCATCCTCCCACAGCGGCAAAACTGCATTTCCCCGGACGGTGCTGTCAAGACCTCAAAACCCCTTTTTTTTTACCTGTGAAGGGCTTGATTTCTGGACATTTCTTGCAAAAAGAGCCTCGGGAGGGGGGGACACACACGCACGTCTCTTGCTTTACCGACACCGCTTCAGTCGCAGCGCAAAACCTTTGCTAAAAATACCTTCGGCTGCTTTGATGAGGCAGGAGACAGCGGCTCCCCGCGCCTTCGGCAGCCGTCATTACCAGCTCGCATCTGCCTGGCTGACAGCAAGCGGCTCCTTTTCCTTGCGGAGGTGCTAAAAAAAAAAAAAAGAAACAAAAATAAAATATATAATGAGATAAATAAAGCCACGTCATTTGTTTTACTTGCCAGCCCCGGAGCAATGGGAGATCTGCTGCAAAGCACCTGTTTGCTGCTTTCCCACCGCCCTTGCAGGTGGGTTTTGCACAGCTTGGGGAGGAAAAAAAAGAGCATGCAGGAGAGGAGAGAGCTGAGATGGAGCTGAGCAAGGGGAAAATAAACCTCTTAAACCAAGCGCGGTGCTGGAAAAGCAGGACCTTGGTGTCTCGGCAAGCTGGGAGGTGCTGGTAGACACCACCTAAGCCCCCGAATCTGTGTGCGCAGGGAGGAAAAATGAGATTTGATGGATAGTGTAGCTCCGTCCCACATTGCAAACTGTTTATTTAATCATTGCAAGGACAATTTTGGCAGCGCAGATCCTCGAGGAGATGGCAGCAGGCTGAGGACTGGCCACCCGCAGAACCCGGTTGTCCCTCTACATCCCCCCCATCCCTCTGGCACATCACCGGCAAGCGGCAATTAGCACCAGAAGAAGAAGTCTTGCTGTAATTAGTGTCATTTACTTAAAACGCTCGACCTTGAGGAGGTTTTGCATCGATCTCGGCTCAGGCGTTGAAGGATTTGATAGCAGCAACATCTCCCACGTGCATGTAAACCTCCTGTCTCACCACCAACCCTACAAAACCATCTTGAGCTACAAGCGTTGGGTCTCCAAATTAATTAGAGGGGTTCGTTTTGCTTGGGGAATGGGAGGAAAATGGGAACAGGCGGCTGCTGGCCGAGCACCAGCTTTGCAAAGCGGACTCGGAGCCTTAATTACTCCTTTCCCTTAACCTCGTTGCACCTTGAGGTATTTTAACGTCCCCGTTGCAGGCGGTGGGGCCGGATCGATCGTCCCTCCGTTGGCATCCGGACGGGCTGATTAATGTAAAACTAACCAGTCGTTCCCACCCCTGGGGAATGAATCACTTAAATGCAGGAATTACTCAATAAACCGTTCAAACCCACAATAAACCAGGCATTAAAAATTAATGGCTTGACATCTCCGCCATGTAAACATAGCTAATAAGACCAGGGTAGGGAGCGGAGATGGGGGGACGGTCCCACATCACCTCTTTTTCCCCATTTTTGCCCTAAAAACGGCATCAAAAAGGCCAGGAAAGGGCCAATCTCTCCCAATTGCATTCACAGACTCAAGCGAGCCAAGGACCGGCAGCTCAACGCCGACAAACCGGCTTCATCCCCCCCCAGGAGAAAGGCAAAAGGGGGTTTATTTTAAATCCCTTTCCTCCCATAATACATCTGACACTAATCAGGGTTCCAGCCCCATGGGAATAAATGATTAATGATGTTAAATATAGCAGGAGATTGCGAGGGTAAAATTAGGCGCCATGCATAAAACATCACAGCTCCTTGTTAGATAGTCAAATTAGACTAATGGTTTGATGTTCACGCGGGCTCTGGCCCTGTAATTATGAATGGACCGGCTAACATCCTCGCAGCTGTGCGCGGCTTGGATGCCGGTGCTGAGAAATAGTCGGGGCTCCAGCATTAATGAGAACACGGTGACAGTAATTAGAGCACAAGGACATGTGAGGGTGGAGCTGGACATCCCAAAGGTCAAGGGTGTGGTGGGGACGACATCGTCCCACCAAATGGCTGTTTGGCATCCTTGAGGGATGTGCTCCTGGACCATGATGGGATGGTTGGGATCACATCGTTATGGGTTTGTCATGAGGTCAACAACATCATGGGTTGGCTTTGCTCTGTGGTGTGACCATCAATCCAACATCTCCAAGGTTTGGGGTGAGGTTTTGATGCAGCTCATGGCTCTGTATCCCAATGAGGTGCTTGGGATCAACATCATTATGGGTTTGCCATGGGGTTCAACATCATTATGGGTTTGCCATGGGATCAGTGTCATTGTGAGTTTGTCATGGGATCTACAGCATTATTGGTTTGCCATAGGGTGCAACATTGTTATGAGTTTGCCACGGGGTTCAACATCCTTATGGGCTTGCCATGGAATCAGCATCATTACAGATTTGTCACAGGATCAACATCGTTATGGGTTCACCACAGGATCAGCATCTTTATGAATTTGCCATGGGATCAGTGTCATTATGGGTTTGTCATGGGATCTACAGCATTATGGGTTTGCCATGGGATCTGCATCATTATGGGTCTGCCATGGGGTTCAAACATCGTTATGGGTTTGCCCACCAGCACAGCCATCACTCCACCATCCCGTTAGCACGGCAAGAGCTTTTTGCTCAGTGCAGTTTGCAAAAATAACCCCAAAACTCCCCCAGCTGCCCACCTCGCAGTATCACACCATCATCATCCACCCTCCCGGTCACTAATTAGCTCCAAGCAAAGCCCAAAGCCGAGGAGAGACGGAGGTGGAATGCGAAGCCAGCGACATATAGAACCAGTTCCTCCAAACCAGCGTGGAGAACACAAATCTGGCTGTAATTAAGCTCATTATCTAGGAAAAAGAGTGAGATACGGAGCAGTTGCGTGGCTTGAAAGCCTTGTCAGAAACGGGAGGACGAGGGGGATAAGCCTTTGTGAGAGTTTAAGCTCGGACAGCCACCGGCCTTAAAGCTGGTTTCAAGGGAGATCAGAGCGACAGGGAAATAAAGACGGGAAGAAACCAGCCCGGAGGAAGCAAATTTAATAATGTCTTATTCCACGGCCTTTTTGCTTAAGGCACAAGACAAAAATAGCCCAAAAAGGCCAAAACAGCCAGAATACACTGCCCAATGCCTCTGAAAACCATTATAAACCAGTTAAAACAGCTGTGGGGCAGCAGATGGGTCCACCTGCTGTAGGCTTTGATGTGCATTAAAATCCCCAGAAAACACTCTTTTTTGGGGGGAAAAAGGAGAAAATTCCCCCTCCCAGCACCAGCAGACGGGGGAGAAAAAACATCCCCAAAAGTTGCAGATGGTGATTTTGTGCCATTTCCGAGATTGTCCATTGTTTGGAGAAGAGGAGATTATAGCCTGTCAGGCAACCTGAAAGCGAGCCAGGCGGGATGTTTGCAGCCTTAAACCCCTGAAAACGAGATTAAAATTAAAAAGCAGTTACCAAAAAACATTAAAAATGGTACTTTTTTCCCTCCCCAGCTGCAGAGAAGTAGGAGACACAGCCCCAAACCCACTGCTGCCTCCCCCAGCCCTGTGCTGGGCAATTAACACCAACCTTGATGGATTTTTACTTCCTGTTGCATTAGCATCTTCATTTGCTCCTCCGGCTTTAATTGCAGAGGGCTGGATGGAGGCAAAACCGTGATGCTGAGCCCTGGGTTCAAGTTTCCATTAACCTCCGGCCTGAACATGGATTAATAGGAAGCAGAAGGAAATATCAGGGGGACAACCCAGCCACGCTTTGACCCCAAATGCGAGCAGAGCATCGCTCTTAGCAAAGGACCTGGCTGCTCTTAAATAAGGTTTTTTTCCATTTTTGAGCAAAATTTGACCTTCCCATGGCTTCAAATCACTGCTGAGGTGGTAAAATACCTGCCCTGCTGCATCCCAGCTCAGCCTGGGGACATCACCACCCCCGGTTCTCCATCCTCTCCCGGGGATTGATTTTTGTCACGTCCCCACATGCTTTTAAATCCTCTTTCCCCAAATAAAATTCCCACCGTGCGGCACGACCCGGCGTCGCCGGCAGCATCTCGCTTTGGGCTTCGGATCAAACCAGCTTTGTCAAGGCGGATGGGAAAGGACGCGTCCACTTGACAGATTGGGGTTTGTCAGAAAGCAGGGGGGGGTTGGGGGGGTGTTTTTTGGCTAACAACCTGAAAAATGTCATTTTTTGACAAGGACTTCAAAAAAAAAAGCTGTGACACAAAGAGCCGTTTAAGCTTCGCTTCTGCGAGAGGCTCCTGCGAGAGCACTTTTTCCCCTCGCCGCTCGCAATCCTATTAGGACGGTTTTACATCCCTGAGCCAGGGATGAGGCCGCAGAGACCCCCAAATCCACACCCGAGGGGGGTTATAACCCCCTTTTTTCCTTTGCAAGGCATCACGGTCCCTACCGGGAGCATCCCCGCAAACCCCCAAAGCTCTGCAGCCCTTAGCACCACGATGCAAAAGCAAAAGCCACCGGTGATCCTGGGGGACATGTACGTCCCACCCGACAAGGAACGGCAACCGATTGACTCTTATTAATTGTCCAATAATCTCTGGGAGATCGTGGCTTTGATAAGCGCTCCTCTGCGCAGCTGGGGTCAAACGCATTAGTAAAATTTAATTAGGCTAATAAATTATTGAGTTATTTTTTCGCTCCTCGCTGGGGTACTGGGAGCTCACCAAGCCTTGTTAGGCAGGGACGATGTGGGTCCTCGGCTTGCGTGGATTTGTGCACTCAAATACAGAATTTTGGGGGTTACAAGCTCAGCAAATAGGGAGTTACCACCAGCCCAGTTCTCCAGCCTTACTGGGTCCAGTTGCAACCAGTGCAATGACGCACATGGGGTTAAAACGCAGGAGCTGGTCCTGTGTAGGATGCAACCAGCCCTGCCGCACATCAAACTTCTTTCCTTTCTTTTCCTTTTTCTTTCTTCCTTTCCTTCCATCCTCACCCCCCGCAATAGCCGAGCTCACCCAGACCCACGCTGAAGGCAAAGGGTTGGCTTTGCCCTCCCCGTTTCCCAACAGGTCTGGAACAAATCTCCCCAAAAGCTGCAGCGACTTCTCCGCTCACCCAACTTCTCTTGGCACCCTTGGCTGGCAGAGCCCCCGGCACCAGGAATAGCAACGCGTGCGGAGGTCCAGCTCTTGCAAACAATGACGCCTGATTAAGGCAGCTGCTTCATATCCTACCCTGGGAAGGGGAAACTTTTCCCAGCAGCTCCATCTCCTTTTGAACCAAGACATGAAGCATCTCAGGTCCAGCTTTCCCGTTGCCACGAGCCCACCAGAGTGGTGGATGGTGATGGAAAGGTGTTTTCATGGCGAATGCATCCTTCAAAAGAGCAGCACAGCCCTTAGGCTCAGTTCAGCATCCCTGTATTGCTGCTGAAACCAAGCCCAGGATGAGACCACACAAACTGCAAACTCTTTGTCTATCGCGGATCCTCCAGCCCCCTCTTTGCACAGAAGGTACCGAAGCAACTTGTTCATAGAGACATCATGAATCAGCCTTTAATATAGCGTACGTTGCATTATTTTTAGCCGGGGAACGCTATTGTATCGCGCTTGTGCGCAGGAATCAGACCATGAAATTGCCTGGATGCAGACTCGTCGTGTTTGTCAGCGCGAGCGGGCAAACAAGCAGCTGAGCAGTGCCAGGGTGAAATGTTAAAAGCCTTTAAGTGCCATTTAATGGCACCTGATATTAGCAAGCTGGGCATTCCAAAAAGCCGCCTGGTTATTAAACGACATCCTCGGCGGCCAACCCCAGTCAAGTCAGGAGTGAGGGTTGCCCTAAAATTAACCTGCCAACCCAAATTTGGAGCCTGGCAGGGCGCCTATAGCGACTTTGCATTATATAGTGTTATAAGAAAGGCGAATTACAGCCAGCTACAAGTGCTCAGCCCTGAGCTCAGCAAACTAGGGTGTTGTAAGCAAGCATGGGTGGAGGAAAACCTATTTTTTAGGATAATTTAAACCCCTAGGGCTGGATCAGCCCCCATTGGGGTTGCAATTGCTCCAACACAATTAATAGTTGCTAGATCCCAATGACACTACAAGAGGCATCCCCCAGCCAGGGACAATGCTAAAACAGGGTGAAATATCCCCAATGAGCATCTGAGATGGGCACAGAGGCTTCAGCATCTTTATTTTTTGGCTGAAGAGGGAAGAAGTTGGGGTCCTTTCCCTCCACACCCTCCCCAGTTGCAGAAAAAGAGTCAGAAACTGCAAATCCTGCTCGGAGGGCGTGGAGCCAGGAGGAAAAACAAACCCATCCAAGATATCTGAAGAGGGCAATCACGGCTCTT
The DNA here is from genome assembly GCF_036013475.1 of Columba livia. Lineage (NCBI taxonomy): Eukaryota > Metazoa > Chordata > Aves > Columbiformes > Columbidae > Columba > Columba livia. The sequence goes on from NC_088622.1 coordinate 5,549,253, forward strand.
CTCGCAGCCCAAATTGTTAGTTTAGCAAATTACTTTTGAACAGCCCGTGTTTTGACATCTCTCAAGTGTTTTGCTTCCCTTCCGCCCAACTCAAGGTGACTGTGCCCAACCTCAAACGCTTGGCCAAAAGCAAAACAAGAGCATCTGAGCTTGGTCTTCCTTTGCTTTGAGAAGCAAGTCCGCCCAAATTATGGGAATGGGGATAATCCCATGACACCCCCCATGTCCATCCCTCCCTTGGGGCCACTTATAGGGCTGCAAAATCTATATTACCTGCAGCAGGAGAAGCAGAGGAGCAAACCATAGGCATGCGAGACAATAACTTATTTCTGCCTCCACTCTCCACCCATTACTGCACTTAAATTCAAACCAGCAGAAGCCACAAGAGCTGGGGAAGGGTTATTATGGATGGTCAGGTGTCTCTAAAAAAGAAATTAATGGTGGTAAAACCAGACCTGTCAGCTGAGGTTGCGCTGAAGATGCTTCTTCGATGCTTTATTTGTGGCAGGAGCCAACGGGGATCAGAGGTTGTGTCTGTCCTGCTGCTCCAGCATCAGTCACTTCATTAAGGTTCAAGTACAAGTGTTGCACTGCAAAGGCAATTAGCGGATTGTATTTATTTTGCCCGCAGCAGAGGATGCTCTGCTACAGAGCACCTAGCTGAAAAAAGGGGAGATAAACCCCCAGAATTCAGCGTCTGGAGCACATATTTCTCCATTTGTGATGCATTTGCAGTGGATCTGTACGGCAGCTTTGCTAAGCCTGAACCCAAACTCAGTTCCAAGCTTCACAAGAGCTTATTTCCTCTGCTCTGCTGCTATATTTGATGTCTCTCACTTGCCAGCTCCCCAGGGGCAGAGCCTAGAGCAAAGCTTGCGAATGAACACGAATTTCTGGAGGTTTTGGGTTTTTATATCATCACTCCCAGGATGGAGCCGGCTGCTCTCTGTGCCGGAGCCGCGTAGCTGGGCTTTGATACAGAAAGCTGCAGCCTGGCGGGTCGCTATGTCCCCTGCCTGCTTTATAAACCAGAGACAAAGATACCACGGGGGAGATTTCGCATTTCAGATTCACCAGCGGTGGCTCCCGGTGATGCCCGCGGCTGCTTTGGCGGGTACCGGCGGCGGGAGGACGTGCTCACCTGCGCTTGGCTTCGCTTTAACCCAAACGGCGGGTGACAAAAGGCAGCCAAAAGCAGCAAAAAGTGTCAAGCAAAAGTGTCACCCCCCACAAAGGGGCTTCGTACAATCACAGAATCATTTTGGTTGGAAGACACGCTTAAGATCGAGTCCAACCATAACCTAAACCTAGCACTAAACAATCTCCCTAAGAGCTTCACCCCCCCGCAAAGGGGTTTCGTACAATCACAGAATCATTTTGGTTGGAAGACACGCTTAAGATCGAGTCCAACCATAACCTAAACCTAGCACTAAACAATGTCCCTAAGAGCTTCAACCCCCGCAAAGGGGTTTCGTACAATCACTGAATCATTTTGGTTGGAAGACACCCTTAAGATCGAGTCCAACCATAACCTAAACCCAGCACTAAACAATGTCCCTAAGAGCTTCACCCCCCCGCAAAGGGGTTTCGTACAATCACAGAATCATTTTGGTTGGAAGACACCCTTAAGATCGAGTCCAACCATAACCTAAACCCAGCACTAAACAATGTCCCTAAGAGCTTCACCCCCCCGCAAAGGGGTTTCGTACAATCACAGAATCATTTTGGTTGGAAGACACGCTTAAGATCGAGTCCAACCATAACCTAAACCCAGCACTAAACAATGTCCCTAAGAGCTTCACCCCCCCGCAAAGGGGTTTCGTACAATCACAGAATCATTTTGGTTGGAAGACACGCTTAAGATCGAGTCCAACCATAACCTAAACCTAGCACTAAACAATGTCCCTAAGAGCTTCACCCCCACCGCAAAGGGGTTTCGTACAATCACAGAATCATTTTGGTTGGAAGACACCCTTAAGATCGAGTCCAACCATAACCTAAACCTAGCACTAAACAATGTCCCCTGACCCTAATGTCCCTAAGAGCTTCACCTGTATATATTTTAAACACCTCCAGCACAGCTTATTCCACTAAAACATTATTCAAATTCTAAACGTTACTAGATTTAAATTTACACCCCATAAATCTCTTTTGGAGGTGTACTTACAAAAATAAGTTAATCAAAATCAAGTAATCACCCTCACAGTTAACACTAACAAACCCTTTAGGAAAACCATACATCGGTAACGTTTCCTTTAGAAAGCAAGCCTGGTAGCACAAATACATCAAAAAGGTTTTTATTCCCGGCATTTTAATTTTTATTTTACCTCATCAACAGCTGGCAACCAAACGCTTTCATATCCAGCAGATTGCATTCAACTCTCAAATAAAATTAATAACTAATGGCTTCTTACGAAACAAAGCAAACATCAGAAAATTCACGGCAGAAAATGCAAAAGGAGCTGGCTGTGCTGTTAAGAGAAAAATAAAAAGAAGTAAAAAGGTTTTACACTAAGTCCACTTTTAGCAAAACCCCTTCCCTTTAGCCCCATGAAAGGGTCTGACCCCATTTTTGTTTACAGGCCCCTCTTAAGTACGGAAAGGCCGCAACAGGGCCTCAGAAGAAATAATCGCTTGCCCTGCGCTCTCTTGAGGATATTTCCAGAATAAAGTCACTCACCAAGGAGAATATGAGGGTTTAGGCCTGGGAAGTCTCCTCAGAAAGTCCCTGATTCCTGGGGGGTTGTTGTTCACAGTCGCTGCCCCCGCAACACCAACTCCAACACGGTTCAGTGCAGGCGCCATTTTACGCCCTGGTCGCATCTTCTGTGGCCATTTCAACACGATCCAGAAGCTTCTCTGACCCAACAGCTCCTTGTCTGGGGACCCTGTTTTATTGACCAGGGGATCCCGCCCCTCCTGCCCCCCCGGGCAGGGAAACCCCCCTTTAATGGGCTGGAGACACAACAAACCCCGGCTTGTTAAACATCCTCCAACACGGGATTATCACCTGCTGTTCCTTTGGCTTTAATCCTTCCAAATTGCTGAGGAAAAAAAAACCACAACCCTCCCTTGGAGGAATTAAGAGGATACTAATATTGCCTGTTATCTGCAGGGGGTGTCCCCCCCAGCTTTATTTTGCTGAATCTCTTTTATTCTTGGTGCAAACACATTTTTACAAGATGCAACCAGGCCCGGCTCAGCGTTTGCCACACGTGCAAGGGAAAAATAAACCAGAAATGCAGCTGCATTTTGAAATACCCCTCTTTTTAAAATTATTTCTGTTGCTGCAGGGCAGCACGTCCCTCTGCAACACAGCTGGGTTCAGCACCCACCTGCACCAGGCTCTGCACCTTGGCACCCATCCTGCTGCAAGCAATCCTTCCCCCTCCTTTAAAAAAGCCTTTCCTGTAAAAAATCCTTTCCTTTTTTTTTAAAAAAAAGGCTTTATGGGAGAATCTATATCTTTTTATTTGATATTTATTTGATATATTTTGCTCCCAGCTCACTTAGAGCAAGAAAAGGCTGGAAAAAACAGCTCTGCATCCCGTCTATTTCTAAGCAGGCGGCGGTTGTTAACCCTCCGCTTTTGCACGGATTTGCACGTCCAACCCCAGCGGCTTCAATCGCATTCAGATCAGCAAAAAGGGATGAGCGAAGGACACCGGCTCCTTGAGTTGTGAAAGAGCAGATTTAGGGGGTGAAGTGATGCTCGTGGGGACGGTTGCCCCAAAAGACCCCAAAAGGTGCAGCATCCCAGCGCCCAAAATCTCCTCCAACAAGCCAGAGTGATTAATTCTTGACGTTTTTCCAGACCAGCTGACACAGGAAAGCAGAATTTTCCCCAGCATTTAGGAGATACCCCTTGCAGACTGTCCCAAATTGGATTTTTTCAGGCCGATAAGGAAGCTCGTAACCTTATTTAAAAGTCACTTTTGCTTGTAATGGAGGCACTTACCCCTCAGATACATCATTCGCCTTGAGTGGGTTTTATTACCTATAATAACTCCTGGAAAGTTCTCAGCAGATGGGAATTTTATTTGGTTAATCATTGCTGTTTGAGTTAGGGCAGGAAAGGCAGCGCTGGGTGAACGGCACCGGGGGCCGGGACCCCCAAACAACCGCACAGGGGCATAAATTAGACATTCAGCAACTTTCCTGCCGTTTTTATGAAATTGAGGACGACGCAGAGGAGAGAAAATGCCATTTTTTCCTACCCAGCAGAGCTCCCATTGCAGGGAAAATAAGAAAAAAGAGAATTTATTTTTGTCTTTTTATTTATTTTTGTTTTTCCCCAGTTAAGCTCGTCTCTCTGAACTCGTCCGCCCAGGAATGACAATTACCAGCCTATTCATTTGCGTGTTATGGCCAGGGGATATATATCTATATATTTATATATGCACAGGGGGAGGTAGTGCTGCATAAGCCTTTCTCTTGCTGCTTTACATGTGTAACCACTCCTCAGATATGCCTTTTTTTTAATAAAAAATCCAGCCGATTCCCATGTAAACCCGCGGGGAACACGTGCGTGACGATGTTCTCACCACCGCTGGGGAATGACCTATTAGAGAGCAGCGTAGGGAAAGGGAGCTGGGGGTCCTGGGGACAGCAGGGTGACCATGAGCCAGCACTGGGCCCTTGTGGCCAGGAAGCCAATGGTACCTGGGGTGGGTTAGAAGGGGGTGGTCAGTAGGTCAGAGAGGTTCTCCTGCCCCTCTGCTCTGCCCTGGGGAGACCACACCTGGAATATTGTGTCCAGCTGTGGCCCCTCAGTTCCAGCAGGACAGGGAACTGCTGCAGAGAGTCCAGCGCAGCCACCAAGATGCTGAAGGGAGTGGAGCATCTCCCGTGTGAGGAAAGGCTGAGGGAGCTGGGGCTCTGGAGCTGGACAAGAGGAGACTGAGGGGGGACTCATTCCTGGGGATCAAGATGGAAAGGGGGAGTGTCAGGAGGATGGAGCCAGGCTCTTCTGGTGACAACCAGTGACAGGACAAGGGGCAATGGGTGCAAACCGGAACACAAGAGGTTCCACTTAAATTTGAGCAGAAACTTCTTCCTGGTGAGGGTGGCAGAGCCTGGCCCAGGCTGCCCAGGGGGGTTGTGGAGTCTCCTTCTGTGCAGACATTCCAACCCGCCTGGACACCTTCCTGTGTAACCTCATCTGGGTGTTCCTGCTCCATGGGGGGATTGCACTGCATGAGCTTTCCAGGGCCCTTCCAACCCCTGACACTCTGGGATTCTGTGATTCTGTGTGCTGCAAACAGCAGGTTGAAGCCTCTGCCAATGCAAAGCTGGGCCCAAGAGGGGCTTAAGGGCCAGATCCTGAAGAATTTGCATTAAATCGGGTGAATTTTGGAGGAATATATCCCAAATTGAGGCTTTTCATAAATATCCATGTAATTATAGATGTGTATATATCAGCTCTGGGCTTCTTGCCCCAAGCAGGATGGGGGATGGACGGGATGAAAGCCTGACCCAGAATGAATTTATTGCTGTAATTAAGGTCTAATTAGTGCAAAGCGACTCTTGGAAATGAAGAGATGGGGTTGTACCCCCCAAAAAAAGCAAAGGGAGAAGTGGAGCCTTTCCTACCCTGGAGCCAGGGGGGAAAGCAAAATTTAAAAAAGAAATATAACCAGAAAGGATTTGAATATCTCAATTCCTCCCATGCCCAGCAAGGGGGAAATACCCCCGGTCAGGGAGAAAATATTAACCCCAAAGGGCTTCACCACTGGCTGCAGCAAGAAAAACATTGAGGGTCGGGTCTGGTTTGTCAGGCAGTTCTTTTTAAGCAGAGCTCGGCAGCCACTTGTTGTGTCTGATGGAATAATTTCCACCCTCCGGCCACCGCGATTCCTCAGGACTTAATAACCAAACACCTTCTGAAGGACATTAACTTCAGCCCCTGGAAATATTATTCTCCTTCCCTGCTGCATATATATCTATATTTTTACATATATATGTATAAACATAAAATATATAATGAATATATAGACGTTATTTGAGCACAGAGCAAGGAGCATCACCAGGGATGCAGCACCCAATGCAACCCCCCAGCCCTCTCCATCCTCTCCAGCTCCTTCACCCCGCTTTTCCCGCAGCAATTTAATTACTTTCCTCTTTTAATTGCTCCTTTCAGGGCAGGTTTCTCTTCCCAAATCTCAAGTGAGCCCATCTTCAGAGCAGTCCTGCCTTTGCAGCTCAAAGCAATTTCTCCTTTGCTCCTTTTCCACCCCCAGGCTCCCACGCTGCTTGTTATGATGATGATTATTATTCTCAATTTATTTGTATTTCTTTTTTTCTTTCTACTCGAGGCTTGCAAGGAGTTGGAAAAACCCAGGAGGGATCCAACCAGCTTGATGAAAGGTGATGGAGAGGAACGATGGGCAGACAGGAAGGGAACTTTGCTTGTGCCCCCCAGGGAATAAGCAGGAGGGAAAGCTGATTTCCCTTCTCCACCCCACGGCTGGACCACAAACACCTCCTTGAAACCTCTCAGGTTTGTTTTCTGCACCAAAATATTGGTGGAAAAAGAGAAATTCTCCTCCTGTGGCTGCAGACAGCTCAGACATCTCATAACCCACATTATAACCCACGTATATTAATGGGATTAAGTTGAACAAGGCCAAGTGCCGGGTGCTGCACTTTGGCCACAACCCCCCCTGCAGCGCTCCAGGCTGGGCACAGAGTGGCTGCAGAGCAGTCGGGCAGAAAGGGACCTGGGGGACTAATGGACAGGGAGCTCAACAGGAGCCAACAGTGTGCCCAGGTGGCCAAGAAGGCCAGTGGTGTCCTGTCCTGTATCAAAAACAGCGTGGTCAGCAGGACAAGGGCAGTGATCCTTCCCCTGTGCTCTGCATTGGGGAGGCCACACCTGGAGTGTTGTGTTCAGTTCTGGGCCCCTCAGCTCAGGAAAGAGATTGAAGTGCTGGAGCGGGTCCAGAGAAGAGCAACAAGACTGGGGAAGGGACTTGAGCACAAGCCCTATGGGGAGAGGCTGAGGGAGCTGGGCTTGTTTAGTCTGGAGAAGAGGAGGCTTAGAGCTGAGCTCAGCACTCTCTAGAACTACCTGAAGGGCAGTTCTAGCCAGGTGGGGATTGGGCTCTTCTCCCAGGCATCAGCAATAGGACAAGGGGCCATGGGCTTCAACTCTGCCAGGGGAAATTGAGGCTGGAGATTAGAAAGCAATTCTCTGCAGAGAGAGTGGTCAGGCATTGGAATGGCTGCCCAGGGAGGTGCTGGACTCACCGGCCCTGGAGGTTTTTAAACTGAGATTGGTCATGGCAATAATAAAATAATCTTTCCAAAACCGGAGCGATGGGGTTTGTTATATTCATTTCTCAGTCGTTAAAGGGATGTTTCTGCTTAATAGCGTTTGCTGGGAGTTCGCAAACAGCTCCTGCAACGAGCTGACCAGCTGCCCTGGAACACTGGAGATCCCGGAGCTGGAGAAAGGGATTGATACGGGGAATATAAAGAAGAAAAACAGGGAGATCATAAATAAAAATAGAATTGTAATAGCAATAAGATTGGGAAGATGAAGCTTGGTGCAGGACACCCGGAGAGCGAGCTCAAGCTTTGCAAAAAGCACCTTGTAAAAGGTACCAGCGTAGAAATATTTGCGTTTAACATCTTCAGTTTAATTGTGAGGCTTAATTATTTTAAAATTTTATAAATTCAATTCAATTGGTGGCCTAAACATAGGAGAAGGTGGGGGCCCCGCAGGGCTGTCCCCAGGTGGGGAGGGACCACGCTTGGGTTAATAAAGCCATTCATTACAGTGGCAGCAACGAGCCCCATTGGTTTTGCCAGTTCCCTTCTCCTTTGGGGAGCACAATCCCCACCAGGCAGCACCAGAACCATCCTCGTTAGCTGAAATACATTAATTTGGGGTAAGGAAACAATAATCCAAGGCGGTGGAGCAGCCCTGTGAATGGGGGGAACCATCTGCAGCAGCATCTCCTCCAGGTGGGATGTTGCATCCTCATTTGGGGCTATTTTAAATGAAATTGGAGCTCAGGTGGTTGTGAAAACATAGAGATGGTGTGTGGGGTGCCACAAATTAGTTTTATAATGTCCCATTGCTAAATAAAGTGCAAACTCCATGTTTGTCATCACATGCAGCATGGCAATAAATATATATATATATATATATATATGTGGTTGCAATCGCATGGCATGGGAACACTCTACCACGCCATGGGGTGATATCTATTGAGAAGCAGCCGCTTTCCCACACGCCGACCCCAAAAGCAGCAAAATCTCAAAGGAAATAGGAAAAAATAGGTGGAAAAAGCCATGAGCTCCTCGCCATCCTTCCCATGGGCATCCCAGATGCTCGCGAGGATGCTCGTGGTCCTTGGGATGCGGGATGCTGCACGGCTGGTCCGAAAACTCCACAACCCCGGTGTCGTGCAGCTGAGATGGGGAGAAAACTTGATCAGCAAAGACTTTAAGGGCAAAGAAAGAAAAAAACCCAGCAAAGCACATTTGATGGCTAATTAGGAAAATACTGGGAAAGCGGTGCAAGGCGGATAATCTTGGCTCCTCGGCAGCAGGGGCCGCGCCGTCCCATTTCAAGGTTGAGCGGCTGGGAATATCAATCTGATGATTGTAATGCTACAAATGAAAATCAAATTGAAGGCGGTTAGAGGAATGCATTATAAATTGATTTAGTCCTCGGACAAGTTTCCACCTCCCTGGCTCCGGGTTTCTCTTTGGGGACAGAGGAGCTTTGGGTACCAGAGATGCAGGGGATGGGCTGCATCCTTCTGGCCATTTTTCCATCCATCCCACACCATTTTGGGGGGGGGGAAAAGAGCACTTTGGGGCTTCATATTGATTTTTGAGGATCTATATTAACCCCTTGGGATGCTGTTGTTGAATCAAGGGAGGGAAAACATTGACATGAGCCAAACCTGGTTACAAAATACTGCAAGGAAACATGCTGATTCCTACAGGATTTATTTCCATGCTCCCAAAATTTATTTCCCTCTGGAAAGCACATGTACTCAGCTCCCAAAACCAGGGGATTTTGGTACCATTATCCTCGATTCAAAGTCAAAAAAAAGGGCTATTTCAGCAAAACCCCCATTTCAGCGCAGCCGGCACCCGCTGAGCGCTCCCAACCGCTATTCCTGCATCTCTGAGTTGCCTCAATATATACAGATTCCTTCTTTATACAGGTAATAATATACATCATATTTATATATATATATATTATATATATATATTCACACGCAGACACACAGACGCCTTCGGTTGAAGAGCCGGCACCTCCAAAGCCCGCAGGGAGGTCGCCGCTCCCACCGCTAAAAAAATCCCCTCTCCCCATGCACAAAGCTGGTTTTGGGGGGAAAAAAAACACCCCATAATTCAGTTTTCTCCTCCTTAAACCAAGGGTGATGTACCCAGGGCAGGACCACCCCCGGCAGCTTTCGGGTGGTTTTCTGAGGTAGGTGCCAGGTGGATGGGGGGGTCCCGGGTGCTATAGCATCAAGGGGAGCTGCCAGATGAGCAAAGTGCTGTCGGCATCTCCCCCCCGGCGCGGCGATTCGGGGCTGAAGTTACGGTACCCCCGGCCCCCCGAAATGATGGCGACCGAGGAAATCTCCTTGCGGGGGGCGTCACGGGCGCAGGGTCGGCTCCGCACCCAGATATCGGGGTCATCGGCCATCTCGTAGATGGAACCGTCCTCCTCGGTGTGCGCCGGCGCGACACCCGCGGGTGCTTCCCGCACCGACAGCAGCTGCCCGGGGAGGTGCGAGGTGGATCGGAGGCGATATTGTAATAAAATCCCCTTTTTCCTCATTTCTCGAGGTGGGGGCCCATCCAGTTCAGGGGGTTTCTCATCTTCACCTTCCTCTTCCTCCTCCTGGTCGCCTTTTAGCACGTCGGGCGCCAGGGTGCTCAACGCCACCGCCAAGAACTCCACGGGGCCACCGTGGCCGTTGAGGGACACCATCCCTTTTCCTGGCCAAAAGAAGAAGAGTTTTGTTAAAACCAAGCCCCAAAATAAGGTTGAATCCACATAGGGAGGGTGTTTTGGGGCACTCACCGGTGATTTTGGGGATGCCCTCCAAGCGGGGCACGGGCAGCAGCACAATGATGCCCTGGTCGGTGCCCACCCAAAGCGACCCCTGGCAGATGAGGAGGCTGGTGACACGGACGTGCTTTTGACCTGTGACAAAAGCAGAAGGATGAGGGATGATTTTGCAGCAGCATCTTCCCATAGAACCAATAACCAGTGTGTTTATCGTGAAGAACACGCTCCGAAGTCGCCCCAAAACCAAGCGGCGTATTTGCACACAGATCTCCATGCCAAGGAGAGCAAATACAACTAAATAAAAAAAGGAGGGGGGAAAAAAGAAAGAGAAAAAGTGAGACTTCTAATGGCAAATGAATATTTGATTGCCGGGACTTAGCGCTGCGTGGCGTCGGACTCGGCGAAGCAATATATCTGCAACTCCGGTTTCTCCGGGAGGACTTTATTAATGACCTGTCGAGTTAAAAAGGATGAGGGAGCGCGAGTTCAAAAACGCATTAATACCCAACGCTCGCTCGCCCGGGAAGAAAAGGAAGTGATAAATATTTTAACATGCCCTTAAAAAAAGAGGAAAAAAAAAAAAGAAAAAGCGACTTACATGAGTATCGCGCTTATAACTAATTACGCAATTATATCGTTCGGTAGCTGGAACAAGGCGGGAGACAACCTGGCAAGTGCGGGGTGGGTGAGAGCAGGATGGGTGGATAGGAAATGGTGCTGGATGGGGGAAAATGGGGTGCACAGGGCAGTGGTCATGGGGTGCACACATGGGTGAGAGGATGGGGGGCAAGGATGCGTGCAAGGAGGTGAAAACAGGGGCAAGGATGGGGTGCAAGGAAATGAAAATGGGTGCAAGGATGGGTGCAAGGAGATGAAAGTGGGTGCAAGGATGTGTGCAAGGATGTGTGCAAGGAGATGAAAACAGGTGCAAGGACACATGCATGGGGATGAAGAGGTGGATGCACACAAGGATGCACAGAAGTGTGAAAAATGGGGTGTGTGGATGCACGGGTGCAAAGGTGGGGTGCAAGGATGCAGGCGCGTGTGCAAGCGCGGGGTGCAGAGGGACAAGAAAAGGATACGTGGCTGCAAGCACACGTGCAAATATGGGGTGTGCGGATGCAAAGGTGGGATGCACGGATGGACACATGGGTGCAGAGATGGTGCAAGGATGGAGTGAGTGGATGGATATGCACAAAAGTGGGGCACACAGATAAAGCACAGGAGCAGAGGTGTAAAGATGGGGTGCATGGGTGCATCTCCCTGTGAAGACAGGCTGAGAGAGCTGGGATGTTCAGCCTGGAGAGGAGAAGCTCTGGGGCGATCCTATAGTGGCCTTTCTGTACTTAAAAGGGGCCGATGAGAAAGATGGGGACACACTCTTCAGTAGGGGCTGTTGCGATAGGACAAGGGGCGATGGTTTTAAACTAAAGGAGGGAGATTCAGGGTGTATATAATGATATTGTTGGCCCTGAGGGTGGTGAGAGCCTGGCCCAGGTTGGCCAGAGAGGTGGTGGATGAACCGTCCCTGGAGACATCCCAGGCCAGGCTGGACGGGGCTCTGAGCAACCTGAGCTGGTGAAGATGTCCCTGCTCATGGGCTGGGTGAGCTGGGAAGGTCCCTTCAACCCAAACTGTTCCATGATTTGCTGATCCTGTGATGCACATGCAGCTGCAGAGATGCCACCAGCTCCATCCCCACCATCCACAAGCAGAGACCCCAGATGTCCAAGCTCAAACCTTTACACAACAAATTCCTCTCACAGTTCCTCTGCAAATCACAACCACAAACCCAAGCAACACATCCAGGGGGCGATGCCCCAACCCGCCCATTCATTGCAATTAAGAAGTGAGGGAAAGCAGGACCCACCGGGCAGGACGAAGGTGGTCTTGGTGGCGATGTTGATCTCCTGCAGGTGCTCCAGCGTCTCGGTGTGGAAGAGGCGGATGGAGGACCCCGAGGAAAAGGCCATCCAGACGCCGCTGCCCGCCTTGACCATGTGTGTGACGCTGGCGCCCGCGTCCGGGTGGGCCTCGAAGGTTTGCTGCCAAAATCGGGAATTTCAAAAAGAAATCAAAGGGTCTATCCCTAAAATTGCTGCAAAACTGCACAGGGAGGGGACCAGAGTGACCAAAACCAGCCCCAAATCCCAAGGTGGGACAAGACCTTCCTGCTTAACCCCAACCACAAAAATCAGCGATAAAAGGCTCAGCCCCCCCGCAAGAGCCATTTGGGGGTCAAAAATGGGCCCATCTGCTTCCAGTTTCCCCACTGGAGCGTTTCCCCATCAGACATGGGATGCAAAATGCAGGAAAAAGACGCCTTTTTGCATCAAAAATTGCCCTTGCTGCAGATTCCCACAGTAAAAACTCACATTAACGCATAAGGATTAAATCACTGAGGGAGAAACCTCCACGCAGTAGCTTCGCCTGCATTTCTCCTATGGCTTTGAAACATTTTTTTGCCTTAAAATTTGCTTTATATATTAAAAGAAAGAGGAGTGGCTATTCACCCCCTTCCTGAAATGACCTGCAGAGCACATCTCCCCAAAAACTCACACAAAATTGGGGCAGATAGAGACTTTGAGGCAATTTCCCCACCCCACGTGGGGTTTATCCCCTGATGGTTCATTCCAGGCAGACCCCATTACACCAAGTACCATTTACACCAATCCTCCTGTATCCCTGGATATTTTTTCCTCCTCCATCACTTTTCTTCTGCAAAAATTCCCACCCGGCCTCTGTCATAAATAAAAATCAGAGCCTGAAAACGAATCTAGTCCCCGATGCATTATTCATCTCCGGCATCGCCGTTAGGCTGGGTTTACGACAGCTAATACATGCAAAGTAAGTTTGGGCACTAAATGTGAAAATTAAAGGTGGGAGAAAGGGTTTCTTTATAAAAAATAAAATAAAATAAGGGACTTGTCAACATTTTCTGTTTAGAGAGGGAGATGGTTCAGCATCCTCCTCCTATGAGGGAAGGGACCCAAAAGTGATGAAAAGCAGCAAAGCAGCAGCAATAAAGGTCATTGCACAGGCAGGGGTGTGCGTTATGGGGTTCAAAGCACTCTGACCCCCCCAAAAACCCACGGTGGATGCGACACAGGGGGTCCCGGTGCTGCTCCCTACCTGTGCATGGAGGCTGGTGGCATCGAGGACGGTGACCTGGTTGTCACAGCTGGCCCACAGCGTCTCGTCCAGTGTCAGGAGGACACGCACGGGCCCGGTCCCCACGGCCAGGCGGGCAGGCTGCTCCCCCACATCCCACAGGCCCCCTGCAACGCAAACCGGGGCAAGAAGATGCTCAGAAAAGAGAATTTTTTAAGGAAAAAAGCATTTTTTGAATGATGAATCCCAGAGTGTCAGGGGTTGGAAGGGCCCTGGAAAGCTCATCCAGTGCAATCCCCCCATGGAGCAGGAACACCCAGATGAGGTTACACAGGAAGGTGTCCAGGCGGGTTGGAATGTCTGCACAGAAGGAGACTCCACAACCTCCCTGGGCAGCCTGGGCCAGGCTCTGCCACCCTCACCCCCAACAAGTTTCTTCTCCTCTTTCAGTGGAACCTCCTGTGTTCCAGTTTGCACCCATTGCCCCTTGTCCTGTCACTGGTTGTCACCAGAAGAGCCTGGCTCCGTCCTCCTGACACTCCCCCTTTCCATCTTGATCCCCAGGAATGAGTCCCCCCTCAGTGTCCTCTTGTCCAGCTCCAGAGCCCCAGCTCCCTCAGCCTTTCCTCACACGGGAGATGCTCCACTCCCTCCAGCATCTTGGTGGCTGCGCTGGACTCTCTGCAGCAGTTCCCTGTCCTGCTGGAACTGAGGGGCCACAGCTGGACACAATATTCCACCCTAAGTAACTGTGAGCCCCTGGTGTCCTCAGTGCCACCTCCGAGCATCTTAATGCCAGAAGCGAAAGGATGCGGGGAGCTCGCACCCCCTATTCCAACCCTCCCAAAATGCTTTGCCCCCACGCAAGCAGCTTTTTAGCAGCACCACCTGCAACACTCGGGCACGTTCCTTGTCTCAAAAGCCAATAATACACCCTTTTCTTTTTTACAATTGATTTGCTCTTGAATTGACGCTCCAGAGCTGATCTAGTGTCTCTATGAACCGCATCCAGGCTGGATTTGGATAAATTCACCACCGGTGGCAGCTGAGCAGCTTCAAGAGATAATTGTTCTCCTTTTCTTATTCCAAATGCCATTTTTTTTAAATAAAACCACAAGATCCGAGGGCTAAAAGAGCCTTTTGAGCGCTGGGACCTCTGCTCCCACCAGCAGGAGTTTACAACTCGGCCGCCTTGCAGCAGATCCTCATTTTCACCTGAAAATCGAGCTATTTCGGGAAAGCTTTTGCATTCCAAAAAGATGGGGATAAGATTACAAACCTCACCTCGCAGCCCTGCCAGCAGCTCATTATTTTCTCTGTGCATTTATGCAATCGAGATTAAATTAAAGCCACTTCATTAATTGGATTGTACGGTTGCTATAGGGTGGGGAAGGGGAGGCGCAGCACCCCAAAATTCAATTTAAATAGCTTTACTGACTCTGGTCTGGCCTGAGTGCTGCTCGCTGAGGGTTTTCTCAAAGTAAATGAGAGGTTTTTGTCCAAAAATAGGCCAATCCAGCACGTTATTTGAGGCTCTTTCCTACCCTCTAGTGATGAAGCAAAGGTATTAACAGCCCAGGGAGCAGTCAAGCTCCAGCCTTGGGCTGAGCCGAAACCAGGGAAAACCAACCCAAAAATGAAGCTAATAAAGGAGAAGGGACTTGCATGAGTGGGGTTTTGGTTTATAGCAGCAATAAGGTGATTATATTTAAGCTAAAAGCCCTGAGTCCTTGTGCATCGCAGCATCAGACCCTTCCCTGGGTGCAACCACCCCCTAAGCAAACCCTTTGCTACATATCACCCCCTTGCCAGGACTGTTTTCTACATATTTTCCCCCAAAACCTCTTGCATTCACCCTAGCAATGCAAAAGAACATTTTTAAAATAAGATAGCACTTCTTAAATGCAAAATAGCATTTTTAAACCCACCCTGGGCTACAAGAATGTTACGGATTAGAAGGGACCTCGAAAGATCATCTAGTCCAAATAAAGTGAAAAATGGTGCTTTTATCACCATTTTAGCAGCCAACACGTCTCGCCAGCTCATAGAACTTCCCAATCCCTATATTTTTTAGGGTGTCCCACCCAAAATCTTGTCCAGAAAGGCACAAGGGGACGTCCTTACCGTTATTCCTGGGGTAGGCGGCCACGGTCCCATCCTGCAACCCGGCGAACAGGAACTCGGGGCTGTGCTTCAAGCAGAGGACGGGTTGCATGCCCGGACTTTTGCAGGTCAATAAACATTGCGTCCCCGTGTCCACGCTGCCGTAGACCGCGATGCTGAGGGGACAACACGGCGGGGACAAGATGCAGGAGATGCTGGTGGTCCCCAAGGTGCTGGTACCCGAGGATGGATGGATGGGATGGATGGATGGATAGAATGGATGGGATGGACGGATGGGATGGAGAAGACATGGACTCGCCTGCCCTCCCCACAAGCCCAAGCGGACGGTGGGGACAACAGGAGGGGACAAGATGCAGGAGATGCTGGTGGTCCCTAAGGTGTTGGTACCCAAGGATGGATGGATGGATGGATGGATGGAGAAGACACAGACTCATCTGCTGTCCCACAAGCCCAAGCAGATGGTGGCGACAACAGGGGACAACACATTGGGACAAGATGCAGGAGATGCTGGTGGTCCCCAAGGTGCCGGTACCCAAGGATGGATGGATGGATGGATGGATGGATGGATGGGTAAGACACAGACTCACCTGCCGTCCCGCAAGCCCAAGCAGACAGTGGGATGTGGGGACGTGGGGGGTTGTTCGGTGGTGGGTCGGGGTTCCTGGGTGTCCCCATCGTCCCCCGCCTCGGGGATGTACTCCATGCACAGCACCGGTGATGCCACTGGGAAGGATTTCACCGTCCGCGGCACAGCACGGTTCAGGGAGAAGATCTCCACCTGCCCCCCTGCGCCTTCCTGGCCACCCCCAACCTGTGCAAAGCAGACAATGGGTGTTATCCCCAGCCAATATGACCCAAACTTGGGGTTTTTAGCCCCATTTTGGGGTTGTTTTGCTCACCCAGAGGTAGCCCTGTGGCAGCGAGGTGCTGATGGCGGAGAAGCCCAGCAGAGAGGATTGCACGGGGTTGTGCACCGCGGCGCCGAGCTGGGGGAGAAACCGGAGTACACGGCGGGTGCAACACCCCCAAATTAATCCAACACACACCGGGTAACAGCGCACACCCCAAAAATCAAGATCCAGCCAAAGCTCAGCTTGTATTTTTAATTTTCCAGGCTGGATTGTGTGAATTTCTATCCTTGCAACCAGCTTGGTGACCCCAGCCCATCCACTGTGGGATTTCTGCCTTTTCCCCCCAAAAAGATGGATGTAAAGGGGCAGAAGGTGCCGGGGGGTTGGAGAAGAGGTTGGTTGTGGTTCTTACCTGCAGGTCGAGGGCTTTGGAGAAGGCGGGCATGTGGCAGGAGAGGATGGGGCACCAGAACGGAGCTTTGCTCTTCTTATCTTCATCGGGACAGAGCCAGCCCGGCTGGTTCTCCTCCCCTGCAGCCAGCAGAGAGGTCAGATTTGGCCAAAACACCCCCCAGCATCTCCCCCTTTCCCAGTGGGACCCCAAAATTAGTAATTTGGGGTGCAGAGTCCTCATCTCCAACCCCAAAATATCATCATATGTGGACTTGGGGAACATCTCACCCCTTTTCTCCAAATTATCGCGTGGTGCCCGGCCAAGCAACTGCCTCAAGCAGCAGCAAAAACAGCCCCAAACCCAAATAATATATATGTAAAAAGGGGGAAAAAAGCACATCCTAATGTGTTTCTTCACATTAGGCTTTAATGTGTTTTCATTTCTAACTCATGGGTACAGGATTATCCCCCAGGCATCCCAGATTTAAAAAAAAAACAAACAAATACATAAACTGTTAAAAACAAGAGAATCAAAAATAGTTGCAGCCCAGGGGGATCTGAGCACTCAAATAGAGTTTCAAATGATGGTTTTTTGCTTTCTTCCATTAAACTTTTTGTTGTTGTTGTTTCTGCAGCAGCTGGTGGATTTACATAGGGATAGGGGTGGGGAAGCGGCAGGAGGGTCGGCTCCTCCTTCGCTTATTCATCCTGTTCTATGGAAAGCTGTTCAGCCCTGCCAGTGAGAGCAGCAAAACACAAAGCGTTTTGAGGCAGAATTACCGATTCCCAGCATTTTCCACCATACAAACCCCCAAAGTGTCCTCCAGCCCCTTGCTCTGAATTTTTTGCCCTGCCCTGTTTCGTGTCAGGCTGCTCGGAGCAATACAAGTCACAGAATCATAGAATATTTTGGGTTGAAGGGACCTTCAAAGGTCACCCAGTCCATGAGCAGGGACATCTTCACCAGCTCAGGTTGCTCAGAGCCCCGTCCAGCCTGGCCTGGGATGTCTCCAGGGATGGTTCATCCACCACCTCTCTGAACAAACCTGCTCCTGACTCCCAGATTTGGCTTTTCAAAGCCAGGGTGAGGGTGAGCAACACGCTACTCACGCAGTCCTATCTTGGCCAAGTGCAGGCGGTTGACCCAGGAGATCTTGCTCAAGGGGTTGGGGGTGATGAACACAACCATGACACTGATGGGGCGGCCAGACCTGTGTAGGAAGAGCATCACCAGGTTGATCTTCCGCCTCTTCCTCCTCCCCAGGGAGGGAAGAACCCACCCGTGATTCATAAACTCACTTATCCGGCTTCCCAGGCAGCAGGAGACGGAGGCGGCACTTGTTGGCGGAGTGGATCTCCTCCTCCTTCACCTTCATCATCCTCTGCAAGGCCAAGCACCAGTCCTGGGCCACTGTCATGTTCAGGTTCTGGAGGAAAAACTCAAATCATGGAAGAACCTCCAAAACAAGCCTGATTCATCCCCAAATTTCACCCATGGGGTTCAGGAGGATGAGGATGGTGGTCCCTGAGGAACCACATGGTTATCGCAAAGCCCCCAGGGTTGGTTGTACCCAAATCACGAGCTTGCCCGTACAGAGGTACCTGGTAGGTGCCATGCAAGGTGCTGATGAGAAGGGTGATCTGCTCCACCACTGCCAGGTCCTTCTGCAGGTCCTGCAGCTCCTGGAAGAGCCGCGGTGGCCCCAAGTAGACTTTATCTTGGGTGAAGAAATAAAGAAATGAGGACCATGAAGAAATTCTCCATCCCATTCCACTGCAACCAGCCCAAGGGTTGGGTGCTCACTGTGCGAAGCCTGCCCGGCCGGCGCGTGTTTCTTGGCCCCAGCGTTGTGGATGACGACGTTGTCTTTGTCGTAGGCGCCGCTCTCCTGTCCCACCTCCACCACCTGGACCTGTGGGAGGGCCGTGCTCCACTTCACCACGTATTTGGGACCCAGGGGCACCAAGCTGCTGATTTCCATCTGGCCTCTGCCGAGGGAGGACACAAAAAAAGTCTGTCAGTGTATCAGCAAGTGCTGCGGTTTGCTCTGTAAGCTCTTGGAAAGCGCATTTTGCAACCCCACTCCATGCACCACTGCACGCCTGCACCCCCAAACATGGGGCACGCAACCACTGCAGACCATGCGCAGCACCTACCCTGGGTTCACCGGCCTGCAAGAGGGGAAAAATCATTAATAAAGTGGTATTATGGGGAGCTGAAGGAGGGGTTTGCATCATCAACCTCCACCAAGCCCGGGGGTCCTGGACCCTGCGCTGGCTCAGGGACCCAACAGCACCAGGGGATGGAGCTTCTACCAAAAGTGGGATGCAAAGCAACCCCAAATCAGGTGGGTTCCCCCTCCAAAACAAGCTGGGATGGTTTTAAAAGCCCTTGGGGTCTAACAAACCCCAGTGAGCCCAAAATCGAGGTGGGGAAGGGAGATACTTGCTACATCACCGCTTTGCAAAGTGATTTTTGGGGGTGTGGGGGCCGCCAGCACGTACTTGAAGTTGATGTTGGCGCAGACCAGCATGTCGTTGAGGAGGAAAACCTTCCGCTCCTTGGACTTGATGAGCTGCCCCCGGTCTCCGTACACCGTCTCCGTCAGCGTCTCGCAGAGCAGGAGCTGCCGCTGCCCCGAGCTCAGCAGCTGCGGAGGGGATGGAAAAGGGCGGGGACTCAGCCTGGGGGCTTTTCTGAGCCTCCTGCCCCAGAATTTGGGTTGCTTTTCCCTTATTATTATGCCCTTATTGTGAGGATTTTCCTCCAACCAGGAGCACACACAGCCCTGAGCTCTGCAGAGACAGATGTGAGACATGCTCTGATGCAAAAGCCCTTTGCACCCTGTATGTCCAACCATGGAGACAGCAGAGCCCTAGAGGACCAACACGACCCTTTTTCAGCCCTTTCTTGGGTCTCTTTTCATCCCCTGACCCTAAATCCCAATCGCAGGACTGAGCTGGCGGGTGTCCCGCTGCGGTTTTTGTCCCCTGCCCAGGATGTGTCGCAAGAGCTTCATTTAAGGTTTGCTTTTGTTTTGCTTTTCACCAACAATTGCAAAATCAGGCGGGTGAGACAACATCTCATCCTCACTTTTCCCTGGAGGGGAATTTCCCCGTGCCAGCCTCCAGATTTGCTTTTACTCAACATCCTTTCAGCGAAAATGGGGATCCTGAAACAAAGAGGAAGCTCGAGGCTGCAAAGCTCAACACCCTACAGCGAGGATGAGGGCGTGAGGCCAAAGGACCCACCTTGTTGAGGCTGCTGCGGTCGCTGATGCTCTTGCAGAGCTGCTGGATTTCGGCAACTTGGTCGGCCAAACGCTTTTGCTCATTGAGCTTCTCCGCCAACGTCTCCAGCTCGGTGAGGGCCAGCTGGAGGGACAGACGGTCCGCATGGCCCTTGGGGGTGTTTTTCAGCATGTCCTGGGATGGGGGACAAAAGACACCCCAAAAAAAACCCCACATGAGACCTGTTGGAGATGCTACAATTAGAAGCGCTTGCAGCACCTCCAAAATCGAAGCTTGGAAGGTGATCCTTGGGATGGTCCCAAGATGCCAACCCAAAAACATGCCCCTTGCTAAAATGTTTGCCAAAGCATCCAGGCTGCGAAAAATAGGGTGCAAAGGGAGGTGGGTGCAGGAACCCCCCACCCGTACCTGCAGGAGCAGGATGAATTGAGGGAACCTCTGGATGGGCTTCACCATCAGCCCGTAGAGCGTGACGCGGTCGGCACTGGCCATCTGCCTCTTCTACGGCAGGGAAAGGGAGGCAAAAAGAGAGAAGTTTTCACCCATAACAGTGACCGGCGGCACCATGCACTCGTGTTTGGGTGCTGCTGACCTTGAGGAAGTCGAGGAAGGCGGGTTTGGTGAGACAAGCCTTCTTGATGAGGGACATGGCGGTGGTGAAGTTGTTGACATAGTCGCTGTAGACGTCCAGCACCATCGACTTGGAGAACTGGGGAGAGGGCGGGAGGAGAACCACGATGACACCCCCAAAAAATGGGGGGGTTCGGCAAAGCGTAGGGGTGCTGGTGTGTTTTTGGAGCGATGCTGAGGATGCTGGTCGTACCCCAAGTCAGGGACGCATCGCTTTAACCCTCCACACCCTGCACTGTGATCATTGAGAGGGATCCAGGGGGTGGTTTAAGGGGTTCCCCTGATTTTTCCTCCTACCGAGGCCACGAAGAGGTCCCCGATCTTCTCTGCCGTGTCCCACTCGGCCACACGGGAGGCAAGGGCGATCTGGAACATGGAGTGGCACTGCAGGATCTCCTTCAGCCGAAAAAACACCACCTGGCACTTGCGAGCGCTCAGCACCTTCGGCTCCATCTCCAGCAGCGGGTTCCTGTAATCCTGCAGGAGATGCTGGGGCATCAGCATCCCCTGCATCCCTGTGTGCCCCCCCCAAAAAAATACTTTAAAAAAGGGGGTTCCCCACCTGCAGGATGCGTTTTAGGGAGTCCACGTAGCTTCGCTCGCTCTGCACGATGGAGCCGAGGATGTGCCGCCGAACCACCTGCGATGAAACTGGGGCTCAGTTGTTGTCCCCACCACCCAAAAAGTGAGAGTTTGGGGGGGGTGAGGCGGGCACAGGGCGCTGCAGAAGCGCTGATGCAGCAGCATCGTTTTCTGCTGACTTGCCTTTTCCCTGGTTGCTCAATCACGGGGACAAGGGGAAGCTGTGACTCCCCGAGAACCCCAAAAATCACCCACACCCACCTGCTGCGGGCTCAGCCCCTCGGGCATGGGCCCCAGCTCTGGCGGCGGGTGCTTCATGTCGGAGACGGTGACCTCCAGGAACCCCGTGTCCTCCTCCTCCGAGTCCCCTGCAGGGAAAAAGAACTTAATAAAATGCCAAAAAATAACGATTTTAGAGGTTTTTTGGTCTAAAGGAAAGCCCGCAGCCCGAAAGCTGCTTCACTTGGATGATGCAGGGGGTGGATTTGGGTCTGGAGCTGCAAGCTGAGATGGACCCTCCCAGCATCGCGTGTTTGTCCCCAGGCTCCAGCCACTGTCACCGGACACCAGCATGAGTCAGGCTGAGCGGGGACCATGCCAGGTCCCCACGGGGAGGGGACAAAAATGGTCCCTGTCTCCAAAAAACACCCTAGTTGGGGGAAATTCCCCCTGATCCTCACTCCAAGGGTGGGTGCGAGGGAAGAAGAGGGGAAAAAAGCAGCAAACAAGCAGCACGCAGAAGAAAAAGGGGAAGGCGAGAGCCAGCGCCCGCCGGGCGGCACGGCGAGCCCTTACCCGAGGCCGAAGCAGCGGAGGAGGAGGATGGCGAGCGAGCCAAGGCGGCAGCATCGCCATAGCCATACGTGGACGGCCTCTTCTTCCACATGGCCGCAACGCCCCGTCACGGCCACCCCAGCCCCATCCCCGTCACCCTATAAATAGCGGGTACCGGGAGGACCGGCCGGGCGGGAGGGGAGGGCGCTGGCAGCCAGATGACCTTTTTCCTTCCCTAATTTTGGCCGGGAGGATTCGCCACCCTTGGCCGCCGCCTCCGTCATCTCCTCCTCCCCATCCCCACAGATGGGATGCTCTGCAGGACCACGGGATGAGATGCTCCCCAGCATCCTGCTCTCAAAACCCAAAAAGCGTTTAAACCCCCACCCCGGTGAGGCTAAAACAGCGCTGGGGACATGCAGCAAAGGCTGGGGACACACACGCCGGATCCCCCGGGCAGCCGCGGCCGAGCCGTGACGCCGCCCGTCGGGATCCTACCTCCCCCGTGATGTTCCAGGGAGACCCTCGAGCTGCGGCGGGCGAGCGGCTGCTTTTCCGCCTCCGCCACCCTCCTCCTCCTCTGCTCCCCATCCCCTACACGATAGCAAGAGGATTAGGAAAACACCCCCAAAAATATAAACATTTTCAGGGCAGATGCTGCTCTGCATCCAAGGAGGGCACCCATGGGTGCTGGAGCTGGGCTGCACCCTAAAGACACGGGAGCTTGGAGTGAGCTGAACTGACCGAGCTTGCACGGGGATGCCAAGATGGGCAAAAAATAATAATAATAAAATAAAAAAAGAGCTTAAAACGCAGAAAATAAATCAGCAAAAGGAAATGCTGAAAGCCATAAGGATTCACAATGGAATTTAAAAAATACTCTCAAAAAGGCTTATATTTGGCTCTCAAAAGGAAGGTGGGGGCACTCCCCGCTTACCCGGGGTTTCTTTGCGGTGCAGGAACGTCACCTTCCTCATCACGGCGATCTTGGTCTTCTCCAACCCGTCCTTGGTGCCGCTTTTGGCCGCTTTCATCAGCTGAGTCATCTGGGCAGGGGGACGAGAGGGACCGGGATGCTCAGGACAGCACCGGGACCCCGTTTCAGGTCTGGATGCAGCGGCACCGTCCCCTTGGGGACATCCCTTCCAAAATTCATCCCCATTTTCCCACCCAGCACAATGAGGAAGAGGAGGATGAAGGCGGCTGAGGAAGGAGGATGCTCCAGCATCTCTCCCGCCTCCGTGGGGTTGCAGCAGCAGGCGCAGGCAAAGCGGGAACGTGCAGCGAAAGCAAAGAGGAGGGAGGGGACAGAGGCACCAGCGTGTCTGTCCCCTCCTCACAGACAAGGTTTTATGTGCCAGAGAGCAAAAAGCAGGGCGGTGTTGGGGTTTCACACCTCAAATCGCAGCGTTTTTAGCCCAAGATGACATCGGCATCACTTTCCCAGCCTAAACTGGCCATAAATGGCCAAGCTGGATGGTCTGGGGCTGGGAAAGGCTTTGCGCTATGTTTCTACGCCTCCCAAGAATCTCCTTCCCCACCTGATTTCCACCCCGTATCAGGGGGCAAAAAAACCTTCTCAGATCCATCTATCCTGCGGGCAACCTCGCTTGGTCCAAACGCCCCTTTGAAAAGAAAACACACCCCAAAAAACAAATGTTTTGAGCAGCTGGAGGATGGGGACACCAAGACAGATGGACATGAGAGGCAGCTTTGTGGTGCTTAACTCATTTTTTGTTTCTTCTGGGGGATAAAATGGGATGAATTCAGGCTGGATAAACTCCGGGAGGGTTGTTTTGGGGGGACAAAGGACGGAGGAGGGACAGTACCTTCCAATCGTACTTCTGCTTCAGCTCCTGCATGTCTCTCCCCCCAACTCTTAAAGCCAGGATGTCCCTCTTAGTCCTGGCGTATCTCTCCTTTAGTCTATTCAGGTCTGGAGAAAGCTGAGCCCAAAGCAAACCAGGCGGGAAGAGAAGGCAGAGGAGGCAGAGAAGAGATCCAGGTAAGCAGCCAAAAAGATAAATAAAACAAAAAGGAGGAGAAATCATCCCAAAGCAGCACGGTACAGGCAGCATCTCCCCAAAACCTGATTTTGCTCAAGCAACGAAGGGACCAAGCGTGAGGAAAAGCAGCAGCCGCGCTCCAGCGATGCCGAGATGCAAAAGGAAAGGAGGGGAAAAAAAGGGGAAGGAAAAATAAACAAGAAATGAAACTCCCAAAGTTTCATGCTGGCTTTGCAGCGGGTTAACCCGGGATCTGCAGCATCTTCTGCTTCGGGAAGCTGGGCTTGAGGCTCTGGTGCCTTTAAACAAGCAAACACGGGGTGGGGGGGGGAATAAAATAATGATAAAAAGGTAAAGGGAAGCGTTACCTTGGGCTGGAAGGATGCTCGCTGCTTGGTCGGCTCGGCCTCTGTCTTGTTCTCCTCGCCCGAATCCTCGCTGTAGCTCTCGAACTCGCTGGAGCTCCAGCCCAAATCCTCGCCGGCCCGCGGCCCCTCTCCGCGCTGCACCTCCTCGTAGATCAGGCTGCGCCCCGGCCCCACGCCTGCGGGAAACGGCTCCTTTCCCACCCAAAACAGCCATTCCCCCTCGCCAGGGACCCAAACCCCAGCGGTTCACCCAGGGTCGTCCCCCCTCCGCATCCTCTTTAGGTTGTGCCTCAGTTTACCCAGCTGGGAAATGGGTTTGTGGGGAATTGGGAGCGGGGAAGGTCTGTCCCTACCGTCAGCATCGAGGGGCTCACAGGGGACATCGTCGTAGATCACGTCGTCTTCCACCGCTGGGAACTCGAAGCGCTCACCTTTGGGGGGACAAAAAACCCCCCAGGGACTCAGCTCAGCACCCAGGATGGAGAAATCCTTCCGCAGGTTGGTTCTTTGCAGCTTTTTAACCCACCTTGGTGGCTGCTTTTCCTCTTCCAGGTCTGGGTACCGATGTGGGGGTCACCTCCAGCCTCCCCATTGCTCACCCCCACCGGCAGCCTGTGGGGAAGGGGGGGTCAGGGAGCACCTGGGGTGCAAACCCCCCCGAATTGGGTACAAACCCCCCAGAATCAGGTGCAAACCCCCCTGAAATGGGTGCACACAGGCCCCTCACCCCCCATCACCCCTCTTCCTCTTACAGGGGTTCACAAGCACAGAATAGAGCTTGTGTCATGTCCCCCCCACCCCGTTCGCACCTTTGCTGCTTTATGGATTTTGAGGGGTCCACGGGTTTTAGGGTCACAACACAAAAGAACCATAAATGGCTTTTTTAGCCTTAGACTACATGATGCTGGAGGACAGGAGGATGCATTGACATTGGGGAGCATGGGGAGGGGTCCCCATCCCTGGTGGGGGTCTTGCCACACTCACTGTGCCCTGTGTGTGTTCCACAGGGGGGGACAAACCCTCTTTGCAGCCAAATCTGCAGCTGGGGCAAACACCAACCCCCCTCAAACCCCCACCCCAGGGGGTTCCCTCAACCAAGGTCAGGGGTTCACCAAAAGGGGTACCCAAAGCCCCCCTAGATTGCCAGGGTGCACCCCCAAACCCTGTGATCTCCTGCTTGTAATAGGAAGAATTTGGGGAAACTGAGGCACAACATGCCAAATGAGGGGGTACAGGGGACACCCAAACCCCAAAGCTGTGTTTTCCCCCTTCGAGGCACTCAAACTCCCTCAAAATCCCCCCAAAACCCCACATACCCTTCCTGGGTCTCCAGCACCAGCCCGTCTGCGGAGAGGAAAAGCAAACAGAAGCTGCATTGGCACCCAGCCGTGTCACCCAAAGGGGACATGATGGGGACATCGGGGACACCCAGCCTGCCCTCTCACCACCGCTGGAGCTGGCAGGTCGTCGCCTGCGAGGGGGAGCCTGCAGGATGGCGTCCCCCCTCGGCTCTGCCGACGAATCTTCCTCCTCCTCTTCCTCCTCGCTGTCCTCAAAAGTGAAGGCTTCGCCGAGGTCTTCCTCCCCGTGGGGACTCGGGGTGGCCAGGGCGAGATGGTCACCTGCCAGCAGGAGCTCTTGTCACTTGGTGTCCCCTCACCGTGCCGTGGTACCCCAGGAGGGATGCAGGGATGTGGGGGAACAATGGGGGATGAAGGGGGCACGATGGGGGAACGATTGGGGATGCACAGGACAAGGGGGCAGGATGGAGGCACGATGGGAAACGAAGGGGAAACGAAGGGGAAACGATGGGGAAACGATGGGGAAACGATGGGGAAACGATGGGGAAACGATGGGGAAACGATGGGGAAACGATGGGGAAACGATGGGGAAACGATGGGGAAACGATGGGGAAACGATGGGGAAACGATGGGGAAACGATGGGGAAACGATGGGGAAACGATGGGGAAACGATGGGGAAACGATGGGGAAACGATGGGGATGGCAGGGACAGAATTGAGCATCCCCCCAAAAAACTGCACAAAGCAACAGCCCTTCACGTTTTCATGACCCCGATGGGGACATGTAGGATGCCCCCAGGTGGTTCACCCCCTTTTCTGCCCAAGGTTGGGTGTCCAAAACAAAAAAACAACCCCAAAATGCAGCTCTGGTGGGTCACCAGTACCTAGTGCAGGGTGGGGGGGCAGCTCAGACGAAGCCATGGCACGGGGGTCCCGGCTGCTTCGCCTCGGCCCTTCCCCGAGGCTTTCCTGGGGGAGAGAGGACGAGAAATGGGTTGAGAGGGGAGATCAGCCCCCAAATCCATCCCTGGGCGAGGAGGCGACGTGAGGAGCCCCCCCAAGGGCTGATGGATCCAGCTCCGGCTGCTGCAAAGCCTTACAAGGAAGCAAAAACGCTGCCCCCGGGGCCAAATTTGCACAGAAAATCCAGCCTGCGCGCAAGAAATCCACCCTGTGCACGGAAAATGTATCCCATGAGTGGCAAATTTACCCCAGGAATGGCAAATTTATCCCGGGAACGGCAAATTTATCCCGGGAACGGCAAATCCAGCCCCGAGCATCAAGCTGGAGGGTCCCGGAGGGTTGGGAAGCGCCGAGCATCCTCCTGGCGATCGATGGCTCATCCGCTCCGGTAACCGGAGCCGCCCGTCCCGACGCCCCGAAAGGTCATTGTGGGGAAGAGGAAGGACGGAGCGGGGACCCCCCCGCATACAAGGGACAAAATGACACCCGAGAGGCTGCAAAGGGCAAAACGGGGCCAAACTCCACCAATTCGGTCCCGCTGGAAGCGGCGATTGGTGCATGATGGATGTCACCACCCTGTTCCAAAAACCATTTGTCCCTCGTTTCCTCTGAAATCGGGATGTAGGGGATGCACAGACTCCAGATAATCCCAAAAATTGGGATCTATTTATTCCCCATGTACCAAAAGCCCTTTGAGCCGCAGCGTGGGTGCAACTGCCCCGCGTGGCTTTGCAGCAAGACACGCAGCTCCAGAGCCATATATAAATACATACATATAAATATACATACATATGGAGGTCTAGAGCACAGCAGGAGGGAGCTGAGATCAGCAACCACCTCCCAAATTTGCCTTTACCCCGGAAAAGGAGCTAAAAACCCCTTTGCAATCACTACATGTGCACAAGCTGATGCTGCAAAGCGCTCAGCAACCCCAACCCCACTGCGAAAACCCCCGAAAACATCAACCTAAACCCCATACAACCCCATACATTTGTATAAAAAAAGACATGAATAAAACTCCTCTTCCCCTCCTTGTTATCGCCACAAACATCCTCTTCCAACCACTTTTGCAACAAACCTGTTGCCTCTGTAAATGCCTTAATAGGGGTTTATTTAGGAGGAGGACCCAGGGATGCTTATTTTTCCTGCTCAAACTCCTATTTTGGCCCAAAATGAAGGTGGTTGGCAGTGAGGCCACTCTTACATGTCACTAATCTGCTTCCCATCAGCGTGGGAGCCAATTCTGGGCTCTCCCCTTTTTCCAGGGTTTGATCCCTATGGATGCGATGCCAGAAACCACCGCAAACCAGGAGAAGTGCGGAGGACCACAAGGAACAATTGAACATCAATCATATTGCTGCAGTGATGCCACACACACACACAAGGCAAAGCAAAAATAACACCACCTGGATAAATAAACCAATAACACCTGGGAAAAATAAACCCAGCAAAGCGATGCCGGTGGTTTGATCCAGAAACCAGTTTGCTCACTGGTTTTCTTTGCTTTTCCGGTAACCCGGTGGCTCCTGCACTCAAAGAGGATGATGCCGGGTCCCCATTCGATGCGGAGAAGGTCACATCCCGTTTTGAGAGCTGACATAAGCTCCTCCAGCCCGATTTGTCCCAGGGCTGGTTATTTTTTGGGCTGCGAGCACAAGGAGAATTACCAGCCCTCCAATAAACCCGCCCTCACTTTTAATTGGGTCTTGCTAAATTAAAGAAGTCATTTTGAATCATTTTTTGTGTGTAATAGTTCAATATTGGGGATAGGAGCATCCAAACAAAACGTATCACATGGGATGGGGAAAAACTGGGGGGAAGGAGATGCCTCCGGAGCAGATTTGGGTGGAAAAAATGGGATGTAGAATAATCCCAAAAAGATATTGGAGTGCAGAATAATCCAAGAAAAACTCAGGGATGCAGAACAATCCAAGAGGGATGTTGGGATGCGATATCCTCGGAAATATAGATCTAAAGCCCTAAAAAAGCTGCTGGATCCTCACCCCACCACCATGAACCGCAGCTCAGCCCCAACCCCAGGGAGGGGAACAAATAAATAAAGCTGGATCTAAATAAAGGCAGAGAAGCAGGGCCATCTGCTAAACCCGGCCCGACCCTTCGCCTAGCGAAGCTGGCAACTATTTGGCTTTATTTGGTTTATTTTTAGCCGCCGTCGCGGAGCGACAGGTCCCAGCTGGCAGGAACGGCTGCCAACCCGGGGGAGCGATAAAGCATCTTCCCCCCCCTCAAAAACCCTTTTTCCCCTTAAATGTAGAGGTTTGCGAGCAAGTAATAAGAAAAACTCCATAATATCACAGCGGGGATGCAGATGGGATTTACCGTCCTGCTCCTCCCCACATCCCCCCCATGTTAATCCCTCCTTATAAATAACCCCACGCACTATTTATAAGCGGTGGGAGGGGTTATTTGAGACGTAAAGAATAGTTTTCTCCCAAGAGTTTCCTCCGACCCCTCATTAATTCCTCCGGCCCACGGTGCCGCATCCCAACCGCGGTTTCCAAAGGCTCATTTCACCACCTGGGTGATTTTTCCACCGTCACTTCAGCAAAATAATAGAATTAATTCTGATTATTGGCAGAAAGAGCAACGCGGTCCCCAGAGCAAAGCAGGGGTGGTTTTAACCCCAAATCCCAGCCCTTCCAGTGCAGTGCCTCAGGGGTCACTACTGGGGCCTGTATTATTCAATATATTCATCAATTATTTGGATGAGGGAATAGAGTGACTGTCAGCAAGTTTGCTGATGACACCAAGCTGGGAGGAGTGGTGACACTGGAAGCTGTGCTGCCATCAGAGACCTGGACAGGCTGGAGAGCTGGGCAGGGAGAAATTTAATGAAATAGAACAAGGGCAAGCATAGAGTGTTGCATCGAGGCCAAAAAATCCCAAATTGGTTCCCTTAGGGCCACCATTTGGAGCCCTGAGGTGATTCTGGCGCCATGTTGAGCCCTGAGGTGATTTTGGCACCATTTGGAGCCCTGAGGTGATTCTGGTGCCGCCATTTTGAGGCAGCTTGGGGGTCACTCCCTTGTTCTCCTGCCCCTCTGCTCTGCCCTGGGGAGACCACACCTGGAATATTGTGTCCAGCTGTGGCCCCTCAGTTCCAGCAGGACAGGGAACTGCTGGAGAGAGTCCAGCGCAGCCACCAAGATGCTGGAGGGAGTGGAGCATCTCCCGTGTGAGGAAAGGCTGAGGGAGCTGGGGCTCTGGAGCTGGACAAGAGGAGACTGAGGGGGGACTCATTCATGGGGATCAAGATGGAAAGGGGGAGTGTCAGGAGGATGGAGCCAGGCTCTTCTGGTGACAACCAGTGACAGGACAAGGGGCAATGGGTGCAAACTGGAACACAAGGGGTTCCACTTAAATCTGAGAAGCAACTTGTTCCCGGTGAGGGTGGCAGAGCCTGGCCCAGGCTGCCCAGGGGGGTTGTGGAGTCTCCTTCTGTGCAGACATTCCAACCCGCCTGGACACCTTCCTGTGTAACCTCATCTGGGTGTTCCTGCCACCATTTTCCTCTTTATTTCCCTTTTCAATATCACCAATGAAGTGGAAAACATCCATCCCTTGTCCCACCCGCGACGTGAGAAGCGCAAACACAGGGAAAAGGGGGCCAAAATATCAGTAAAAAATCAGAATTACAGCGCTTAAATTAAGAAGAGCCTGTTCTGCGAAGTTTTCTCACAAAGGGGTCCAAAAAGCACTGAAAAAGCCTTATTTACCACCAAAAATCTCCCCAATTTGACCCTTATCCCAATCTCATCCTTTCAATGCTTTGTAAAGCAATTGCAAAGTTCACCCGCTATGAAACTATTCCAGTAAGGAATTGGAAGGGAGAAGCATTTGAATCAGAAATAACAAGGAAAAAAGGCCAAAAAATAAACGTTTTAATCCACTGTTAGCGTTTCCAGCTTAAAATTTCCAGCCATTCAAGCACCCCATAAACTGTCGGGGTTTACTCCTCAAATGCATTTCTTCACGTTGTTTCGCCGCTGTTTGGGGGCAAACCCCACTCTTTGCAACCTGGTATCTCACTAGAACACACTAAATACATTAAACAATTATATATAAGTGGTGCAAACAGAGGGAAAACACATTGCGGTGACTTCACCCCCTCACAGAGTGCAACGCGACCTTGTACCCAATGCAACCACCGTCCAAAACATCACTAAAAGGAGCAAAAAATACCATTATTTGCTGTCAAAACCACCCTGGAAGATGCTCCAAACCTCCCAAAATTGCCGTTTTCTGCAGGTGCCGCAAACCCAAGCTGGGAAAACCCAGGAGGGATTCACGACCTTTGCAGAATCTGCAAGAAAACGGGGTGAAAAAGCCCCAAAAAGGGGTGCGGAATAAGCTCGATACACCCGTGCCCACCTCCTTCACCATCGCTGCTTCTTTTTGCTTATCTATTTAAAAGCAATTAAAAATATATCATATAGATATATATAAATAACAGAGGCGAAGCAGCACCTCCTCCCCCTGCAATAAGATGCGATAACCTATAGATATACATAATATATACCAATTTATATGGATTTATAAGGAGGGGAGACGTTATTTGCTGACCTGGGAAGGCCGCGGCTCCTCCGGCTTTGTATCCACATCGGCCGAGCGGGCCCCAGGCGGGGGCAAAACGTTGGAAATGACCCCAAAAAACCCCCAAAACGACGGGGGTTTATCCGACAGTCACCCGCACCGGGGTGCCCGAGGGGGGGGACACCCCCAAACCCAGCCCAGCACCCTCAGAATTCGGGCTGCGAGGCCTGCCGGCCCGGTGGGAGCCGCGGTCCAGCGGCCGCAGCGAGGGGGATGCCGGGATTTGGGGCATCATCTCCCCCCTCCTCCTCCTCTTCCTCCTCCTCTTCTTCTTCCCAAGCAGCTCTGATTTACACCCCAGCTCTTCCCAAGCCGCACCAATAACCTCCCAGCAGGATTTATCCCCCTCCTTGGCTTTTTAACCCTTTACACCCCGGCGCGGCCTGTTAACCCTCTCACCGCCAACAGCAAAAACAACCACCCCGGGATTTGCAGCAATTTCCTCTTTTCCTGGAAATCTTGGAGTTCCGCCACAATATTTCCCAGCTCACAACGCCAAAACGCAGCTCCACGTCTCTATTTCGGGTTATTTCCCCACCCCACACTGACTTTTCAGGCTCTAACCCCCACCTCGAAATACACTGCTAGAGCAACAAAGCGCCCCACACATGCAGCTGTTTAAACGCAATATCCCCGCTGCAAAACACACCCGTCTTACCTATTTCATGGGTGTTCAGGCTGTTTTCCTCGCTGTTAAATGAGTTCCGTGGGGACGTTAGCGGCCGGCACTCCCGGCCCAGCCCAGCTGGATAACACCCCTTGCAAACAAACCAGACAGCGCTCAGGTTGATTCCGGCTCCAAACCAGCCCAACAAGCCCGGAAAAAATATATAGAATAATAAAATAAATTGCCGGTGCCCTTCGGGTGACTCGCAGGCAGCTGAAAATAATAGAAAAAATATATTAGAAACACAGGTTTTCCTTTGGGTGATGGAATTGGTGCTGGTGAAGGCACCAGGAACAGGACACGAGCACCGTGGTGGGGAGGACTTTAACCTCATTATCCCAATATTTAGAAGGGATATAATATATATATATATATATATATATATATATAAACCTTCTATAGCCAATTTGCAGGGGGGGCTGTGTATCTGCAAAAGCACCCAAGCTGCAATCACAGAATATTAAAGTCATTTTTCCAGTATCTCAAATTGCATTTAGTGAATCAACCCTCTGTCCTCCACCTCAGAAACTTTGCAGCGAGGACTTAAACCCCTTTTTTGGGGGGTTATTGCACCCCAAAAGCAGCTTAGGGAGCACAGAACACCCAGAGCAGGGTGTTTGTGTTTCGGTTTGCACCCCCCGAGCAGAAATGCATTGGTGGGGTGCACAGAAAGGTTCCGGGGGGCTTTGCACCTGCAGCCAGTCTATATAGCACCACCATACATCCTATATGTAGGAACTAACCCTCCCGGTGAGTCAGA
Organism: Columba livia; assembly: GCF_036013475.1. Taxonomy (NCBI): domain Eukaryota; kingdom Metazoa; phylum Chordata; class Aves; order Columbiformes; family Columbidae; genus Columba; species Columba livia. The sequence continues at coordinate 5,581,694 of NC_088622.1, forward strand.
GCAGAGTAATTACACACCAGCAAAGGGGGTGAGCTTGTGCACACCCCGAATTACACGCACGCAAAACCCCTCCCCGGGTACCCCACAACAAACTAAACTTGCAAGGGCGCATCAACTCACCAAGGAGTCTTAACCCCCCCGGCACCCATAGGGTGCCCCCCACCCCCAAAAACTCACCCCACGCTCAATGAAAATGGGAATAAAGAGAGATTCGCTCGCCCGCAGCCGGCGCGTTGGCACCGCTGGCACTGACTCAGCCGGGGCCGTGCCAGCGTCAGCGGGGCCGGGCCAGCCCGGGGTGCTGGGAGCTGAAATAAACCTCCCAAAATAACCGAATAAATACATTAGATATAAAACATCGCCCTGCACATCCTCTCCTCGGCAAACCAAGGGGGGCTCCTCTTGGCTGGTAACAGCCTAAACCCCCCTTGCAAGGTGCAAGGCTGCGCTTGTGCGAACACCTGTAAGGGTTAAGGATGCTTTTCTGGCTCTATGCACCCCCAAAAATGTGGGGACGCGGGGTGCAGGGTGGGGGGCACGCACCCAAAGTCGCAGCGATTGAATCCTGCCTGCCAGAAGATCTTTTTGCATCAATAATCCAACTTAAATCCCTCCAGGAAAGAACCTGGGGGGTATCTGAGCAAGCAAAGAGCTCGCACCCCTGCTCAGCCCTTAAATCAGGCTGCTGATGGAGCCCAGCTGGTCCCATCCTGCACCACCCACACCTGCTTTGAAATGCAAAACCCACCCCAGCGAAAAATGCAAACCCCTCCCTGTGCAGATTTACATCTTCCCCATCAAGTTTTACAATACGGAACAGAACAGGAACTCAATAAACCTGTTTTTATGGGCGTGAGCGGGGACTTTTTCAAGGAACTTTAAACATCCATTCGAGCACGCTCGTATGCGATACGGGGCAGATCGATGCGTGGGGAGGGAGGGTGTTTATTTAAATAGCATCATCCCGTGTGCAAATATGTCTCTGTATTTATAGAGATGTGTGCAATGGGGTGATGGAGCCGGAGCGGGGATGCCCTCTGCTGGGGAAGCCTTTGGGACACCTCCTCCAAAACACACCCCAGCCTTCTCAGAGCCTTTTGTAGGACAAATCTTGCAGAAAAGCACCAAAAGCTGCTGTTTGTGGCACCGCAGCACCGCTACAAACCCCAAATGCACGGGTGCAAGGGCACCAGAGAGCGGCTGCGCTGGTTTCGCTCACTGATATCCCAACCAAAAACCCATCAGAGAGGCACAAATCCGCGTGCAAGGCGTGTGGGTGCAAGCTTGCAAAGCACACGTTAATGTTTTTGAGCTTGTTCGGAGATGCACAAGCCTGCAGCAAGCATGCAAAGCATGCAAATGCAAGCATGCAAGCCTGCAAAGAGTGCCGATGCAAGCATGCAAAGCGTGTAGATGCAAGCATGCAAGCTTGCAAGACATACATTCATATTCTTGTAGCTCATCTACTGCTTCCTCTGCATCTCCCAGCCGTGCAATTCCCATTGAATTCCCCTCTTCCTTGCACTAAACACTTGGGGAAAATTCAGCGTATGCTTCACCCAGAGAACAAATCACATCAGCGACTCGCTTTAAAACTGCGCTTGCAAAAGGAGAGTGAAAAGCCACTTGCATTTGTTGCAGCAAATCTCTTGCCGGCTGCACCAGCGGGTTTTTTGCTCCTTTGCCGCGGGCAGAACATGCAAATCCCCCCCTGCACCCATTCCCACGCTGCACCCAAAACCACCCGCGACGAGGTGATTTTTGCAGAGGGTCCTGTTGCAAAACAACCCCCCAACTTTTAGGGGGAGTTTAGCCCCGAATCCCCAGCGATACCCCAAATCTCATCGGCTGGGGACGCAAAACCCTTTGGGAATGGGGGAAGGCGAAGCAAACCCAGGTCACCCCAGGTGAGTTGCTCCCGCATCCCAGACACGGTTGGGAATTAACAGGTTAAACCAGTTTTTTCCCCTTATCCCAGGAAAAACCAGTTTAACCCCAGCCTGACGCAACCGCCAAAACTAAAATCACCTCCAAATCTTCCCGTCCAACCCAAGTTTCGGGGGAAAAATAACTCAACAATAAATAAACCCGTTTTTAGGGATAAGTAGCCGCGTCCAGCGCCCGCAGCGTTTTCATTACATGGTGGAAAACCCCTCGATAAACCAAGTCCAACCCCCGGCTCCTGGAAACGGCGCTTGAATCTTCCATTCGCCCCAGAATTAGGCCGAAAACGAGCCAAGTAGTGAGGGAAAGCAGGTAAACAGGAGGGGAATTTGGGCTGCACGCCGAAACCCATCCAGGCAACAAGGGGAATCAGCATTGCAATGGGGTGGTTTAATTTTGGGTGCTGATTTGAGGCCTTTTTTCCCAGGGCGGCGCATCCTTTGATCGCCCAAATCCCACCCGAGCTTTGGCTGCTGCACCGAGATGCTTCACGGATGATGCACTAAGTAAGATATTTTTTATCATGTTTTAATCCCCTTTGAGCCACCGTCGAGGTGATTTTTCGTAAATAACAGCAGCGGTTTGGTATTTCGTGGCGTTTTTTGCTGACGCGACACATGGGCCCCAAGTTGCAAAAGAATCACGAAATGTGACTGCGTCGCTTCTTGCAAATGCAGCGTGTGCTGCAAATGGATCGCAAAAGGCGATTTTATCACAAATTGCAACCGCATCACTTATTGCAAATGGATCGCAAATTGCAACTCTATCACATATTGTAAATGGATCTCAAATTGCAACTGCATCACTTATTACAAATGGATCGCAAATTGCAACTCTATCACATATTGCAAATGCATCACATATTGCAAATGGATCGCAAATTGCAACTGCATCACTTATTGCAAATGGATCACTTATTGCAAATGGATCGCAAATTGCAACTCCATCACTTATTGCAAACGCATCACATATTGCAACAGTATCACTTATTGCAAATGGATTGCAAATTGCAACTGCATCACTTATTGCAAATGCATCACTTATTGCAACTGCATCACTTATTGCAACTGCATCACTTATTGCAAATGGATCACTTATCGCAAATTGATTGCAAATTGCAACTGTATCACATATTGCAACTGTATCACATATTGCAAATGCATCACTTATTGCAAATGCATCACTTATTGCAAATGGATCGCAAATTGCAACTGTATCACATATTGCAAATGCATCACATATTGCAAATGCATCACTTATTGCAAATGGATCGCAAATTGCAACTCTATCACATATTGCAAATGCATCACTTATTGCAAATGGATCACAAATTGCAACTGCATCACTTATTGCAAATGGATCACTTATTGCAAATTGGTCGCAAATTGCAACTCTATCACTTATTGCAACTGCATCACTTATTGCAACTGCATCACTTATTGCAACTGCATCACTTATTGCAACTGCATCACTTATTGCAACTGCATCACTTATTGCAACAGTATCAGTTATTGCAAATGGATCGCAAATTGCAACTGCATCACTTATTGCAAATGGATCGCAAATAGTAAATGGATAGCAAATTGCGATTTTATCGCTAATTGCAAATGCATCACATATTGCAAATGGATCACAAATTGCAACTGTATTACTTATTGCAAATGGTTCGCAAATCGCAACTGCATCACATATTGCAACTGCATCACTTATTGCAAATGGATTGCACATTGCAACTGTATCACTTTTTGCAAATGGATCGCATATTGTAAATGGATCACAAGTTGCGATTTTATCGCCAATTGCCAATTGCACCGTATACCGCAAATGGATTGCACCTTGCGTGCTTTTTCACAAATTGCAAATGCATCACAAATTGCATCTCAAATTGCAAACGCACCACATATAGCAACTGTGTCACTTATTGCAAGTGCATCACTTATTGCAAACGCCCGGCGAATTGCAGTTGTATTGCAAATGGCAATCCTATCGCATCCCGCTGCGGCTGCTCGAGAGGCCGCAGGGACGGCAAAGGCTGCTCATTACTGTTGGGGCGAATTCATGTGTTTTCTCCTGTGAAATCTCTTTGCAATAAAGGGAATTTTCCCCTGGTTAAAAAAAATCTGCAATAAGGAGAGTGAGCGATTCTTCCCCCCGAAATAAATAATTAAAATAAAAAAAATATAAAATAAAATAAAATAAAATAAAATAAAATAAAATAAAATAAAATAAAATAAAATAAAATAAAATATTTTGGGGGGATGGAATGCATCTTTCTCCTGCAATAAAACTTGCCTTGCAAGTCCTCTTTGCTCCCACAAGTCTTGCTTTCCCATAAGGGGCAGGAGCGCGCTTTCCCTTTGCAAACACCGCGCGAGAAAGGGAATAGATGCACTTATTTCTTATGGAAAATAGTATCTTACAATAAAACGAATCTGTGCATTTATTTCTTAGGGGGGGGAAAAGCAAAAGAGCTTTGCAATGAGGCCGCATGTGTCGTTTGTTCCGAGGGAAATAGTTTGCAGTGAGCGGAGCGAGTGCGATTTTCCTCCTGGTCGGTTCTTTGCAATAGGGGCGGTTTCCTTTGCAAACAATAAAATACATCAAATAAAATAAATGAAATGAAATAAACCAAAATAAATAATAAAATAATAAAACAAAATAAAAATTAAAGTAAAATAATAAAATAAAATAATAAAATAAAATAAAAATATAAATAAAAAGTTAAATAAAAAATAAAATAACATATAAAATAAAATAAAAAATAAAGTAAAATAATAAAATAAAATAATAAGATAAAATATTAAATAAAAAATAAATAAAAAATAAAATAACATATAAAATAAAGTGAAAAATAAAGTAAAATAATAAAATAAAATAATAAAATAAAACAAAACAAAATTAAATTAAATAAAAAATAAAATATAAAATACAGTAAGAAATAAAGTAAAATAATAAAATAAAATATGGAGTAAAATAATTAAAATAAAACAAAATAAAATGAAATAAAATAAATAATAACAGATAAAATAGAATAAAATATAAAATAAAAAAATTAAGTAAAATAATAAAATAAAATGTAAAATAAAAAAGAAAGTAAAATAATAAAATAAAATAAAAATTAAACAAAATCATAAAATTTAATTAAAATAACATAAAATATAAAAATAAAATAAAATAAAATAAAATAAAATAAAATAAAATAAAATAAAATAAAATAAAATATCCCTTTGCATCTTTACCACTGCAGAAGGGGAATCCCTCAGATATGTATATATAGATGTATTTATGATCCCTCGGCCTCCCCAAGTCTTCCAGCCCTAAAGATGGAGCTGTGCGTGCCCAGCCGGGCTCCGCAGGCTCTTCCTCCCCAAAGCAAGATGTTCTTCTCCCCCTTTTCCTGCCCATCCATGTGTTTCTGTTTTGCAGCGCAGCGTTCGCTCGGCCGGCTCGTATTTACATGTGAAGTGCAGCTGGTGGGTGGGCGCTCGGGGAGGAAAGAGGAAAGCACGAAAAAAATTACCTCCTTTCTCTTTTTCCGCAACAGGAAACACCACCAAAAATATTGCAAAGGCCCCGAATTGGTGGTTTCTTGATGCTGCAGCCCGCGCCCTGAAATCAGGTTTGCAATGGGGGGGGAAAAGGGTTGGGGGATGGGAGGGGAAAACGGGGGGGGGGGGGGGTAAAATGCGAAAAAAAAGGGGGAAAATAATAATAATAATTAAAAAAAGGCAGGCGGATCCACGTGGTTTAATGGGGCCAGACAGAGATCCCATTGTTCACCGGCTATAATAAAGGGGGTTACAAACTAAATCAAAATGGGGGGGAAGAGGGAAAGGGATGGAGGGGGGGGCGGCCCCAGCCGAGCAGGGGGTGGGGGTTATTTTGCACACCCGCCCCCCCTCCCCCCCCCCCCCCCCCCCCAAATAGCATCCCCCCCCCCAAGTTAAAAAAAGCACCGCGCCCCCCCCCCCAACCAAATAGCGAATTAAAAAGGCCGGAGGAGCGCAAGAGGGCCCCCCCAGAGCAGGTGTGGGTGCGGGGGTTGGGGGTGACGGGGAGGGGGGTCCGGGGGGGCTGTGTGCCCCCCCCCGCGGGCACAGCTCCCGCCACTTGCCGGGCGGGGGGGGGGGGGGGGGCGGGTTTTTTGTCTCCGGGCCGTTTTCGTGCCGCTTGGTGAATTCCCCTTCCGCGCCCCCCCCTTTGTACCTTCCCGTTTGCACACCCCCCGCAAATCGCCGCTTTGCACCCCCCCCGCACATTGCCTTTTACTCCTCCCCTTTTTCAATCTTTCAATCCCCCCGCTTTGCACCCTCTTGCCCCCCTCCCCTTAAACTTTTTCCAAGTGCACTTGGGGAAGCCGAGGGGTGGTCGCCCCTTTGAACCCCCCTTTTGCACCCCCCCCGTTTGCAGATCGCCCCTTTACACCCCCCCGTGCAACCCCCCCGCTTTTCAGCTCCTCCTGCAAATCGCCCCTTTGCAACCCCCCCCTTGGAGCCCCCCCTCTTTTGGAGCCCCCCCCAAGTGCAACCCCCTTTTCAAATTTGCAGATCGCCCCCTTTGCAACCCCCCCTTTTCTAAATCTGCAAAATCTTCCCCTTTGCAATCCCCCCCTTGCACCCCCCTTTGCAAATCGCCAAGTGCAACCCCCCCCCCTTTCCAAATTTGCAGATCGCCCCCTTTGCACCCCACTTTTCCAGCCCCCCTTTTCCAACCCCCCGTTTGCAAATCGCCCCTTTGCAACCCCCACAAGTGCAACCCCCCCCTTTCCAGATTTGCAAATCACCCCCTTTGCAACCCCCCCTTTGCAAATCATCCATTTGCACCCCCCCCTTCGCAAACCGCCCCTTCGTAACCCCATTTTGCAACCCCTCCCTGTACAAAACCCCTTTCCAAACTGGCAGATCGTTCCTTTGCACCCCCAAAAGTGCAACCCCCCCTTTCCAAATTTGCACATCGTCCCCATTTTCCAGTCCCCCTTTTCCATCCCCTTTGCACCCCCCCAAATGCAACTCCCCCTTTTTCCAACTTTGCAAATCGCCCCTTTGTAACCCCTTTTACAACCCCCCCCCCCTTTCCAAATTTGCACATCGCCCCTTTGCAACCCCCCCATTTCCAAATCTGCACATCGCCCCCCTTGCACCCCCTTTTCCTCCGCTTTAAACTTTCCCCAAGTGCACTCGGCAGGGGGTCACCCCCCCACGGCCTTTGTGTCCCCCGGGGCGGGGGAGGAGGCGGCGGCGGCGGCGGGGGGGCCGGCGGGCGGGCCGGGTGACGGCGGTTCCGTGTGCCCAGGCGCCGCCATGCCCCGGAGGAAAGCGGCGGGGCCGCCCTGGGAGACGGGCCCGGGCAACGGGGCGGCGGCGGCGGCGGGGAGGAGGCGGCCCGGCCCGGCGGGAGGAGGCGGGAGGCGGCGGCCGCGCTCCGGGCGCAGCGGCGGCAGCAGCGGAGGGAGCAGCGAGGATGAGGCGCCCCGGGAGCGGCGGCCGCGGGACGGCAGCCCCGGAGGAGGAGGAGGAGGAGGAGGGAGGCGGCCCGGTAGGCCCGGAGGGGCCGGTGCTGGCGGAGGAGGAGGAGGAGGAGGAGGCGGCGCGGCGAGGGGACAGAGCGTGGTGATCTGCGAGCCCGAGCACAGCAAGGAGCGCATCGTGAGAGAGGGGGCGGCGGAAGGGGGAGCGGCCCCCCTTGGGCCCCCGTTACACCTCTAATGCACCCCCCCCTTTGCATCCCCTAATGCATCCGCCTTGCACCCACTTTGCACCCCATAATGCACCCCCTTATATCCCCTCTGCAGCCCCCATTGCATCCTGTAACGCAGCCCTTTGCACCCCCTAATGCATGTCCCTTGCACCCCCTAATGCATGTCCCTTTAATGCACCCACTTTACACCCCATAATGCACCCCCTTGTATCCCCTCTGCACCCCCCATTGCACCCTGTAATGCACCCCAGTTGCACCTCTAATGCATCCCCTTGCACCCCATAATGCACCCCATAATGCACCCCCAGTGCACCATTTATGCAACCCCTAATGCATCCCACATACACCCCCTCATGTACCCCCACTGCACCTCCTAAGGCACCACCCTTGTATTACCTCTGCACCCCCATTGCACCCCATAACGCACCCCTAATGTATCCCCCATTGCAGCCCATAATGCAGCCCCTTGCACCGCCTAATGCATGTCCCTCATGTCCCCCACATCCCCAGTGTCCTCCATGTGTCACCGATGTCCCTTACATCCCTCACGTCACCTGTGTCCCCCAAATTCCCCCATGTATTCTGTGTCACCCATGTCCTTCATGTCCCACATAACCTTTGTGTCCCCTTTGTCCTTCAAATCCCCCATGTCCCCAGTGTCCCCACACGTACCTCAAATCCCCCATGTCCCCCATAATCTTCATGCCACCCATGTCCCCCGTAACCTTAATGTCATCCATGTCCTTCAAATCCCCCATGTCCCCAGTGTCACCCATGTCCCTCATGTCCCCCACATCCCCAGTATCCCCATGCACCCCAGCTCCCCAGTGTCCCCCATGTCCCCAGTGTCCCCAATGTTCCCCACCTCCCCAGTGTCCCCAATGTTCCCCACCTCCCCAGTGTCCCCGATGTTCCCCACCTCCCCAATGTGCCCAGTGTCCCCGATGTTCCCCACCTCCCCAGTGTCCCCCATGTTCCCCACCTCCCTGATGTCCCCAGTGTCCCCGATGTTCCCCACCTCCCCAATGTCCCCAGTGTCCCCGATGTTCCCCACCTCCCCAGTGTCCCCAGTGTCCCCGTGTCCCTCACGGTCCCGTCTCCTTGCAGAAGCTGGAAGGCGCCAAGTGCCGGGGGCAGCTCCTCATTTTCGGGGCCACCAACTGGGACTTGATCGGCCGCAAAGAAGTGCCTAAGCAGCAAGGTGAGCCGACACAAACATACTGTCATCATTTTCATCTTACTTTTTATGCATTTACATCTACTTTTTATTTAATTACTGATTTTGAGGAGTTTTTAAACCAGCTGCATGGGATGCGCTGGGTCTCCTGCAAAGCAAAATAAAGGCGCTGCTTATTTTTGATGCCTTTATATTTAATTAATTTTTTCTGCTTACCTTCACAGCATGATTATTCTTATTAGTTAACCCTATTATTCTTATTAATTAACCTTTTTACAGGGTGGATTTTTTACAATTGTATAGCATAACCCAGGCCAGAACTTGGGACGCGCTGGGTCTCTGCAAAGCAAATTAAAGGCATTGCTTGTTTTTTGTATGCCTTTATATTTAATTATTTTTCCTGCGTGTTCATGCCACATTGATATTTAATTATTATTTTTATTAATTAATAGTTTTGAAGGGTTTTTTTTACTGTTACATATTGTAATCTGGGCCAGAACTTGGGGTGCACCGATTCTCCTGCGAAGCAAAATAAACACGCTGCTTGTTTTTTAATGCATTTATATTTAATTCCTTTTTCTGCTCACTTTTTATGCATTTATATTTAATTATCTTTTAAATTAATTAATTTTGGGAGGAGTTACAGTTGCATCTCATAACCTGGACCAGAACTAGGGGTGCGCTGGATCTCCTGCAAAGCAAAATAAATGCGCTGCGTACTTTTTATGCCTTTATATTCAATTCAATATTTTTTTTTTCTGCTTTTTTTGCATTTATATTTCATTAAGTTTTCTGGTTTGTTTTTATGCATCTAAATTAAATTAAATTTAATTAATTAGTCTGGGGAGAAGTCCGTCACATCTCCTAATCTGGACCAGAACTTAGAGCGCGCTGCATCTCCTGCAAAACAAACCAAATACATTAATTTTGTGCCTTTATATTATATCGATGTTTTTTCCTGATTTTTTCTTTTGCATTTGTATTTCATTCCTTTTTCTGCTTATTTTGCGTGTGTTCATAT